>NC_041396.2:191944050-192254050 GCF_900747795.2 Erpetoichthys calabaricus | reverse complement strand
GCAAATTAGCTTGTGCTGGACCTTTTTCTTCCTACCATATTCTATATAATGGATTGGCATCTGGTGATTGCATTATCCAGAAATCACTATAGTCTCCCCTACCATTTCAGCACTTTCTTTGCCTTTTAAGGCTTCAAAGCATTGCCTTGATAAAAAAAAAGTCCATATGTTTAGAGAGTCTTATCCAAATAATAGCCACATAATGCTACAATTGGATCGAAAATCCTATTCACCTAGATTGTCCAAAATAATATCAAGTTGAGATCTGAAGGTCCCTAAAGACCTGATCTCTGCATTACTATTTGCTAATTTTTCTATGTGTCAATTGTTCTTTAAATGAAGAAAAACCCTAACATTTGTTTAAAATCTGCCCTTAGCAAATTTCTTCAGTAACAGCTGGGCTCTGCTGTACTAATTCATTAAAACACTTCAATCATGTCTTCTCTTAATCTCAGTTTGTTTAAACTAAATAAAGATTATTTCCTTCAATCTCTCCTCATAGTTAATTGAACTTTTTAAGTCATTCCTCATAGCTCACATTTCTTAGCTCCCTACTCCTGTGACTCCATATGAGTTAAGTCTCATCTCCTCAGGCTGCTTTGGCCTAAACTCAAAATACAGGCCCAAAAAGTAAGGCAAAGGATTTAAAGGCTCAAATATTTAAAGGCGAAAGGAAAAAACTGTGAAAATCCTCTGGCCTAAGAAAAACTAAACTAATCTCCTTTAACATTTAACTATTTTTAAATAATTAAAAAAAATATAGGTTTTGCCTCAAAAGACAAAAAAAAACTAAAGAAAGCAAATCTAAATAAGCACCAAAACAATCAATGGTATCTTAAACAAATGCAGGGGTCAAAAGCAAGTGTATACAAACAAAAACCAGAAGCAAAAATCAGAAATGCGAATCAAAACCAAAGCCAAAAACCTAACCAGAAATCAAAATGAAAAAGCATCACTATAGTTTTAAGTACCAAAATTCAACAAAGACACGCACACAAAAACTCTCTAGGAGTATTTAAATCTCAGATAATGCAGACTCCATTGCTATGGCTTATGAAGTGTTGTATTTGTATTGTTGTCCAAAACAAATTGGTATTGTGGTAAAACAAAAAAAAAATACAATAATAAAATATTTAATTTTAGATGCATACTACAACAAAACACATAATAAGAAATGCTCTACAGACTTAAAAAAATGTAAAAAAAATGTCTTATTTCCATACTAATTTTTTAGCAATATTTAATTTGCAACAGTTGCAATGGTATCTCATGAATAATGTACAACAATTATTTGCACAATGCTTTTAAAAAGAAAAAACAATACAGCATCTTTGCACAGTCAACCCTATTCATTTAAAAATTTCTTCTGAAGGACCCCATAACCATGATGCCAAATTGACTATTGGCATTTTTTTCTCTCAACTGTAAACTGAACTGAATATCCACTTGGTAAGTTGCTCATAGCCTTATATATAAGTTTTAAATGGGTTAAAATTAAGACTATCAGAAAAACATCTGAAACTTTTCAGAAGTAACAGATTCAGTATAACGGACTGTAAAGTACACTAATTTAAAGACAATGGCTCTGTAAACAGCCGGTAACCTTCACAGAATATATTTTTCATATATTCTTTCAAAAACATTATGACTTAAGATTTCAAATTAATTGCTTTGGACCTCTGGTGCAGGAATTCATGTATGAATTCGTTCTATTCATGGGAATTCTTAGATATTAGAGTCCATCAAAAATAGCATACATCTACAATGTCATAAAAACATAAAATAAAATAAACAAATACAAAGGAACACCCAAGTTTCTGTTCATGTAGGTATGTTTAAGATAAACAGGAAATTGTCATGTGTTTATGTAGTTTATTACTGACCAATATGAGTAACAGCTGATTATGCTGTAATATTGACAACGTGCAATCATGCTTTTCCTTTTAGTATTTATGGGCATTAAAAAGTCCACATACAAATGATTTCTCTTAAAAAATCATTTACCTTCAGGCTCCAGACTGTCTCGGATTATAGAAACAGAAGCATGGTTATCTTCAGCATTCAGTGCCTTCACTTGCAGTTGTTCTTCCTCATCTTCTTCCTCAGCTATAGACATAGAACTCTTCTGAGATTTGAAACTTCTGCCTGTACCCAGAATGTCTAATGAATGGGATATAATATATAACAAAAAGGTTATTCTAACATTGTAATGTAACATGTAATATTTGGAGATTGAGACTTTAATTACATTTAGATTTTTTTCTACATCATGTTTTGCTTTTTTACTTTTACTTTATTTATATTTTTCCTTCGCTTTTTCTTTACTGATTTTGCAGTAAGTGATTGTATCTGTTATGTTATTATATATTTGATTGAGTAGTATGCCATTGTAATGGTCTGCTTACTGAAAATAAAAAAAAATGTAGATAAAAATTATTATTAACAATATTAATTGTTTCTGTAACTTAAAGCAACATAACTTCGTAAACCAAGGTATAAATCTATTTATTTATCAATTTTAACCCACTTAATCCTCTTCAAACACAGAGAATGTGCACTTAAAATTCACAATGCAAAAACCAACCCTGGACAGATTGCTACAACGATTTCTTTGTATTTAGTTCAATAGGTATCAGAAAACATGCAGTAAATGTGCATCACTATTATATCGCCTTTTGCTTTAAATTATAATGATATTCGCTTCTTATGTTATTAGATGAGTATTACCATGGTAAATGAGAATAGGCTGAAGATACAACAAAATGCAGGCTAACATTTCCTAATGACTCATGATTAAATAGTGTGCAGAGCGGTAGAGAAGAACTGGCAACATAACAGTTTCAGGTCAGATGTTATTAGTTTGAATTTCATCTTTTAAAGCCAAACCTGGGGTCAAGCATTTGTATCAGATGATCACCTTCCACGTTTATCACAGTTAAGTGATACTGCCTCGGGGTGAGAGGAAACACTGTCATGTCTTTTACATCCACAGCAGCAAGATGATGCCCAGTGAGGGAAAATGACTCTGACTCTATCAGCCAGAGCCCAATAAAAGGCTGGATGTCACAGAGAGGGACATCTCAATCCAGACCTGAACTACCACTAGAACAGAGCTCCGAGAAAGACCCGCTCTATTGAGATGCTAACATTAGTATGAGAAAGTCACATGGACTCATTTTTATTTTTGTTTAACTGCCTTTTGTGCCATCGAGAACCTGTTTTGTTTACTATTATTTGTGTTCCCAACACATCCCTGATGTCTACAAGTGTCCTTCCAACCCTCCACAGTGGATAAAACTAAGTTCATTTGCTTTGCTAGAATAACATCGGTAATGGAAACCATACAGGTGCAACTCAAGGAAACACAAGCTATTTGCATAATTGTAGTTCAGTTTTGCAATATATTGTGTAAAGTGAAACAGTATCTTACCTTAAGCATATAAATGCTTCATTTTTCCTGTCATAACATAGCCATGCAACTTCTCTTCACAAACTTTTTAAACAGATGTGAAACTGAGCATTGAGTATACCAACTTGGAATTCTTGAATCATCATTGATGAACCACTGTGGACAGTATTCCAACCCAGATTACAGCAACACTAGGTTTTCTATAACCCTCTGGTAATACAGTAATCCCTCCTCCATCGCGGGGGTTGCGTTTCAGAGCCACCCGCGAAATAAGAAAATCCGCGAAGTAGAAACCATATGTTTATATGGTTATTTTTATATTGTCATGCTTGGGTCACAGATTTGCGCAGAAACACAGGAGGTTGTAGAGAGACAGGAACGTTATTCAAACACTGCAAACAAACATTTGTCTCTTTTTCAAAAGTTTAAACTGTGCTCCATGACAAGACAGAGATGACAGTTCCGTCTCACAATTAAAAGAATGCAAACATATCTTCCTCTTCAAAGGGTTAGGAGCAGATGTCAGAGAGATAGAGAAAAGCAAACAAATCAATAGGGCTGTTTTTCTTTTAAGTATGCGAAGCACCGTGGCACAAAGCTGTTGAAGGCAGCAGCTCACTCCCCCTCCGTCAGGAGCAGAGAGAGAGAGAGAGAGAGAGAGAGAGAGAGAGAGAGAGAGAGAGAGAGAGAGAGAGAGAGAGAGAGAGAGAGAGAGAGAGAGAGAGAGAGAGAGAGAGAGAGAGAGAGAGAGAGAGAGAGAGAGAGAGAGAGAGAGAGAGAGAGAGAGAGAGAGAGAGAGAGAGAGAGAGAGAGAGAGAGAGAGAGAGAGAGAGAGAGAGAGAGAGAGAGAGAGGAAAACAAACAAGCGCAAATCAATACGTGCCCTTTGTGCTTTTAAGTATGCGAAGCACTGTGCAGCATGTCGCTTCAGGAAGCAGCTTGCACAGAAGGTAGCAACGTGAAGATAATCTTTCAGCATTTTTAGACGAGCGTCCGTATCGTCTAGGTTTGCGAACAGCCCCCCTGCTCAATCCCCCTACGTCAGGATCACAGAAAGTCAGCGCAAGAGAGAGACGGAGAAAAGTAAGTTGGGTAGCTTCTCAGCCATCTGCCAATAGCGTCCCTTGTATGAAATCAACTGGGCAAACCAACTGAGGAAGCATGTACCAGAAATTAAAAGATCCATTGTCCGCAGAAATCCGCGAACCAGCAAAAAATCCGCGATATATATTTAAATATGCTTACATATAAAATCCGCGATGGAGTGAAGCCGCGAAAGGCGAAGCGCGATATAGCGAGGGATTACTGTACACAACAAAACTACAACATTACTGACAAACTACTCATAAAGAAATACTTTTATATACAAGAGTTTTGCCAAAACAAAGATATTCTAATGAGTTTATTAATGACCCTATGATGGAAAAAGCAGGATCGCACAACTATTATTTCAAATTTAGGAATAATAGCCTAATTCTTTGAGGGGAGTAGGGGCTGAGAAAGGGTATGGCATGCTTATTAACTTTGACATTGTTTTAAATCTACACAGACTTCAATATGTACCATATATACACATGTATAAGTCTTGAAACCTGAAAAATCGATCATAAAATTAGACCCCAACTTATATGCCCATTCAAAAATGCGACACTTAATTTTTTTTTTTTTTTTTTTTTACATCTTCTTGTTTCCTCCAATCTCACATCAGTTTCTCAGGTACATCAAATTCTGTTGCAGCAAAGTAGTTACCAATTTCTTTCGCTACTTCAACGATGTTTTATTTAAAATCAGCTTCATATTTTCTTCTGATCGAACGCTCCATCGTAGATAAGGGATGCTCTTACGATAAAAGTATATGAGGGTGTGAGATACAAAAAATAAAAATCAGTGCAAACGTTGCTTCGGAATAGCTAGGGTATTATTGGGTATCACATAGGGACAATACATAGGAAAAAAAGGCAGTGTGCTCCATGGTTACTCTCTAAGGTGGGCGTTAGCATATTATAATCTCTTGGATTGATAGCGCGAGTTTTCCGCATTCAACTTTTACGACCGATATTATAAAATACCAGAAATTTACGGTAAAATCAAGTCCTGACTTATCTGCGAGTATATACGGTAATGCTGTCTTTTTTTGTCCAAATAACATGATAAAAATGTGATTTCATTCTAGCAGTTTAAAAGAGTTCTCGTATTCATATTTGGTTTTGTTTAAAGCAAAATCACAAGCGATCAGTATGTGCTGCTATCAATTAAGAATCTATACACATAGTAACATAGTTTTTTTAAAAGAAAGAAAAATATTAAAATGGAAAGCATTTAAGGAATTGTGGCGGACACCCCGAGTATGGAAGGAACGGGGAGAGAGTGTTTTCAGTGCCATTTCTCCTCCAGACCGGCAGAGGGCAGCCCCTTGGCTTACAGCAGGGCCATGTGTTATGAACATGGAAGCTCAAACCTGCTGGGGCCTGTGGCCACAGTCAGGGGGCGCCTGGACTTTTGCAGGGCCCTATTTGGCAGCACTTCCGCCACACCCGGAAGTGCTGCCAGAAGAAGCTCATTGGGCACCTAGACTTCTTTTGAGTGCCCTATAAAAGGAGCCAGTCACCACCACTCAATGGCCTGAGTCGGGAGGAAGCAGACAAAGCTCTTGAGAAGGAGTGGAGGCGGAAGGACTGGCGGCAAAAGGGATTGTGTTGTGCTCTGTGAGCCTTGTGTGTTGTGAAGGCAACTATAAATAAATCGTGTGCTGTGTGGACTAAAACCTGTGTCCTGCCTGTCTGTGTTGGGGTTAGGGCGGCTGTATGTGCCCAGACTTCACAGAATATAAGCTTTCTTTACAAGTAATTATGTTTCTGGCTTCCAAGCCACATTATACGCTAAAACATACTAACCAGAACATTAAGTCGGGTTAAAGATTCATGTTACTATGATTACATCTAAAAATGTACGGCTAAAAATTACAGCTTGTAGTGTGTATATTAATATTGACTATTCAATGTGTGAAGAAATAGAAAAATAATAATAATTTGGCAGAAGCAACACTTGAACAATAATTTAACAGCTTCATTATCATCGGTACTGCTCTCTATGCTCCCCTTCTGTTGTTAGGCTTTTTTAGCACAATAGAGCTCCTGAAGCTCCTTTACTTTATCAAGAACTTCATTGTAGGTTTTAAGGATGAGTTCTATAGAGACTACAAGCAATTTAGATTAAGAAGATAAAAGGGAAGTATGGTAAGGAAATATAAATGCAGCATATGGAGCAAACAGCTGTACATTAACTGCATTTGTCTTCACATTTTCAATTTAATAAATCACTAAGTAATTATTTAATGTTCCAATAACATTTTGCTTGCAGTATAGAACAAATGCACTCTAATAACAAACTATAAAGTTGTACCTGTAAAGTAAATAAAAGTATAACATGTATTTTCTAACAACAATGTAGTTGTAATATATAAATATGGGGAAAACACAATAAAGTGCTTTAATACTACATTATAACCCATAAACCTCCATCCATCCATCCATCCATTATCCAACCCATTATATCCTAACTACAGGGTCACGGGGGTCTGCTAGAGCCAATCCCAGCCAACACAGGGCGCAAGGCAGGAAACAAACCCCAGGCAGGGCACCAGCCCACCACAGGGCGCGCGCGCGCACACACACACACACACACCAAGTACACACTAGGGACAATTTAGGATTGCCAATCCACCTAACCTGTATGTCTTTGGACTGTGGGAGGAAACCGGAGCACCCGGAGGAAACCCACGCACGGAGGACCCGGGAAGCAAACCCAGGTCTCCTAACTGCGAGGCAGCAGCACCGCCATGCCGCCTCAACCAATAATTTTATTTACAATATGTAAATAAAATAGGAGTGTTACTAATGACTTTTGAAATGTGCCTTTTATCCACCAAAGTATCCTGATTCATCATGCAAGTGGTGATCAAAAGGTCCTGAGCCACATCTATTAAGAGAAACACCAGTAAAACCAAACAAGCTTTATTTTTCACCATGCTTCTCTTAAACACTAATATACTTGTCATAATGTCAAAGAGGCATTTCTGTGATACTAAAATAACACTTAATGCCCTGTTTGTGCAACCATTCTTCTCTAAATGACTTGATGTCTTCATTATTAGCATAACATATCTCATGGAGGCATTCCTTCTGATTGGTGGACAGGTGGTAGTCAAAACGAACCAGGTCTAGATAATATTATGGGTGTGGTGCTTCTTCATATCCAAAGTCTTGCAGACAAAAAACTTAGCAAACCATCCAACACTGTATGAGTGGGGGTGTGGTTGTGATGCAGAAGAAAATGGTCAACAACTTTCTTCACTGCTCACTTTACTTGACTTTACTTGGATTTGAGTGTGAAAATATGCTTATGCCAAAAAGTGGATATTAATAAGTGTAGATTCAAAACAGATTTCTTCTTTTAGAAAGAAATATGATGGGAGGAATCCCCCATGAGGTTTAGAGCACTATGAAGCAACTACACATGATTGACGATCTGTGGATGTCCTTTTTGTAGCCTGGAGACCAAACCTATATACAGTACTCCAGATGAGGCCTCAACAGTGCATTATAAAGCAATATAAACTCCTTCCACTTGTACTCTACACACCATGGTATATAACCTAACATTCTGTCAGCCTACATAATGGCTTCTGAACACTGTCTGACAGTTGCAGTGTCCACTATGTCTCCTAAGTCCTTCTCATAAAGGTACACTTTCAATTTTTAGACCTCCCATTGTGTATTCAAACTTAACATTTTTACTTCCTTTTCTTAATGTTTTTTATTTTATTTTATAAAATAAAAAAAACATTCCATATATGCAAGTCAAGTTTAACAAAGCTGGTTTGAAACAAATCGACCCCCACCCATGACAAAGACCTAGGTCAGCAGAGTAGCACTTTAATAATAGTAAAAATACACTGCCTGGCCAAAATAAAAAGTCGCCACCAAAAAAGAAGGTCACACACTCTGATAATTCGTTGGACCGCCTTTAGCTTTGATTACAGCACGCATTCGCCGTGGCATTGTTTCGATAAACTTCTGCAATGTCACAAGATTTAGTTCCATCCAGTGTTGCATTAATTTTTCACCAAGATCTTGCATGATGGGTGCATCATTTCATCTGCCTCTCTTCTTACCCTGATGCGCCCATCACTCTGGAACAGGGTAAATCTGGACTCATCAGACCACATGACCTTCTTCCATTGCTCCCGAGTCCAATCTTTATGCTCCCTAGCAAATTGAAGCCTTTTTTTCCGGTTTGCCTCACTGATTAGTGGTTTTCTTACGGCTACACAGCTGTTCAGTCCCAATCCCTTGAGTTCCCTTCGCATTGTGCGTGTGGAAATGCTCTTACTTTCACTATTAAACATAGACCCGAGTTCTACTGTTGTTTTTCTTCGATTTGATTTCACCAAACGTTTAAGTGATCGCCGATCACGATCATTCAGGATTTTTTTCCGGCCACATTTCTTCCTCAAAGACAATGGGTCCCCACTATCCTTCCAGTTTTTAATAATGCGTTGGACAGTTCTTAACCCAATTTTAGTAGTTTCTGCCATCTCCTTAGATGTTTTCTCTGCTTGATGCATGCCAATGATTTGACCCTTCTCAAACAGACTAACATCTTTTCCACGACCACGAGATGTGTCTTTCGACATTGTTGTTTAAGAAATGAGAAGCAACTCATTGCACCAGTTGGGGTTAAATAACTTGTTGCTAGCTGAAAGATAATCGCCCATGCAGTAATTACCCAATAGGAGGCTCGTACCTATTTGCTTAGTTAAATCCAGGTGGCGACTTTTTTTTTTGGCCAGGCAGTGTATGTAAGCAAATAAATAAATAAAAATAGGTAGAATAGAATAAGAGGGGAGAGAATCCTCAATTTAAATGCTTATTCTAAAATGTTATTTATCAAATCCTGCCAGGTTTTGAAAATGTTTTGTATAGATCCTCTAAGTGAGAATTTGATTTTTTTCAATTTTAGATAATATATAACAACAGTTATCCACTGACTTAAAAGAGGTGAGTTAGGATTCTTCCAGTTAAGCAAGATAAGTCTACGTGCCAATAGTGCAATAAAGACAATTACAATGTGTTTATCCTTCTCCACTTTAAGCCCATCTGGAAGTACACCAAATACGGCTGTTAGTGGATTAGGAGGGATTGTGACGTCCAGGCTGTCTGAAAGGCATTTAAAAATGTTTGTCCAAAATGATGTTAATTTGGTGCATGCCCAAAACATGTGACCTAGTGAGGCTGGAACTTGATTGCTGCGTTCGCAGGTTGCATCTTGCCCGGGAAACATTTTAGACAATTTTAAAAAACGGGAGAGGTGTGCTCCATATATAATTTTAAGTTGAATAATTGTATGCTTTGCGCATATGGAGCTCGAGTGAATTCTGTGCATTGCTACCTTCCACTCCTTTTCTGAGATGCTGAGTGAGAGATCCTTTTCCCACTGTACTCTGGGATCTTTGAAAGGGAGGGACTTTAAAATGTTTTTATATATTACAGACTGATCAAAATTTGAGGTGGGAGGTGAGGGAAATTGGGTAGGTTTTATTTAACAAAGTTTCTAATTTGAAGGTAGTGAAAGATATGTGTTGCTGGAAAGTTAAATTTGGAGTGTAATTGTTCATAGGATACGAAGACATTGTCTATGTACAGGTTCCTAAGTGATTTAACCCTGGATGCTTTCCAGACATTAAAAACTGCATACGTTTCAGAGGGTGGGAAAAGGTGGTTATTGTGTAGAGGTGCCACAGATAAAAGCTTCTTTGTCTTAAAATACTTCCTACATTGGTTCCATATTCTGAGTGAGTGAAGCACTATTGGGTTATTAGTATACTGGCGATGACTTGTACTTATTGGGGTACAAGGAATATAAAGAGGTACTGCAGGATTTTATTTCCTTTGCAGACCAAGCCTGTGTTTGCTCACCTATTTGTGTCAATGTCCAGGTTTTTATATCTTGTATATTCGCCGCACAGTAATAAAACTAAAAGTTAGGTAAAGCCATGCCACCTTCTTCCTTAGGTGTTTGTAGGGTCGTCTTTTGGATACGTGGATGTATTGAATTCCAATAAATTAGGTTATAATTGAATCTAATTTCTTAAAAATGATTTATTGATGTAATAATAATAATAATAATAATACATTTTATTTATATAGCGCCTTTCCCATGCTCAAGGCACTTACAGAATAAATAAAGAACGGCAGAATATACAGTATATAGCATTGTACAAACCAGATAAATAAATAAAGAAGATTAAGACAGTAAATTCTGAGAAAAAAACAGACAACATAATTGATGGTCTAGCACACACATACAGGTTACATTAGCAACTTGACAGAGAGGTAAACTGAGAGAAGGGTAATAAAGTCAAGTAGAGCTAAAAGCCTTCCTGAACAGATAAGTTTTGAGTTGTTTTTTAAAAGAATTCATGGAGTCAGCTGACCTGATTAATTTTGGTAGGTCATTCCAGAGTCTGGGCGCTATACAGCTGAAGGCCCTGTCACCCATGGAGTGTAGATTAGTGAGGGGCACAACAAGATTACCAGAATCAGAGGACCTTAGTGGGCGGACAGGCACATAGTGATGGAGAAGGTCACTGATGTAGTTTGGTGCGAGGTTATTTAAAGCTTTGTAGGTTATTAGTAGGATTTTATATTCGATTCTGTAGGACACAGGGAGCCAGTGAAGACGGAGCAGGATGGGTGTGATGTGCTCGCTGCTGCTGGTTCGAGTAAGGGACTCTTGCAGCTGAGTTTTGAATAAGCTGGAGCTGTGATATAAGATTAGAAGGGGCACCTGCCAGTAGGGAATTACAATAATCGATGCGGGATGTGATAAAACCATGGACAAGTTTCTCAGCATTAGAGAAGGAGAGGAAGGAGCGAACACGGGATATGTTACGGAGGTGAAAGTAAGAAAGTTTCTTAATGTGATTTATGTGGGCGGAATAAGTGAGGGAGGAATCAAAAATGACACCAAGATTTTTTACAGTAGAGGCAGGTCTGATGAGATCACTGCCAAGATGGACTGGGAAGAAGCTCATTTTATTAAGTTGCATTTTAGTCCCAATTTGCAGGAGTTCAGTTTTATTGTAATTTAATTTTAAAGAGTTCTGCTCCATCCAGGTTTTAATTTCACTTATGCAGGTTGTGAGCTGAGAAAGCTCTGATGAAGTTCCACTTTTAACATTGAAGTAGAGCTGAGTATCATCTGCATAAAAATGATAACCCAATCCATAATTACGGATAATATGGCCAAGGGGAAGCATATAAATACAGAAAAGCAGAGGACCAAGGACAGAGCCCTGAGGGACTCCTTGTGTGACTGGCGCTGAGCTGGAT
Source organism: Erpetoichthys calabaricus (assembly GCF_900747795.2). Taxonomy (NCBI): domain Eukaryota; kingdom Metazoa; phylum Chordata; class Cladistia; order Polypteriformes; family Polypteridae; genus Erpetoichthys; species Erpetoichthys calabaricus. The sequence continues at coordinate 192,242,248 of NC_041396.2, read as the reverse complement.
CTGCTGTTGCCAAGACTAACAAACTCTTGCCTATCAGTCAGATAGGACTTGAACCACTGGAGGGCAGTGCCAGAGATACCCAGCATGTTCTCCATTCTGGACAGTAGGATGTCATGTCTAACAGTGTCAAATGCTGCACTGAGGTCTAACAGAATTAATATGCTAGTTTGTCCAGAGTCTGATGCCATAAGCAAATCATTGGTTACCCGTAGCAGAGCAGTTTCACAGCTGTGCCGCGCCCTGAAACCAGACTGAAAGGGTTCCATCAAATTATTAGAGGTTAGGTAATTGGTGAGTTGGGAAGCTACAACACGCTCAAGAACTTTTGACAGGAAAGGTAAGTGGGAAATAGGCCGGAAATTGTTAAGATTGTCAGCATCAAGGCCAGACTTTTTTAACATTGGGGTTACAGAAGCAATTTTAAAAGTGAGCGGCACAGAGCCAGTGTCAAGGGATGAGTTTATTATTGTTGTAACAGTCGGGATTATGGCATGAAGGCAGGATTTAAGTAGTGTGGTGGGGATGGGGTCCAGTACACAAGTAGTCGGCCTCATCTTACAAAGCAGGTTATTAACAAACGCAGAAGTGACTGGTGAGAACTTAGAGAAGGAGCTGGATGGTGTGGGAAAACAGGGAGAGATCTAAACAGATGATGTATTTATGTTAGTTGAATTATTTAGATCTTTAATTTTGTTACGGAAAAAGTGGAGGAATTCCTCACAGACTTCAGTAGAAGAGGTAGTTGGACCAGATGCGGGTTCGAGTAGTTTATTAACTACAGAGAACAAAACCCTTGGGTTATCATGGCCACTTTCTATTATTCTGCCATAATGGGTGTTCTTGGCAGAAGTTAGTGCTTCTCTGTAAGCTCTTTGGTGGTCAGAAAAAGCCTGGATGTGCACGGTGAGGCCAGTCTTACGTGACATTCTCTCAAGGCGTCGGCCAGCTACTTTCATAGATCGCAAGGAGCTGAGCATTTAAAGGAAACCTCCTTATGTTTTAAAGGAGCTGTTTTATCTAATGCTGAGTGAAGGGCTGAGTTATAGTGGTCAACAAAACTATCTAGTGTTGATGGAATAGGTGCAGACAGTAAAAGTTCAGAAATGGATCCAGAAAGAGGGACAGATATTTTTAAGGTTTCTGTAAGAAATTTGTCGTTTACAGGTAAGAGGTGGGAGAGGTAATGAGACAGTGAAAAATACTGCTTTATGGTCAGAGAGTCCCAAATCAGTGCTGTAAATGTTGGCAACAGATAGTCCAGAAGTGCAGATCAGGTCCAATATATGACCGCCAGAATGGGTTGGAAAATCAACATGTTGTGTCAAGTCCAAACAGTCCAGTAAGGACAGGAATTCATTTCTCAGTTTAGATGTGGGGGTGTCAATATGGATGTTGAAATCACCAAGAAGGATAATTCTCTGAGAGTAAGAGCTTAGGTGGGTCAAAAGTTCAATCAGATCGGATAAGAAGGATGCATTGTATTTTGGGGGACGATAAAGAACAAGTATATTGGAATGCTTTGAAATAGAAAAAGAAGCTTAGGAAGGATATTCATCTTGACAATGTTAATTCTTCCAGCTAAAGTGAGATGAAGGGTTGACCATCTATGCAAGTCTTGCTTAATTTTTCCATGCAGACAGTGACATTTTTTTTGATAAAGAGCTTAATGTTTACTCGTGATGTTTACCTCTAGGTATTTAAACTGATCTGCGATGATAAAAGGTATGGTGTCCAATTTTAATTTCTGTGCTTGAGAATTCACTGGTAAGAACACAATTTTGTTCAAATTAATTCTGAGACCAGAAATCTTTTGAAATTCTGTAAGTGCTGTTAGGACTGCAGGCACAGTATTTTGTGGATCAGATATATACAGTACCATATCATCTGCATATAGAAAAAATTTCTGTTCAAGTCCTTCTCTGATAATCCCCTTTATCTCATAAGCATTTCGAAAGTGAGCAGCCAGTGGCTCAATGGCGATTGCAAACAGCATTGGTGACAAGGGACATCCTTGTCTAGTACCCCGTTCTAGTTTGAAGTAGTCTGAATTAATGTTGTTAATACAAACTGAAGCTTCTGTACAGGTATACACTAGTTTGATCCATGCACAGATGTTCGGGCCAAACCCAAATTTCTCCAGTATGGTAACCATTCAACCATATCAAATGCTTTTTCTGCATCCAACGATATCATCATCTCCGGGATGTTTGATTTTGTGGGTGAATATATCACATTAAACAGGTGTAGAAGACTGGAAGCTAAGTGTCTGCCTTTAATAAATCCAGTTCGGTCTTGTGATATTACCGAAGGAAGCACTTTTTCAGTCCTTCTAGCTAGGACTTTAGAAAGCATCTTTACATCGTTATTACAATGTGCATCATACAGACCAATCTCACTTTTGAATAAGTCCTTATTTTGCTTAGGGAAGATGGTTACAGCTTGGCGAAAAGTTTGAGGCAGAATTTTATTGTCTCTAGCTTCTGTAACATTTTTACTTTTTATATGTAATACTTTACATTTACTTACATTAAATTTCTTTTGTCACAAATCTGCCCAAGCCTGTATGCTGTCCAAGTCCCTCTGTAATGGTTTAACAGATTCTAGATTATTTGCCAATTCACCTAGCTTGCTATCATCAGCAAACTTTACCAGCTTGTTACTTATATTCATGTGCATATTAAAAATAGTAGCAGCCCTAGCACTGACCCCTGTGGAACGCCATTCTTAATGTAAGCCAATTCTTACAGAGTTCCTCGCACTATTATCCGCTGCTTCCTGTGCCCAGGCCAATTTTGCATCCATCTACAAACAACACCCTGAATTCCCACTTCTTTTAGCCTGATGCCCATCCTATCATTTCGCAGCTAATCAAATACCTTCTGAAAGTCAAGATAAATAATATCATATGCTCCACTTTGATCACCTCCTTTTGTTGCTTCCTCATAGAATTCCAGCATGTTGGTAAAACATGACCTCCCTCTTCTGAACCTTTACTGACTGTTCAGTAAAACTCCTGTTCTTGCCATGTGTTGCTCAATCTTATCTTTAATAATTCCTTCCATTAATTTACCCGTGAGGAACATTAAGCTTTGTTATTTATGTATGTAAACCCACAGCATATGAAAAATGAATGCAGCGACTTGTCAGTAAGCTAATGACTTTCAGGACAGAAGGCATGGTGGAATGCACGTTGGCCGAGATATTCCTGACCTGTTGGACAGTTCTCTGAGAAGTGACAACAGGTAGCCGATATAAACTAAAGAAAAAACTAAATAAGGTTCTTCAATGCAAATGCGAAGCACTGGCTCTTTAATATAATAAACAAGTTTTCTCTCTGTCATACTTGATATATTCCATCTAAATAATCATAATTGGACACAACATATTAAATACTTAAATTTTGTGCAATTTCCATTAATTTACCTGTGAAGCACATTAAGCTTTGTTATTTATGTATGTAAACTCACACCATAAGAAAACTGAATTTAATTAGTTTAGGAAGAATGTATTGTGTACTGACTGAATCATCACTATATATAAGAAAATTAGCATTTCAAGAAATAAGACATTACATTTTTAAAATGCATTATTTTAAAATTATGTTGAAATGTTAAGGTGTTTTAAAGCTGTTAAGTTGGCTATCCTGCAAATAACAAATTAGGAATCAGATTGAGGACACACATACATAAACAATACAATAATACAATAATTGTTTTCCAAAGGAACTCTATAAAACTGAACAAATCCAGCCTCGTCCCCTTATCCAAATCAAAGAGTAATATGGCAAGAGTACCCAATGTTGTTCCTTATATACTGTATATTTAAACAGCAGCAAAGGTTAGGCAGAGACCTGTCATGCTTATTTTACAGTAACATGAATCAATTCTTGCCAAAGTTTTGAAAGTTATTGAATAACAGATTTTAGCTCTGAGGTCATCTAAGCGATATGAAAAAAACTTTAAACAAAAATAACCAGAGTGTAAGGCTTTAACAGAACATATGACTGGAGATGACCACAGTTCAGATCTTGTCCTGAATAAGTCCTCGATACGAATTATAGTATTCCACTTTCTAACCCACCTAATCCAGACCAGAGATGTGGGGTTTCTGCTGGAGCTCATCCCCGCTAGCATTGGGTGCAAGGTAAGAGCAAACCCTTGACAGGGCACCAGTCCATCGCAGAGTGAATACATACACACACACACACACACACACACACACACACACCAAAAACACACTAGAGCCAATTTACCATTGCCAATCCACCAAGACTGCATTCCCTCCAGAGAACCCGGAGGAAACCCATGCAGATACAGGGAGAATATGTAAACTCCATGAAGGGAGGACCTGGGATGTGAACCCTGGTCTCCTTACCGCGAAGCAGCAGCACCTCTGTACCACCGTGCCGTCCAATTATAGTATGCTGTCCATAAATTGAGAAAGAAAGCATTTTTGTTAATTCATGTTCTGAAAGTCTAGTTCTAAAATCCTTTCCCTGAAATACAATTTGATTATCAATCGGCAGTTTTCATGAAATTTGTTGGTACAATGGAGAATACTTCCCATATTTTCATTAAAACTTGGTTCAGGAATAAAAACTGTAGGAAACTGAAGAAAATTATGCACAATAATTGTGAAAAAAATCATAACTTGCATATAAAAAAATGTCTTGGTGGAAAATTATATTTATTATATACCATTTCAAAGGATGCATAGACATTGAATATACAAAATTTAGGAGTGGATGATACACCTGTTTAGTTGGTATTACTTAAGAAATTCTTGTTCTGGTATGGAAATTGAGAAAACTATGTTACTGGTATGCTAAAAATGATTGGAACACGTATTTAAATGTAAAAAACTGTCTGTACAAATCTAAGTGCAAAAGAAATGTGAAATGTGATTTCCTGTTGTCTTAATAGTGTCTTAAAGGTAATCTTTTTGTGTATACACTTGTACTGTAAGTGATCTGTATGAGATCAGTGAACCTTCCCCTTTAAGAATATTACACAGATTGCTGTATAGTTTAACATGATTGGCAAGTTGAAGCAAACAAGAGCACGAGACAGATCAAACTGTGTCTTGTGTTGTGTTTGTTGAATCGAATCTATTTGAGAAGAGTTAACGAGCATTTAGAAATATTAAAGGTATACTTGTTTGCACAATTAATCAGCAGTATTTGTTTTTTGTTTAAAAAAAAATGTTCTAGTCTGAAAAATATATACAACTGCATTATACAATTATCTTCCCAATCATGTCAGAATTTTTAATTATATCATGATAGAGATTTGTGGTCAAACTTCCCACTCCTGATAGAAATCACTAAAGCAATGGATACCTAGTGATATCCGTAAGCCGAATACAGATAAGGATTGGAACATATGATAATCGTATGATGGGGCAGCTGATTAAAAAAAATCCCCGTCTTAAAGTGTGTCCTATAAGGCCACCGTATCTTAAGGGAGTGGTAGATCAAAGGGTTGCCAGTTAATTGGCAGTAATTAGAACTGAATGGACAACAAACCAAAGCTTACACAGGGGATTTTGGGCATGATGCAATTTCTATGGTTAAGAAGACAGAGGTTTCATTGACTTTGCCTCCTTCCAAAGTTTCACTGTACAGTAATCCCTCCTCCATCGCGGGGGTTGCGTTCCAGAGCCACCCGTGAAATAAGAAAATCCGCGAAGTACAAACCATATGTTTATATGGTTATTTTTATATTGTCATGCTTGGGTCACAGATTTGCACAGAAACACAGGAGGTTGTAGAGAGACAGGAACGTTATTCAAACACTGCAAACAAACATTTGTCTCTTTTTCAAAAGTTTAAACTGTGCTCCATGACAAGACAGAGATGACAGTTCAGTCTCACAATTAAAAGAATGCAAACATATCTTCCTCTTCAAAGGAGCAAACAAATCAATAGGGCTGTTTGCTTTTAAGTATGCGAAGCACCACGGCGCAAAGCTGTTGAAGGCGGCAGCTCACACCCCCTCCGTCAGGAGCGCAGAGAGAGAGAGAGAGAGAGACAGATAAAAAAATCAATACGTGCCCTTCGTGCTTTTAAGTATGTGAAGCACCGTGCTGCATGTGTTTCACGAAGCAGCTGCACAGAAGGTAGCCAACGTGAAGATAATCTTTCAGCATTTTTAGACAAGCATCCGTATCGTCTAGGTGTGCGAACAGCCCCCCTGCTCAATCCCCCTACGTCAGGATCAGAAACAGTCAGCGCAAGAGAGAAAGAGAGAGAGAGAGAGAGAGAGAGAAAAGTAAGCTGGGTAGCTTCTCAGCCATCTGCCAATAGCGTCCCTTGTATGAAATCAACTGGGCAAACCAACTGAGGAAGCATGTACCAGAAATTAAAAGACCCATTGTCCGCAGAAATCCGTGAACCAGCAAAAAATCCGCGATATACATTTAAATATGCTTACATATAAAATCCGCGATAGAGTGAAGCCGCGAAAGGCGAAGCGCGATATAGCGAGGGATCACTGTATACATATTTGCAGCCAAGTAAAGTCATCATGGACTTTCAACACTATGGGTACCACTATCACAAATGTATTACTAGCACAGTACATTTCAAGCAGGCAAACAGCAGTTGCCTCACTAAGAGAACAATCTCACAGCAAAAAACTGAGGATTTTGCAAGTAAGGCTCTAAGAGTACTACTATGACACTTTTTCATTGTATATCTTATGAAGCTGAATTTTGCAAGACTGTCCTGAATGTTTTTGAGAATGTTGCATTATGCACTACAAATAACCCTATGCACTTTTTCATAATAGATTATGTTAAGCAGAGTAATATGACTTGAGGTCTGATGAAACAGGATTTGTACTGCGACCCTAGCTAAAGTCATAAACTGTTACAGCTTTTTTTTAAATTCCATTAAACTGAACTTAAAATAAAATGTGTAAATGTACCACCAATAACATGCGACATTGAATGGCAGTGGATTTAATTTTTTGACACTGATGAACAGAGAAAGACTCGCTAATGTTAAAATTATGGTGAAATTAATTACAACTAAAAAAAAAAAAAAAAAAAACTGATTGCATACATACTTACCCTTTCATTTCAGTATTTCAAGAATCAAGTAGTTGATTCACCTTTGACAGCAATTACAACTAAGTCTTCATGGATAAGTCTTTATCACTTTTGCACATATAGAAAATGCAATTTTCCCTGTTGTTCTTAGAAAAACTGATTAAGCTCTATGAACTGATCATGAATGAAGAGCTTTTTTCAAGTCCAGCCAGAAATTCTCAATTGGACAGAGATCTGGACTCTGGTTTGGACACACCAGGATAGTAACATTGTTGTTTTTAAGACATTCCTGCACAGCTATGGCTTTATGCTTGGGGTCGTCATTTTCCCAGAAAACAAACCTTTTCCCAAGGTGCAGATTGCAGACTGCATTAGGTTTTCCTCGAGGATTTCCCTGTACTTTTTTGGATTTATTTTACAGTCTATCCTCAGAAGCCTTTCTGGACTTGCTGCAGAAAAGCATCCCAACTGAATGATGTTGCCACTACCTGTTTCACAGATGGGAATGGTGTGTTTTTTAAGCTCAACTTTGGTGTCATCAGACTATAGAGTCTGTCATGCAACCTATGGCAAACTCTACCAAGATGTCTTTTTTTTTTTTTTTTTTTTGCAATCTGAACAACATTTATTCTATGTACAGTCTCTCCTCTCTCATCCACTGTTGCCTGCAAGTCCTTCACAGAGTTATCATAGGTCTCTTGGTAGCATCCTTCACTAGTTGTCTTCTTGCATGATCACTCAGCTCAACCTCCGACTTGTTCTTTTCAGTGTAAATTTCACAAAGTTGATAGGAGTGTTTTTTTGTCTTCATTGTGTAGTTTAGACCATGATACTAACTCACAACAAGATGGACCTTCCAGATACAGATGCATTGATATTACATTTAATTAAAACCTTCTGACTACCGACAGGTCATCTCCATTTAAATAATTATGTGGCTTCTAAAAACAACTCCCTACACAAGTGATCATTTATGTGTGTCATATTAAAAAGGGTAAATACTCGTGTGATCAATTATTTTTGTTGAATACCTGTAAATAATTTAGATCTGTTTTCACTTTGACATTAAAGAGTGTTTATCTGCTGATCGGTTTTAAAAAAGCCATATTAAGTGTGAATATTTTTTATAGGCACCATATAAGCATCCATCCAACTATTTGCTTAACATACTTAATCAAAATTAAGGGCAATATGGAGTAAGAATCTGCCCTAGCAGTATCAGCATTTGGGCATAATTTGGTAGCAATTTTCAAATATAGTTTTTATTCCATTCTTTATATTTTAATTTCAGAATAATACCATTTCCTTGTTAAAATATCAAATAAAAATTGAGAGGTAAGTGGTATCTCCTACATCTGTTGAATCTTTGATCACAGGTAAGAAATGAAGGGGTGAGCCAAATATATGTACCACATTTCAAAACATTTATTCTACAAAAACGCTACAAGCTAAAATACATTTCATTTCAACACATGAAAGGGCATACAAAATAGATTTTTTTCACTGTATTTTAAAAATGGTTGTGGCAATCATTAGCGATACACTCTGAGACGATTTCTGAATGCTCGCATGTCTCGTTTGGTCATTTCAAGGGAAATAGCGTTGATTTCATGGCGAAAAAACGTCCTTGAGGGCTTCAAGGTTTTGAGGTCGGTGTGTGTATAGCTTCAACTTGAGACAGCCTCACAAGAAGAAATTGCAAAGAGCAAGATCAGGCTAATGTCAAGGCCACCTGATATTGCAGTGCAGGAAGATCAGCTTCCCTGAAAACATTTCCTGCAAAACTTGATGGATCTCCACGCCACCTGAGCTGTTGCTCCATCCTGTTGAAACCAGGTATCCACCACATCCATTTCTTCCAATTGGGGCCGCAAAAAGTACTCTAGCATTTCAATGTAATGTTCTAAAGTGACGGTGACTGTTGCTTCCCCTCTTCAAAAAAGCAAGGGTCTACAATACCAAATTCTGCAATGGCACACCAAACTGTAATACGCTCAGAATGCAGGGGTCTCTGATGAAGTTCACGATGGTTATTTTCAGTCCAATACTGAAACTTTTGCTTATTTACACAACCATTCAAATGTGCCTCGTCACTGCATATGACAATGGCATCTCCATGAATGGTTTGCAGAATGTTCGTGCACAACTCTCTACAACTCTCCCAGTCTCTCTCAGTGAGTTCCTGCACTACCATAATTTTGTATGGATGGAAATTAAGGTTGTCATGCAAAATCCTCCTCAAAGACGTGTTGGAAAGGCAGAAGCACGTTAGCGCGCTGAACGTCTAGGAGACTGCAAAATTGATGCCCTTACAGTTTGGATGTTTACAGGTATTTGTACAGTCTGAGAACAGCCTGGAGATTTTCTGTTCAATGTTGTATCCGTCTGTCTAAATTTAGCCACCCACTGAAGAATTTTTTTCTGATTTGGGATGTCACTGTTAGGAGGAATGCTGAAGTGCGTTCGGAAGGCACGTTGCGTAGGGAGAATGGATTTGTTCTTTTTGAAGAACACTTTGACAGCAAAAGCACGGTGCGCACTGAACCAAGGTATGTTGCCGACCAAAAACTACAAGGGATCACCTATCAAAGGACCACCCTACCCCAACCCACTCAGCACATCTTATAATACAAAATAAAATTATTCTAAAAACATAAATAATATCCACATGCTTGTATAAAAACTGCATGTTTTCAGCTAAGACTAACTAAAAAATAAAAAAATTAACTCTGTCATTTAGAGGTTCACAATAAGACAGTTCTTTCTCTGCACCTGCAGTGCACTCAGTTTCCATGGGGACAGCGTCAGCAGTGAAATAATATTAGAAAACATAATGCATACCTCTTCCAGAAGAATCCTCTTCATCATTGTCACTGTTCCACCAGGGTTTATGGTTTTTGTTTGTAATTTCTTTAATTTTTCTCTTGCCCAGTCCATCTAAAATGCTTGATCGTTTGGTGGTTCCAAACTCGATCGAATCATCTGAAACAGACTAAGAAAAAAGTATTAAAAAATAAAAAACAACATATTAATTATTACAGGTTATCAGTAATTCATGATTTGAAAAAAATGTAAAATTACTAAAAGTATAAAAATATAATGTACTAACATACAAATATTATGGGGTATTCACCATGTTTTTTGGCTTTTATTGGTACTGCAATACGGCCACAAGACTGATTGTGATAGGCAAATATGCATTTTGTTATACTACTGTAGTTGATGTATTTTAAATAATGTGTACTGCAAGCCTAAAAGCAGATGTACAAAAAATAGTCAATCAGTCATTTTCTAACCCATTTTGTCCTGAACAGGGTCACAGAAGTGCTGGAGCCTATACCAGACAGCACAGGGCACAAAGCAGGAACAACCCCTGAACAGGGCATCACTCCATCACAGGACTTCAAAAGAATAAATTAAATTTTGTTTAACAACTTGAAAGTTTAATTAAACAAGTAACATAACACTTAACGGCCTACCAAAGTTGAGAAAAACATCCACTTAGTTATTTTCCATGGCATTACTTTTTTTTTTATTTAAATTAAATTACTGTTGTGTTATGTGCATAACTTAAGACATCTTCTAGATCACGGGTTCTCAACTTGTTGTCTTAGCATACTACCCAAGGAATTGAAATGTTCTGAAGTACCGTATATACTCGTGGATAAGGACTTGATTTTACCTTATAATTTCTGGTATTTTATAATGTCGGTCATATAAGTCGAATACGGAAACCTCACGCTATTGGTCCAAGAGATTATGATATGCTAACGCCCACCTGAGAGAGTATGGAGCACACTGCCTTTTTTTTCCCTATGTATTGTGCCTAGTGCAAACGTGACCATACGGTAATACCCAAACTATTCCGAAGCAACGTTTGCACTGATTTGTGTTTTTTGTATCTCATACCCTGCTACACCTTTATCATAAGAGCATCCCTTATCTACGATGGAACATTCGATCAGAAGAAAATATGAAGCTGGTTTTAAATTAAACGTCGTTGAAGTAACAAAAGAAATTGGTAAATGCGCTGCTGCAACAAAATTCGATGCGTCTGAGAAACTGATGTGAGATTGGAGGAGGCAAGAGGATTGGTATATAAGTCAGGGTCAGATTTTATGATCGATTTTTCGGGTTTCAGGACCCACCTTTTATGTGAGTATATACAGTACCACCATTATTTTTTATCTTAAATTATTAAGCAAATTCCTATTAGGTAACCACCCTGTAACTTCTTAAGTTCCATCAGAGTGAGAACAACCAGTCTAGATCATAGTCCTAAAAAACATAAAAACATAGAGAAATTAATGTTTACTGAAGCACTGACAAGCAAATGTTTATATAAAAAAAAAAAAAAGAAAGAGGCTTGTCCAGTTATTTTTCTATTCCATATAACATGGCAAATTCCATATGGACCATATCATTAGGCAATATATTTTAAATATAAGCAACTGTGAAAATTCTTAATAGAGCGTTCAGGAAACAGCAGTTGCCAGGCAGCTTCAATACTGATAATGTAGCTCGTTACTACTGTTTCGCATGCTGCTCCAGAAAAAACACTCACAAATGTCCATTTGAGTTGAGACGTGTTGGTCGAGTCTGCCATGGTATATACAGTGATCCCTCGCTATATCGCGTTTCGCCTTTCGCGGCTTCACTCTATCGCGGATTTTATATGTAAGCATATTTAAATATATATTGCGGATTTTTTGCTGGTTCGCGGATTTCTGAGGACAATGGGTCTTTTAATTTCTGGTACATGCTTCCTCAGTTGGTTTGCCCAGTTGATTTCATACAAGGGACGCTATTGGCAGATGGCTGAGAAGCTACCCAACTTACTTTTCTCTGTGTCTCTTGCGCTGACTTTCTCTGATCCTGACGTAGGGGGTGTGAGCAGGGGGGCTGTTCGCACACCTAGACGATACGGACGCTCGTCTAAAAATGCTGAAAGATTATCTTCACGTTGCTACCTTCTGTGTGCAGCTGCTTAGTGAAGCGACATGCTGCACGGTGCTTCACATACTTAAAAGCTCAAAGGGCACGTATTGATTTTTCACTGTTTTGTTTTTCTCTGTCTCTCTCTCTCTCTCTCTCCCCCTGCTCTTGACGGAGGGGGTATGAGCTGCCGCCTTCAACAGCTTTGTACCGGCGGTGCTTCGCATACTTAAAAGCCAAACAGCCCTATTGATTTGCTTGCTTTGCTCTCTGTTTCTGACAGCCTGTGCTCCTGACACGCACTCCTTTGAAGAGGAAGAAATGTTTGCATTCTTTTAATTGTGAGACAGAACTGTCATCTCTGTCTTGTCATGGAGCACAGTTTAATCTTTTGAAAAAGAGACAAATGTTTGTTTGCAGTGTTTGAAGAACGTTCCTGTCTCTCTACAACCTCCTGTGTTTCTGTGCAAATCTGTGACCCAAGCATGACAATATAAAAATAACCATATAAACATATGGTTTCTACTTCGCGGATTTTCTTATTTCGCGGGTGGCTCTGGAACGCAACCCCCGCGATGGAGGAGGGATTACTGTATGTACAGTACATACATTGCTGTTGTGTTCTTGATACCATTCACTTATTATATGTAAATGGGGAAATTAGTAGTGGAATCTGGGCTGACCTAAACCATGCACATGACATAAACCTTTCACAATACACGCACGTATATATAACAGGTCCACAAGCCTAAATACTTCTTTTGGTGTGCGCCACAATTGCACTAGACCACAAAGTGGAAGATGACACTTCTGATTATAGAACTTTTTTCGACTACAATTATATTGAAGAATGATGCTAATATTATTTTCTGAAACGTATTACTGACATAATTGGCTTTGCTCTTCTTTGTTGCTATGAACTGTCATTTTTATATTTGTAGCATTTGAAATTTGTGGTAATTGTCTTTGAAAAACAAGTCGTGCTGGTCACTCAAAGAAAACAGCTACAGTTTCTCTGAAAACAAGTTAAGCTGGCTGCTAGTTCTAAAAGTTGCACAAGCACCTTGTCTATAGGAGTTTTATGATCTCTAACAGGCGAAGCCACCAATCTTGTCTCCAGGCAAATGAAAATTTCATTTTATGAGTCTCAGAATAAAAAGAAAGGGAAAGATTTATAATCTCCTCTAGGGCATGACAACCTCACAACACTTTATATTTCGCTTTATATGGTCAGTTGATGAACTGACAAAGGTTCTTCTGCCTCCATTATGACTGAGGTATGCATGCAGCACAGAAGACTTTGAGGTACCAAACAGCAATGCAAGAACAGAGCCGCGTGGATAACTGAGCATCTAGCTATATCACGTTGTATGGTGTTTGACCTTGGCACAGATGACTATTTATTACTAATATTTTGAATATTATAATAATAAACTGAGTTAACCGACTTCTTCTTTGGATTACATTTTTATTTACTCTACTACCAGGAACTAAGATAATTTGTTAAGTCAGCAGGTGAAGAGAATGCACCAAAAGTAACATGATATAAAATTAAGTGTAGGCTGTGTTTCCCCAATTGTTTTTAAAAGTCAACGTAAAAAAAATAAAATAAAAAAAATAAATAAACCAATATTATACTTTGGGCTCACAATAAAAAGAATCTGTGCAGGTAAGAGAAAGTACAGGTTTTGAGGAAGGTGTCCTCCAAAGCCTTTCTGCAATAAAACATCTGGAGCCAACAGTTAATGTTCTTTGCACAACTTTATCTGAAAACAGTTTATGTACTACAGTCTGTGTATTCTTGAAAGTCTATTTTTGAAGAAGCTTCCTACTTCTAACTAGGATTGGCCTTTGAAGTCAAGTGATTGAGTGCTGTTTACATATTATTCCTTACCTCTTGAGTCAATGAATGTACATCAAGGATTTTGTGCCCCTATCCGGTGAGCCCCCAAACCAGAATTCAAAGAGAACTTCAACATTGTACCTCACAAATCATCAGCATGTCTTGACCACAGATATTACTATTAACTGTATCTCAATAATCGGCCTTTTCTCAAAGTCATCAAGATACATGTCATGCAAAATTTTTATTCAAATTTTAAAGCCAATACATGTGTTAAAGAATAATTTATAAAGATAAAATAATAACACTTAATCATGATAATAGTTTCATTACACAGTGACTCAGTAAATGACTCAGTAAAAAGCTACAGCTGAGGTAAATGTAGAGTATAAAATTCATAACTTTTTAATAGCGCTCAGTAAATTAGCCTACTTTAAACATTATGTGCAACTGCTTTGGACTTAACAACAACCATTTCTTTAGGCAACAAATGCACATTTCTATTTGGAATAATCACATGTAGACTCAGTGAAGATGAAACCACGGCCAGTTAGGCACAAGTCCTACCATGCAAAGCACAGATGTAGGAGGCATGCATGTAGCAAATACTTAACTTCTGAAACCCTTCTCCTTCAACAAATACAAAGCATGTCTAATGCAGTCATGTTTGTGATGAGTGCTGTTGTTTACTTTGCATGTCTGTCATCAAAATGACACGGTCTATCCTTTGATTGTTGATCTATGGTAAAGAAATTCGGTCGGGTAGTTTGGTTTCAAATGAGTATGCATGAAGCCAGATAATTCGTGACCTGACAGCTTTGCCCAGCAAAATTTGCATTGTACTTCATTTTTGTTTACCTTTTTTGAAGAGGTTCCACACAAAACTCTTTGACAGATGCATAAGAATTTTTTTATTTTTTTAATGGACCAAAATATAAGACAAAGACTATATAACTTTATAAAATTAGAGAATACATAGAAATATTGATTTAATTTTAATCTAAAACAAAGAATAATTTACTAATTGATTTATAAGAATTGTGTTACTATTTCAAAGTACAAATGTCTAACTAATCTCTTTTTCAAGGCTCATGAAATTCAAGTGAATTTAACGTATTTGACGGACTTAAATTAGATATTAAAATACAGCAACAACAATATAATAATTGTATAGGCCAAATTCACTAAGGCAGTGCTGCAATGGGTTTTTAATAGGCCCAGTTTTCTGACAGCCCCCAGCCTTGACTCCCTAAAAAAAAAAAAAAAAACTCCCAGAAAACCAGAAAAAAACCCTTGTAGGGAAAAAAATCTTGGGAAAGACAATTCATCCATCCATCCATTATCCAACCCGCTGAATCCAAACACAGGGTCGCGGGGGGTCTGCTGGAGCCAATCCCAGCCAACACAGGGCGCAAGGCAGGAAACAATCCCGGGCAGGGCGCCAACCCACCGCAGGACATACCCACACACCAAGCACACACTAGGGCCAATTTAGAATTGCCAATCCACGTAACCTGCATGTCTTTGGACTGTGGGAGGAAACTGGAGCACCTGGAGGAAACCCACGCAGACACGGGAAGAACATGCAAACTCCACTCAGGGAGGACCCGGGAAGCGAACCCAGGTCTCCTTACTGCGAGGCAGCAGCACTACCACTACGCCACCGTGCCGGCCGAAAGACAATTCAGAGTGATACAATTTTCTAGGTAAGTTGGGCGTGCATTTGGGTGTCAAAAAATGAAGTAAATACAATACAACACACAAAACAGAACACAAGTAATTAAATACAATACAACACACAAAACAGAACACAAGTAATCCTCTTCACAGATCTTGATAGCCATTCCAACGTGGCCACCTCAGGAATACAATACAATAGTACAACAGTAATAGTACAAGCTACAAGACAAAATTCAAGAGTAGATTATATCACATATGAGGATTCAGATTTGTTCAGGGTCCTGGAGTCCTCGGCCAACAAGTTGCCTCTCCCCTAATTGCCATTCTACAGCTGAGTCAGTGCTGGGCTGGCCAAACAGGTAAAAAGACCCTTCTACCCAATGATTCCAGTGCTCCTTTATCAGAGATAACTTTTTCATAAGCAGGCAAAAAACTTTGTAGTAGATAGAAAATGGAATCCAACACAATTGTAATGTATGGACCATCATGCCCATTTTTCCAAATTTATTTATACAGCACTTTTAAAAAATCAATGGCCGATTAAACGGTCGATCAGCACAAGCAGCCTGCTATCCCACCCCCTTCCCCCCACCTCCACAGAAATTGCAAAAAGCTCTCCCAGCGCAAGCCTTGTTAATCTGGGAGTGAGGTACCTGGAGCTGATGTTTATTTAGGAACGCCAGAAGCTGGGAGAAGACAGCCTTTTTGCGGATTTTGGTTAGGAAAGGTAACTTAGAAATGAGGTGAAAATTTTTCAGAAAAGGTGAAAATTTTTCAGGATTAGATTTTTAAGGATGGGCTGAACAGTAGCCATTTTGAGGCAGGTTGGCACAATACCTAGTACTAAACAACAGTTTATTAAAAATAAAATGTTTGGACTAAGGATCTCCAAGGCCTCATTTACAAGGTGAGGAGGCATAAATGTCCAAAGCACAGGCTGACAATTTCAAATTTAATATTCTCTGTCTCAGATCATAAGAACAAATTTTAAACAATAGGACTAGGGGATTATGAGTTGTCTTATATCATTAATTTTACCAATTAAATAATGCAAAAATAATTTGCAAATGGCAAAGGAGCGAGACAAAACAGAACCCACAGAAGGGTTTAGCAGAATGTTTAAGGTCAAAAACGAATGCGAGGTTATGGTGATCAGTAGATATAATCTCAGCAAAATGTTTAGCTCTGGCCAATTTCAGAGCCTCCTGATAACTGAACTGACATCCTCTCAGAATCTCAAATGCCAACAAAAGCTTGTCATTTGTCCATTTCCTTTCTGCTTTTCTTGACCCCTGTCTAAGTTGTATGGTTTAGCCAAGATTGTGCTCTTGATTTTGAGTGCCTGATTCTTAAAGGGACTATAATGTTCAGAATGAAAGAACATTAGGTACTAAAATATGAAAGCAGCAATTTTGAGTTGCAATGTAGAGAGGCTGTCTCAATATGGTCGGAAAGAGGTGCAGCTATATAGGCATCACAAAGAGCTCTGAACTTCATTGGGTTACTAGCACAAGAATAGGAGGCAGATTAGATTCATTCATTGTTCATGACTGAACTTGGCAACTTATTATCCAAGTTGGCTATATATTATGGTCATGTGGGATGGGTGATTTTAATATTCACATAGATGTGGAAGCCAATGCCTTTAGCAAATGTTTTAGACACCTGATAAACTCAGTAGGATTTTGCCAGATTATTAAAAGCCCAGCTCATCAACATGATGATAGCCGGAACGAATTAATAATTACACTAATTACTTTTGACCTATTTCTGCCCTTAATAATACAGTCACAGGTTAAATCGAGAACAGTGCAACATCTAGATTGTGATTCTACATCAGAATTTGTGGACACTGTAAGACAGTCAAACTTAAGTATGGAGAACAATGTTGATCAGCTGTCATACCTGTATAACTATAATGCCTTTGTGAAAAAGGGCTTAGATTCAGTAGCCTCTCTCAAAACAAAAGTAATTGCAGAGTACATAGAAACTCACCTTGCTTTAATAAGGGCACTTACAGAGATTGAATTGGAGATAAGGAGCAAGAAAGTTACTTATCTTCCAAACAACATGAACAGAGAGTATTAAAGGGGATTTCAAAAATGTTTTATGGACCGCTCTACCATTCCAGACTAACAGATGAAAACAGAAATAATCATTGTGATCTACTTGGAGCACTTGCTAATTTGACAAAAGCTGTGTAAAATTCCCAAACATCAGCAGTAAAGGTTATATGAACTTCTTTAAAGATAAAATTAGTAAGAAGTCAAGCAAAATGACACCTTTTATGGCTAACTAAAATGAAAAAGGCTAACTAAAATGATATGCAAGCTTTCGAGGCAACTGAGGCCCCTGCATCAGGAAAGATGTAAGTGCGAAGTTTGAAGAGCCTGAAGAAGGGGTCTGAGTTGCCTCGAGAGCTTACATATTGTAATCTTTTTAGTTAGCCAATAAAAGGTGTCATTTTGCTTGACTTCTCACTACATCCATAATAGCTAACACAATACAACACCCTAGTACTAAAGATAAAATTAATAACACATGATCCCTGATTTCAAAGTAATCTCACAAACTAAATTTGCAGTTTCTGGTTAATCTCTCCATGTACACACCACCTTAGCAATTTTAACTTAATAAATAAAACAAAAATAATACATTTAATTTCTAAATTAAACTTACTATCTGTCCCTTAAACCCAACTGCAACAAATTATTTACGAGAACATTACAGACAATAACTCAACAGTTATAAACATTAATTTTACAGAATTAGCCCACAACTTTTATATTGTATTTGACACCAGCCTGTCTTACCAAATTACTAATTACTATCTAAAACACATTTAATCTATCTTAATAATATTGGATAATTAACATAGTTTTTAAATATGAAGGATACCGAAAAATGATTTAATGCATTTATTTCAACTAGAATTAACTATTGCAATGAATTATTGACAGGTTATTCAAATGATTCTGTAGTTAATTTATAATATTGCTGCAAAAATCCATACTAAAACATAAAAATACAGTACAATCACATACCTCTGGTTCCAAGTCTTTTTCATGGTATCTACTTAAAGTTCAGTGCTGATTTGAAAATCCTTCCCACATTTAAATCTTTATGTAGCTCAGGCCCTACTTACCTATCTAAACTTATCATTATATAAAACCTGAGCAAGTATCACAAACTCAAGATGCCGATCTGGCATCAGTGGGAGATCAAGCTGTTAACTACAGGGCCCTCAAACTATGAAATGATCTGTATGATTACATAAAAGATGCCCTTTCTGCCTCTGCTTTTAACCCAGGCTGAAGACTCACTAATTTACTCTCTTTACCTTAATTAGAGCTGCCAATTAGCTGTCAATAATGCATTTGTGCTTGTTAGTAATTTGTACAAAAATGTAAGTATTGCAATTGATATTAATTGTAAGTGACACTACTCTGTTTTGTTTACATTCTGTGCATCTTGCTGAGACAGTTTCTTACACTGCTATACTATTAGCTTTTCTCCTGTCCATTAAAGAACGAGAAAGAGGTTTAGAATCAAAGAATAACAGAATTTCATTGTCATATTAGACTGACCAGGATGAGCTTATATAGTACTATACAATAAATGCCCAGGTAGGTGTGGGAAGATAGTTGACTAAGGTGTACTTTACTGTGACTTGTCTGACATTGTCTATAACCTTACTTTATAACTGACCCCTGTACCAGGAGTTTCTTTTGTTACACAAATGCTGCTGACTGGAATTTATGTTTTTCCACCCCTCCATTGCCAAATGCCTCTACCTCAACAGTAATATTAATGAACATAAATTGTTAGTATGTATTTCAGTATGAAATTACTTTGTTTTACTGTGTGTTTAGCCAAATCTGCATGTTGTGTTGTACATTACAAATTTTATAAAAGTTGTAATTTGCTTTTACCTGTAAATTTGTTACAGCTCTTTGTGCCATTACTCAATGAACAAAATACTGTACATAAAAATAAATTAAACTGGTTTAAACTGTACTGGAATATGAGGAAAATTAAATAAAGCTATGAAGCGCTGTTTAAAAAAACAAAAATGACTCACCTCTTTCAAAAACTGTTCAAACTGCTCATCTATTTCTTCTTTTGTGAGCCGATAAGACATGTTTCTTGGGTGGAAAAAATTAAAATCTTGTTAATACATTTAAAATTTTAAATAAAACAAACATTCACTATTGTACAATATGATTTTACATGTATATCCATATAAATTAATATAGAATTAAATGTTGCTTGAGAGATTTTGCAGATTCTAATATCACAACCTATCTAAAGTTAATTAGCAAAACCCCTCCAATCTGTAACCAGATCTTTAAATGTCATGTGCCATGTCATATGGTTTGAATAACATTTTCTGTTTGGAAACATCTTGCCAATTTTTATAGGCACCATGTCTTCAAAATATTGATTATTAAATAACAAGTGAGCAGTTTTCAAATTAAATCATTTATCCTACAGCTGTACACATTAAAAAAAATAATGCTAATTATGTCTTCATTGCTGAATCAAATATTTCCAAATAATAGCTTGGAACAATAAGTTAAAAGAAGTTCCTTGATATGTGAGCATTTGGAACACTATGTTAAACATAATTTCTGAATATATACATTTTAAGTAATATTCTAATTTCCATTTAATGAGAAGACCACTGCTCATATAAGGATTAAATTAAAAGAATTATTTACAAGGTACTTTTCAAAATTTAATTTGAAAATGGTTGCTTCTTACAAGATGAACTTCAGTCCACCTTCAGTCAGTGGGTTACAGTCAAAGTGGAGCATCCATGCAATCTTCAAGTTTCAGAATCAGAATTACATTTATTGGTGAAGTATGCTTGCATACTTTTTTCATGACTCTATATACAGTCTGTAAGAAAATTGCAAGATATTATGGGCTGGGGTGCTCAGACAGAGCAAAGCCATCCAAACTAGTCATTTGTGAACTTGACGGCCCATGGGGGGGGGTGGGTTAGTTCTTACATCCGCTTGTTTTGGAATAGTTTAGTCAAACACCAGACAGATGGGAGAAGCTGAAAGAGGTTGTGGCCTGGACGCAGGGAGTGTGTGATGATTTCCCCTATACCAGTGATGTTTGCTGCACGTTACTTGGGAGTCATTAGTAAATACCAATGCAAAATAAATTAAATTCAAATTGTATGTGAATTAGATGTACTGTGTGTATTCTAAATATGGCAAAACAAATATTCCTAAAACACAATAAAAATGATATTTCTTAAAGTCTTCCATGCATTTTCTTATCCCCTTTGACTATTGCAGGTTTACAAGGATCCAGAGCATATTTCTCCACCAATACGTATATATAAATACTCCGCACCAGCCCACGGTAATACAAACTTGCATGGCGAGATACACCGATTCATAGTCCCGAAATAGATTTATTCTTGTTACGTCGTGGTGTGCTCATTCCATCAGTCAGCACTAAAGGGTTAAAGTGCTAATTAATTTTTACTAGGGTCTTACCAGAATAAGAGGAAAGATATGAGAAATTATTTAGAGGACATAACACCAACATATACTTGATCAGAAAAAAGTGAAAACGTACTAGGAATACTGATTAACCAAAGGGGAAAAGCAACAATAAAGGCGAGGGCCATTAACACAAAAAACACGAAAAAAGGTGACGTTTAAGAACCAGGAGTAAAGCACTGGAAGTATCACTGATCAGCGTTCAGTGTGTACAGTGACAGACTAGCGCCCGGTCTGTCTTGGATGCTTCAAGGACAGGTTCTGGTATTCTGCCACCCTGAATTAAGTAGGCTTGAGAATGTCGCATATAGTATAAATATGTATAGGTTTATTTACCTACATGGAAAATTTCTAACTGTTGTTTTGTTTAAAATATTACAGAAATTCACGCAAAAAGACAACTTCACTAAAACAATCCTGTATAATTTACACTGGAGAAGCACTAAATCCAGCGTCGAAGTAAGGAGTATTAAAACTTGCTCCAAGCAAAGGCAAATAACTGCTATTTTGCTACCTAGCCCCTCGGGTGAAATTAAGTACATTTTTGATATATAAAAATGTAAAAACGACAAAAAGAGACTCACTCATCAGGCTGAAATTTAGCTTGCAAAACTTTACGTTTCTTTAGGAACCTGTAGTAGAAAAAATGCCGCCAGTCACAAACGAAGTAGTGGTTTAAGAAAGACTACTTAAATATAAGGTGATAATATTTTGGAGAAAAGGCTAAACGCCTTTTTTGAGCACGATTACTTCAGTTATCTGCTCCCGCGACATGCACGCGCGGATTTAACAGTGGAGTTTAGAAAACGCAACTTCCTGTAAACATCTAAGTGTAGCGAGAGCAACCTCCAATCAGAACTGTTGTTGAAATCAAAACCAATGGATTTATCACGTGGGCGGGACCAATTCTGAAAACGTACCACTAAGCATCATAAACACCCGAGCACTCCGCCAACCAAAGAAAAGCAGATTACAATTTTGCCAATCCCAATACAGCAGGAGCGGAATTCGCAACAGAAGAGTATTAGTCACATTACTTTACAACCCTGGAGGGAAAATTTAGTAATCTGATTTAGCGTTTTATGTGAACGATATATCAGAATATTGTGACGATTATTACATAAAACTTCAAATATGAAAACTGAAGTCTAAAAAGTGCAAACGCCTCTGCGTACGTTTCTGAAAAGTTTTTTGTATTACTGGACACCATAGCAACATGCAATGAGGCTTTGAAACGATTGTTTAAAAGCAACTGGCCGATCTGTTTGGAGCCTTGGGGCCGAAATGTGAAACTCACGTTAATGAATCGCAGTACCTACACATTACGCATAATTAACCAAAGACATTCAATTGAACTGATGCTGCTAAACTGGCTTTGGTGTGTGTGTGTGTGTGTGTGTGTGTTCACCCTGTGATGGACCAGTACCCTGCCCAGTACTGCCTTGTGCCTTATGCTAACTGTAAAAAGGTAATGGATGGATGGATTTACAATAGTGGCAAATTTAACAAAGGCTACTATATATTACTTTCCCACTCTAATAATTTCATTTTTATTTAGAATTTTAACAGTCAGCTGGATAGCACGAAATGACCCAAAAAACTCCCCTTCAAATGCTATAACTACAACACATTATTTTTAATGTCGCTTTGATTTTTAATTCTTGTACACCAAACTCTAACAAGAACTTAATGGTAGTTGGTGAGTGTTTCTTTATTGGTATTGCTTTTTCTTGGTTTGTCAACATGCATCTTAAGACCAATATTGTATCTCTGTTACATAGATGATATCTTTATAATCTGGAGTGAGATAGACCTTCTCCATTTTCATAACAAATACAATTCTTTCCACCCCAACATTATGATGAAGCTTAATTACTGAAAAACAGAAGCCAGCTTCCTTGATACCATCGTTCACCTGAAAAATAATACCCTTATGACCTCTAATTTTCACAAACTAACAGACAAATGGACATACCTGAAAAGTGATAGCTTCCACTCCATATATATAAGGCACTCTATCATTTTTCAGGCAAGCAATACGTCACAGCCGTATTTGCTCAGATCTGACAGACCAGGATAAACAATTGTAGGACTGCAGACAAGATTTAATCAGACTAGGATATACTCCCAAAACAAAGAACACTCAGATAAGACAAACTACTGACATACCCAGAAGCAACCTTCTGGCATAAAAAAACAAAGACCACAAGAACCACACCCCACTTGTTGTCACCTATAACCCACATCTTGAAGCACTTCTCAAAATTATAAAAGAACATCAACCAATATTAAACAATGATGATACACTGAGAGAAGTTTTCCCAGAACCTCCCCTCTTGGTATATAGACAACTACCAAACCTGCAGCAACTAACTGTCTGAAGCTCCTTAATAAAATGGTACCAACAGAAAATGGTACATCTCCCTACCTACAAAAAGATGTAAAATGTGTGCTCAAATTTATAACACAGATCGTGTAGTTATACCACACTGCTGACAAGTACATTTGATAAAGGGATCATTTTCCTGCAGATCATCTAATGTAGACTACCTAATTCTGTGTATAAAATGTGCCAACACTGTACTCTATGTGGGAGAAACTGGACAAACACTCCACTTAAGAATGAAATTACACAGGCTTCACATTAAGCATGACAAAAGAGATGTTCATGTAGGAGCTCACTTCAACAGTAATGGACTCTGGGAGAAGGGCTTCAAAGTTACAGGACTTATGGGCAACCTCAAGACACAGCATGAGAGAAAAGAATGGGAAGTTAAACTGATGCTAAAATTTAACACATTACAACATGGTTTAAATAGAGACAAGAGTTTTTTGACCAGATATGAGGTCTATTTACTTCTCTCTGACTGACCCAAACAATTTGACCATAGATTCACATTGTAAGAAGAACTCATCAAAAACTTCCAAAGACTTTGCTGGACAGTTATCTTATCAAAAGATCTTAACTATATAGTATTCTTCCCTCCTGCTAAATAAGAAAGGGTTAAGAAACTAGTCTTCTATCCTAACCAGATTACTTACTTTATTCCAGTTTTGTGTATGCATGTAAACACATTGATAGCTTTCCTCCTGGAGGTTCACTTTCACTCTAAGGGAGAACAAAATACAGTACTGTGAAATTTAACTTGATGGCCCAGAGTCTTAGCTTTGTTAAATCTAACCAAAATCCAGTGATTAGTTCTGCCACTAATCTTTTATTGTTTGCATTAATGTATTATCCAAAACTAGCTTCTCCATGTAGCTAAGGAATATTAGAAAACTGCACAGTGGTGCAGTGTGCAGAGCTGTTGCCTCAAATCTTTATGGCTCCAGACTCAGCAGTCAGATTAGTTAAATACTTTGTAGGGTATGAATGTCCTTCCCATGTTTGTGTGTGTTTTTTCCAGTTACTCCAGTTTCCTCTCATATTTGAGAAACATACTTTAAGTAGACTGGAAACTCTACACTGGCCTTGTATATTGATGTAAATATCTGTATTATTTTGCAATAGATGGTCTAACTTTGGCTGAATTGACTCCAGCTCTCTTAGATCACATTCTGGTTTTGATGGACTATGAAAATGTATAGATGCATTTTAAATGCATTCTACTCTCTCTTAGAACACAGATTTTGAAGTTAGGCAATTCAGAGACTACCTAAGATTACTGACTCTAAAGTCAGAAGTGCTGCTGTCTCTGTGGCTACTGAAGGACAGTGTAGCTCAGTGAATCTGAGACTTTATATTCCTGTCATTATTCTTGAAAGAAATTGTGGGCCTGAATAAAGGAGACACTTACAGGGTATGTTAAAGTCAGAAATAAAGAAAGAAAGAAAGAAAGAAAGAAAGAAAGAAAGAAAGAAAGAAAGAAAGAAAGAAAGAAAGAAAGAAAGAAAGAGGGGGCAGTTAAGTATTTTCCATGTGAGAGGCGGGAAAATAAGTAAAATACCTCATCATATAGGTAGAGTTTACAAGACCTCTATCCAGGTAGCCCAGAGTATAAACTGTGTTGTTGCTTTGTATTAATTTTACTATTTTTTCCTCTCTTTTGTTCATCCCTTCCTTTTATTCATTAACAAAAAAATGAAATTTATGTATAATTTGACTTAGTTAACATAGTACTGGATTGGTAAGCCTGCCACTAGAGTGCCTTGTCTTGGTAAGGTATATATTAAAGAACAACACATGCTATTTTGTCAGACTAGCTTGCTAGAGAAACAAACATGTTAACTGAAGACAGCACCATGTAGCTGTCCCCCTGTTACCACCTGCAAGCAGGCGTCTTTTGATGAAGCTGAAGTTTCAAGTTTAATAGCTGTCTAAATACTGACTGGGCCCAGGGAGTCAGTAGGGACTCTGACACAGTTGTATTGTGCACAACTGCTGCTATTAGCAGGGAGGTCTGAAATCTACAGTACATGCTCATGGTCAATGTATGAAAAATAGGCTAAATAATATTCTTTTTAGAGTGCTATATCCTTTGAAACTGTCTTAAAACTAAACAAAAAATTGAAATTGATTTTTAAAATTTGAACCCCTTCCGCAAAAAAATAAAATGCTAATTTCTAATACTTTGCACCCTGCTTGGAAGGGAAGAAAAATAGGATTATTTGAGAGTGTAAATGCTAGGATTTAAGCACAGAAAAAAGGGGAAGGTCAAATCATTAAATTTCTCTCCAAGCTCAGACCACAATTAGATACTTAATTCGTATATATTTTAGAGAATATAGGAACAACAAATATTAAGTAGTAAGTGAAGAAAAATACAAGAAAATATAAAATTAAAGCAAGAAATTAACTAAACAATAAATGATCTAAAAAAAACACAACTAAAGAGGTCTGACTATTAATTAGCAAAAATCCCCTAGACAGACTAGGAGTCAAAGCAAGAAAAAGCTAAACGTTATACTTCATTATTTTAATACCCTTAACAATATAAAAGATGAATCACCAAGCCAAAGAGGTAACAATATAACTATATCAATTTAACCAAAAATAAGCAAAAGCCAAGAATACATAATAAATTAAGCATTCTTGTAAGCTCCTAAGGAGTAATTCTTGCGTGAACAGCTCAGGTATCAAAAGATCCTTTTATTTCCCTTGACTGACTGTGACTCTTTTAGTTGGAACATATTTGAGCCTTAGATAGATTTCATTTGGTGCCGTACTAGATTGAAAATATCCACCTAATAAAATGATAAATGTCTATGTGTCTATCTGTGTGTCTGTACGGTTGCTGTGTCTCTGTCATTCCAACAGATGGCACATCAAAAAGATTAACATTGCTTTTATGAATCCCATACCTAGGGACATATCGAAGACACATATGCACTGCAAACATGAACACTATGTTAATCACTTAGATTTTGACCTGTCTTAGATGAGTAACACAGATAATTTAATAGAAATTGGTAAAGAGAGCAGGGTCATACAAAACGCAGAGGGACGGAGATTTCAGGAAACCATAAAAGTAAGATAATGTTAAAGAAAAATACTGTACCTAGGTGTTTATTTTCTTCAGTGCCTTTTAATATCTTAATAGGTATTAAGGAAAAAATTTCAGCATTAGCAGAGTGTACCATTTTAAAAGTACAAATTTTAAAGGGGTTTCTACACAACAGAAAGTGGTCCAGAGCAGTCAACAAGCTTCAGTGGTGTGGTTAACCAGCACATGATTAACAAGATGTTAAACATGACTTTCATGTCTTCAGTCAAGTCTTAATGAAACTCAAGTCAAGTTTCAAGTCAGAGGGTTCAGGTCATGTTATTTGTGCCAGAACTGGGAACTACAGTATTCTCAGAAATTGGAATCTTTTACTGTTTTTTGCCACAATAACAACAAATTTGACATGCTTGTAAAATGAATCGATGGAAAAATAATATATTTTCTCATATCTATTTTTTCAGCTTGATGTTATCATTTTCATCTTTTGAAGCACAATACCTTATCATAGTTTTATCTGTCCATCTATTTCTGAGCTACTTTTTTCTGTCATAGTGTTATGGCAAGCATGAATCTATCATGGCTAGGTTTCTGGGTATCAATAGATTTGTGGACTTTTGAATCAGATGATGTATTAAACCAGTCCTCTCTGTTTTCTTCATTTTCCATACTTTTTATTCTCTGTCCTTGTATTCCTCCTTCTTAAGTTAATTGTAGATAACCACTGACGGGTTGTCTCTTCTGAATTATTCCTCTTATCTTAAAAAATGTTCAGTGAATTAATTGAAAATAAAGTTCATTAAAGTAGGGTACAATAATGTGTCTTATTTTTCTATTGATTACCTTTGGAATAAATACTATAATTTTTGGCCTTTGTTCATTTTAAAGCTACAATTATGTAGTTTAATTTACATTGTCCAAATTATTGAGAAACTAATAACTTGGTATGCCTAGCTTAATTTTTCTAAGACATATACAGTACAGTATACAATATGTCTTACTACATTTGGCTACTAATATTGTCACCACTAGAGGTCACTTGACAAGTAAGGACTCAAAATGTATGAAAACCAGACATTGTAGTGCATTTATTTTCTACTCCTGAATACCATAAAGGTACACTCTTATTAGTTTACTTAACAGGATTAGTTTCCCAGAAGGTAGCCTGGTGCATTTCTCTGGCAGAACACACCAAGTGAGCTGGGATAAAACTAGAGGAAGTAGGTCTCTTGCTTCATCTTAGGGCTCCCTTGATGCCTAATACTCTTGGCTATTGTTCTGAAATATGCCCTATCAATGTAGAACAAGCTCCACTCTAAGTCAGTATGAGTTCTTAACCCCTTTTACATCAGTTTACATTGTGCCCCAACACATTTTGGATAAGGAAGCAGAGCAAACAATTAAAAAATATGTATTTATTTATTTATAATGGATTATAGGAGTTTGGCTGAAGTACATTTCTAAGATCTAAAGTAATATAAATATGTTTGAGATATTGTATTATAAATCTTGTAGTCTCATGGTGTGATCTATATTTTGACAGTTTTCCTGCTCATTCTGGCTTCAATAAACTGTTTTATTGTATTGAGAACAAAATGAAAAAGATAGACATTCTACTTACAAATATTTTCGAGGTGAGATTTATGATTAACTGAGGTTTTCTGATTGTGGCACTTTCTACAGTGAAGAAAATGAAGACTTTTTCTTCCTCCTTGTTTGAACTGAATGACCTCCATGTCAGTTACTCTACCAATATTCTATGCATCTGTTTTGCAAAATGTCTGTACTAAGGTCTGAGCTGTGTTTTCAAAAATGTGTTCTCAACATAAAATTAAACTGCAACACATGAATAAAGTACCAAGCAGAATAATCTGGGTTGATCAAGTGCCGGTGGAACAGCTATAGGCAATCCTAAAACAGCCTGATCACTAATGACACTGATATTATGAATTTTTCTGATTTATTGACCTTGGCTCTTACATTTTGCTGTATATATTTCAATTTATACCTTCTTTAATGTGTTATTGATTGATGAACTCCACACAGCATTAGTTATCAGTCTGCACTTTATACGTGACTGAGACATAACCCATGTTGTTTTTACAAAACAGACAAGGTTCAATAAGATTAACACAAATTAACCTTTATACTGTATTACAAAGTAATCGAAAAACTAGAAAAACATTAGGAAATTCAGATACTGAGTCTTGAAATGTCTTGACTTCAATTCAGCATATGAAATATAATACACTTAATATGTAAAAGTGTCAAATGACTCTTTTATAATGGCTCTACTACATTTTCTTATTTTTTTTGTGACTTTTCTATGATGTGTATTAGCTTTTTTTTCAAATATTGTATGTTTCTGTATGTCAATACTAACTGACAAACTTCTTGTCTGTCCTAAAATTTTATTAACCAAATTTCCTTGTAGGAAGTGTCAAGCTGTCCATATACATGAAACAGTGACACAGCTAGCAGACCATTTCAGGGAACACATCTGAACCATTTTAATTCAAAGACCTTACATAGTCTATTGAAGAACACTTTATACCCCTTGATCAGAGTCACACTAATCTCTCTGTGTTCTTTCACAAAACTTCAAAGACACTTTTCAAAGAAAAACAGAAGAAGCTAATCTTATTTTTAGCCTGGGATCAGATATTTCTGACCATCTAGTGTTTTAATCTCTCCCTTCATCTTCTCAAATGGCAGCATTTTCACACCTACTCTCACCTTTTCTCCTTTCATTCACCCTTACTTTGTTCCTTCCTTCCTTCCCCCTATATATGTTACCTGCTTTTTCCTTTTAAGCTGCACACCTGTTGAAGACTATACAGTTGAAATCCTTTCATTTTCCGTGTGGAAAATAACCTTTAACCTTTTTTTTGTCCATTACAGTAAATCTTACCTAAACTCAGATTTTTCTTCTGAAACAAGCTTCCGTGTATTAATTGCAAAACAAAGAAGAAAACAATATATAACTACTGAAGAACATGGGAGATACATAACATAGCAAAACAGAGTACTTTATTTGTCCCAAGGGATGCATTTAAATTTTTTACTTTAGCTGAAAACATATTATAAACAACAACAACAATAACCATTCTTAAATGTACACCAGAAGTACAAAAAGGAATAAAGCTGCTGACTTGGTTAAAAATAACAGATTAGTCAGTTAGGCATTAAAAAACATATTTCTGTAGGCATAAATGAGCCCCTACAACATTTCTGGACATACTTGTGTTGAATAAAAGTGCTCAGTGATAATGTGTCATAAAGAGGATGTACAGCATTGGTCATAATGGCTTTCAATTTTATTTTCATTCCCTCCTCAACTACTATGGTAGGTTTAGAGTACATCCATTAGTTGAGCCTGACTTCTTAATTAACTTGTTAATCTGGTGGGCCTTTTACTAACCCAGCACTCTGCAGTATATAAAATCACAAAATAAGAGCTGTTGAAAATGTGTACCTCTGTCCTTTCTTATATACAGTAGTTGCTCTGTGTTTCTAGACTGGTCCCACTTGTCATTGATGAGGACCCTTGAATGTTTACTGCAGTGTACCCAATAATGTACAAACTTCCTTAAACTAACTCAGGGTTACAAGGGTGAGGGCAAAGCCTACGCCAACAAGCATTGGGCAAGATCCTGAGATTCCAGTCCCTTGCATGGAAAAACTTTAGATTCAAAATAAATTAAATCCCAAGATACAGAAAAATACTGAGACTCAGTAAACAGTACCCACATATTGTTTTCATTGATCTTGTATTGTGTAATACTTCCGTTTTCCTAATACAAGCTCTAAATAATAATACTATTAGTAATTAATTACATTTACACAGCTCTTTTCTAACTATTCAAAGTGCTTTGCAGAGGCAGCAGGTAACTACTTTAACAACCACCGATATGTAGCATTCACCTGGCAGTCGTTTTACCCCAGTATCCTCACCACACACTAGCTGTTAGGTGGTGAAAGGATGAGAGAGAGAGAGAGAGAGAGAGAGAGAGAGAGAGAGAGAGACAGACAATTAGAGACAAGGGATCATTAGGGGCCAGAATTAACAAGGTCATGTTGGGCAGTTTAGCGAGGACATTGGAATACCCCTTACTCTTTTCAAAAGATGCCCAGGGATCTTTTCATGACCATAGAGTGTCAAGACCTCAGTTTCACATCTAATCCAAAACATGGCACTATTTTTTACCACAATGAACTCATCACTAGACTGGGACATTTGGATCCACACACAGACTACAGGATAGGCACTCCCAATGACCTCACTAACACTTCTTCCAACAGAACATCCAAGCTTTTCCTGGTTGGTCTCCCATCCAAGTGCATGCCAGGCCCAACAATACTTACAGTAGCTTCAAGTAGTTTACCTATTCTGAGGTGCAAAAGTACTATAGAAGATGGAATTTCATTTGCATTATGTGATCTAGTAATACAAACCCCTGCTGCTTCATGGATTCCCTGTCCTAGCCCAGGATTGGTTCCTGCCTTGTGCCCTGTGTTGGCTGGGATTGGCTCCAGCAGACCCCCGTGACCCTGTGTTTGGATTCAGCGGGTTGGAAAATGGATGGATGGATGGAGGTTCTCAAAGCCTGCATCCAATCATCATCTGAGTAATTCTGGGTTTTACAACCACATTGCCAAAGATGTTAAGACTAAGTTAACCGTTAACTCGAGATTAGCCAAGTGTAGATCTGTAAACTGCCCCAGACCTTGAATTTGATTAATCAGGGTTGAGAACGTTATGCTACACAGTGCAAACATAATCAACCAGACTGTTGACAAGCAGTTCACAGATCAAAGGATCTGGGAAATAACAAAATTGTCGGACTAACCTACAGTAATGAATAAAATGTCTTATTATATTCTAAAATCCTTCCATATTTTTTCTTTGTAATAAAATACAGCGGAATAGTTGACTACAAAATGTTGATATACCTGTATAGTAAAAGTTTCACAAACATGACATTTTATAGCTCAGAAATGCATTCAATTGTTTTTATAAATGACGTTACTGTGTGTTGAGTGCAATTTAAAGCAAAATACTTGACACGATTTCTCCGGAAAAAAAACAATAGATTGTGCTTAAAGTTAATTTGCGTATTCGACATACGGTGGCGATATGAACTGACAGAAATGACTTGTCGGTATGCATTGAACGTGCCGGAGGCTCAGTCAGGTAATGCACACCCGGAAGAGTGATCTTCCAGTCAGGTGCAAACTCGCAGGGTGGTAGCTAAGCCAGGCGCGCTACTGGCGCACTTTCCAACTTGTGGCTTTGCGCGAGGGCTCCGGCGGCGCTTCCCGAATGAGCATGTGTCATATTGTGCAGCTCCGGGCGCTCACTCCGATCACGTCTTAGGTTCTACCTGCCGTGTGACTTGGCGCACTTTAATCCTTCTGAAGAGGGAGCTGGAAGGGAACGGCTTTGTAAAGCTCGACAACTACTAGCCCCGCACCATTTTTCTTCTTTTTTTGGCTTTTTGTGTTTTGAATACAAGCGTTGTAGTCATGAGTAAATCGAGCTCAAAATTCAAGAAGATATTTCATAAAAGCAAATCGACGGAGCCCGAAAAGGAAGAAGATGACAGGCACTCTGTGAGAAAGCAGTCGAACGTCTCTGAAGATGCGGAGCCGTCGAGCCCACATGGGGCAAAGAAAAAGTCCTTTGGTTCGTGGCGCAAAAAGAAGACTCACAGTGAACCGACGTCCCCAACATCCATAGCGTAATTATTATTGCATTATTTTTCTTTTCATCTAGCTGTACATACTGTTTTAGTTTTCGTGTCGATGGTGGGTGGCCTGTATGGGACACCTTTACATTATAAATGTGAATAGGGAATTCGCTCTGGACAGATTAAGTCCCTCTGCCAGGAGGTGTTTGAACTGGGTGTCCCTCACCGCTGTCTTGCATTGAATGTTCCTTAGAATCGACTCGCACTCAGAGGGTACCACACCGATTCACCTTTGTATTATTTTCTATAAACCAGTTTAAGATGAGCTTGTTTAGCAATAGGAAGTAAAACTTTATAGCGCCCCCGTAGCACGTTTTACTTTATTTTCACATTTTCATTATATGAACACCAACAGGTAGAACGCATCGTTCAAGAATTTAGCCCGCACATTTTCGCTTTACAGTCCAGTGCCTGGTCGCACTGTCAGTATTATTGCAGTTCATTATTGCACGTTTATTACAAGTATTATTAGCACTGAGTAGTAGAATAACTATAATTGTTATTATGAGAGTGGCGGTGCTGATGATTATACTAATTTTTGTTATTGCCGCTGTCACACTTCTTACTGCGGCATTATTAATGATGGTAGAAGAGTTACTATGAGTAGTGGCATTTTATTATGTGTAGTTATTAAAATGGTGATTAAAGTTGTTGCTGTTTTTGTTATTGTGGCTTTGATAAATATAATAATGACTGCTAGCGATTATTTTTGGAATTGTTTGTGTTAATGTTTTATTATTGTTTTCATTGCCTTTGAAGTATTATTTGTTTCAGTATTATTATTTTAATTATAGTTTTTGCAGTGATTTTTGTTATTATTAGACATCGTGTTACTGATTCAATTGCTATTATTACAGTTGTTGCTGCTATCGTCATTGTTACTATTACCATTTAGATTGATATAATTATAATAGCTATTGTTATATAGCTATCAGTTTGGGGAATTCAGTTTGGGGTCTTCAGAACAGGTGCCCATTCCTCTAGCACTGTATGCAAAGCAAGAACATATGCTGTACATGGCACCATTCTCATGCAGGAGCAATTTCTGCTGTTATTTCATACAAATGTATACAGTATATATTCTCAGATCTGCTTGATTCATTTTGGGGATGTGATGTGCCAGAGTCTATTCTGGCTGCATTGAAGGCACGAGGCAGGAAGCAACCCTGGATAAGCTGATAGTTCATCACACTCACACCTACACATTTTACATTGGATCAGTTGGAATTGTGAATTAGCTTAATATTATCCGTAGTAGCAGTATTTTATTTGGAGTAGTTTTAATATTATTATTTTGTTTGTTACTGCAGTGGTTATGTTGTTATTAGCAGTAGTATTTTTATTATTAGTTCAGTTTTTACAATTACAGTTATTGTTGGCAGTTTTGGTGGTGGAAGTAGTAGTAGTATTGACACTGTAATTATTATGATGTTAATATTATCGTGTTTGTTACTATTTCAGCTAGTATATGCTGTTTTAGTTTTTGAAACTATAGTTGCTATCATTTCCAGTAATAGTTTTAGTATTTGCTGTGTTATCATTTTTACAACTGTTCTGGTCAAGTGAATTTAGTCCACACCTTACTGGATTTATGCCAGGATGAACTGTTTTTCCTGAAGCACATTTTTCACAATCCTCCTGCAGAACTCTTAGCAGCAGATTATAAGAAAGATAATGATTATTCTGAACAAAGTAATCATCCTTAATTCATCTGTAACACAGCTTAAATGTTGCCAGAATCTGTCACTTGTAAAGGTCTTTTAAATCTTTTAATTGCAGTACAGTACTGCTTTGTTTTAGTTTGTCTGAAAAATAAACCCCATTTCTGTTGACGTTTTTCAACATGGGTTTACCTGATTACTGTGAGCTGATCAAATGGCTTTTTGTCCACACATGAAGTAGTATCGGTTGTGTGCTGTGGTAACAATTTCAGTGTTATCATAATGCCATGTGGCTTAAGGGAATGACAGTTAATGTGGGCTGTGTTCTTTGGCCACTGTATTAAAAATAAACAAAGAATCCCGTGGCAGTATCCTATTTCAGTTCCTTCTTAAATACAGCTGAACAAAACTGGACCTTTTTTAAAAACACCAGCATCTGCCAGCAGAGTAAACAAGAAGTGTTGTTTAAAACCTATGCTGTTAAGTTAAGGTTACAACAGGCTTATGCTTTTGTCAGTAATATGAAAAAAAAATTAAATGTGTTGCAGAGTTATAATTCAGCCCTGTTTAATAACAACTAGTTTGTAGACACATACTGCTAAAGATATATCTGCCTGTCATTTTAGGATGGGTAGATGGACATATTTTGTATGTTACAAGTTATTTTTATAAGTTTAATTTGTCCTGTAGTATTTAGGCATGTGAATTATAGCTGCTGTCATGTGAAAGTGCAAGGTAACCTTGCTTAGTGACAATGATAGGACATTTGAATGTGTTATTTCAGTTGCCTACTACATAATTTAGTTAGTTACATTCAAGTATGCTGTACCTTGATGCCATGTTTAATGCTCCTGCCTTACAGATATAGGGACCAGTTTTCACAGTCCAGTTACTTCACTCCCTGGGTTCTCTGGTTTTTCTCCCATACTCCAAAAACAACTGAATAATTTGTGAATTTACATGACTGTGTCATCTCATGTACTTGTGAAATGAAGTAAATGACATAACATAATGTAACATTCTCCAACCTGCTGTAATTAATTTAGAGTCACTGGAGTGGGGTGGGGCATGTGTGTGGAGGGGGGGGGTGTTGATTGTTTTGGAGGTTGGCAGAGTCTCTCCCAGAAGCATTAGGAATCAGATGGAGAAATAACCCTGTACATGTTGCCAGTCCATTACAGGGCCCAGTCAAGCACACACCCAACATAGGGCCAATTTGAAATTAGTAATTAACCAAATATTCATATCTTTGTAAATGTGAGAAGATTAGCCTTTGCAGGTACAGGGAAAGCATGCTAACTCCACATGGAAAATGCCCAGGCACAGGATTTGAAGCCAAAATATAAGGCCTATTTGCCAGCAGTGTTATCCCTTTGTCCATCCATCCATTTGTTGTCGTAAATGTCCTTTTCACATACAGTATAGGGTTGCAAAGGATGATATAATGAATATGACAGAATTTTGTTTGTAATATAAATTCTAAGCAGCGCATACAGAAAAAATCATAGTGGGACTCAATCATTTACTTGGCACATTAATAATTTACTTACAACTTACTTGACCAGTACTGTACTTCTGTATAGTCATATTTCAATTGAAGAAGGCATTTCAAGATAATCAAAGTGGGTAATTGTAAGTTAAAAGGTATTTTCAGCAATTTTGCAAACAATTTGTGCCATTTATTAGAATGTATCACCACTCCTATTAAAAAAAGATTTGCTGCTAATCATCTTCCATTATGTGGTTTTCAAAACTGTTCTACTACTTTTGTGGTACATGTTCCAGCTTGCTGAGACCTTCATTACAATCAGGTACAATATATGCATAATTACGAGTAAAGGTGAAGGTCAGGTACTTTTAGTTTGTGGATCACTCAGTCATACTGAACTTTAATTTATTACCCTATAGATTTCTAATTCATTATTAATTAAAAAAGAATAAGATGCTAGATAAGAAAGACAATTTTTAAAAAATTATCCTTATGTTAGATTTATATTTTAAAAGAATAGTAATAAGTGTGTTTGCTGTAAGAATAAAAGCCTTTAAAGAAGTTTACCTTTTTGCAGTGTAGAACGTAAAAGATACACATTGTTTAAGGAATAATAACGAAGTTACTCTCATAAAACATAATGTTCTTGCTTAGGAATGTCAGGGATGCATTAATAAATGTAAAAATTAGGCAAATTTTAAAATTTTAATTACCTTGAAAGTCTGATTTGTTTACTAATCTCATTGGCAAAATCCTGCCATTGTATAAAAACACAAACAAACAAAAAAATGTGTTTAGGCTTTTTTTAAACATTGCAGCAAAGTGACATGTGCTGGTCCAGCCTGCGAAAATGTCTCTCCAGCATGGACATGTTGAAACTGAATGCAGTTAGTCATGTTTCTGCTCAGAGTGCCTCATGCTTTCTCAGGGTCGTCTGAGCTTGTTTTTTATAGGCCAAGGCTATTCAACATTTTGCCTCTGGGATGTTGAATAAAATAACATTCAGATGAGTTGTCAAGCATGTACAATGAAGTAGTTATGGCCTTTTTTTCAGTCATCAGCTTGCTTATAGCGTAGGAAACTGTGCAGTACTTTTTATGTTGATTACTGCACCACTGTCATTTTTAGCTATTTAAAAATGTTAATATGCTCCTTTTGTTCATCTGTCTATACAGAGACCTACTATATTTTCTCACAATAGTTATATAAAATATTAGCAAAATAAGCATTTTTTTCTCTTCAGAGTGTAACAATTTCATAACTATTTGTGTCTCAAAGAAACCGCTCAAATAACATTTTTTCCCTAACAATTTTTGTTTTATACCTGTTATTTTGGAGTCTCCATTGTATGTATTGCATTTAACAGCTTGTCTGCTTTGCTGGCATGTGTGTCTGCCAGTCACTAATATCTCGGAAAACACTGCTTGCTATCTTTCTGTTTGATTTTTATATAAAGAAAGACAAAGCTCCCGATTTATTACTGTGTGAATCACATATTAATAAGTTTACTATACATATGTATGTTATACATATATATGTTTTATGATTTGCACCATTTGCAGAGTTCCAAATTATGTATATGAATAAACATGCTTTTGCTTGTCTGTAATAGTCTGTATGATGTGTGTACTGGTAATTGTTATTAAGTAAATACCCATAGTACTTTGCATCCAGTTTTTTTGACAGTCTCTTGAATCTTTTTTCCTGTACAAGTATTTTGCACAGCTGGTGCCAGGGAAGATTCTGTAAGGGGACGCTTGAAATTTTGAGGAGGGTAGTGATATTTCAGTTGGAAATGCAGCTGTTTCAACACCCCCAGTTAAAATTTACCTTCACTTTGAATTTCCAATAAACAGTGAAGTAACATCTCCCTATTAAAACACATAACGTATTGATAAATGTTTATGCAAAATGTGCTATATGTTGAATATCTGTTATTGTAAATAAAAATACAAACTCAAAATTAAAATAAAATAGGAAGTTTACCCCATAACTAATACACAAACATAGATAATTCCCACTATTCCCACACTATTCCTAACTAAGCATTTTAGCAGTGGGTGGTTTAGAAAATTCCTGAATGCAGCAACTTTTCAGTATTTTCAGCCAGTCTTCTGTTCCTTTGAAATTAAAGGTAATGCTCATAAAATGCAGGTAAAAGAAAACAATGAGCATTTGGAATAGTTTTACAGGAAGTCAATTACTCTTCTTGGGTCAGTCAGGAGTAAAGCATATTGAAAATAAAAACAAAAATAGTGCCAGAGTCATCTTGAATGCCAGTGCTTTGGTTGTCTAGTAACAGCTATTGAGGGAGAGGTCAAGTGTACTTGTATCTAGCAATCAAGTGACAAGAATGTGGAATTTGCATGTTCTTTCCTTGTGTATTTGTATATTAATCAGTGTGCTTACATACGGACTGTGTGTGTGGTATGGCAGCTGCACTTCCTCAGAAAGGAAAGCACTCCACAGGGTCGTCAGGACAGCGGAGAGAACAATTGGTTGTACCCTCCCAACTCTGGAACAAATCTACACCTCCCGATGCCGCAAAAAAGCAATAGACATTTCACAAGATTCATCACATCCCGGTCATTGCCTCTTCCAGCTTTTGCCATCGGGCAAGAGATACATCCATCCATCCATTTTCCAACCCGCTGAATCCGAACACAGGGTCACGGGGGTCTGCTGGAGCCAATCCCAGCCAACACAGGGCACAAGGCAGGGAACCAATCCTGGGCAGGGTGCCAACCCACCGCAGGCAAGAGATACAGAGCAATGAAAAACAGGATAAACCGCCTTAAAAACAGCTTTTATCCAAAAGCAATCATGGCCCTGAACTCAGAATAAAGCTGCTCCATATCATCAAAGTGCAATATAGACATTAAGTCCATCCATTTTCCAACCCGCTGAATCCGAACACAGGGTCACGGGGGTCTGCTGGAGCCAATCCCAGCCAACACAGGGCACAAGGCAGGAACCAATCCCAGGCAGGGTGCCAACCCACCGCAGGACACACACAAACACACCCAGCACACACTAGGGCCAATTTAGAATCGCCAATCCACCTAACCTGCATGTCTTTGGACTGTGGGAGGAAACCGGAGCACCTGGAGGAAACCCACACAGACGGGGAGAACATGCAATACTCCACGCAGGGAGGACCCGGGAAGCGAACACGGGTCTCCTAACTGCGAGGCAGCAGCACTACCACTGTGCCACCATGCCACCCACTAGACCTTAAGTCAACCAGTGCAATTTGTATATTGTGTAAAGTACTTTTATTACTATTCGGTTTGTTATTATTTTCTCTCTTCTTGTCTTTTTAACTCTTATGCCTCACACTGAGTCAACTGCACCTTCAATTTCATTGTTCCTTTGTAAAAGTGACAATGACCATATCTATCTATCTATCTATCTATCTATCTATCTATCTATCTATCTATCTATCTATCTATCTATCTATCTATCTATCTATCTATCTATCTATCTATCTATCTATCTATCTATCTATCTATCTATCTATCTATCTATCTATTACTGATACAAGAATAAGTGTGTAAGCTGTATGTAATTTCTATATGTATGGCTCTGATTTTTAGACAAGTGAAAATCACTCCATACCTCTTGACTAAACTTCATCCTCTTTTAACCTGAAAAGGTCCAAAATAATCAACTGCAACATTGGTGAAAGGTGGTTGGTCAGGTAACAAATGACCTTCTGGAAAATCTGCCATTTTTTGTTTACATGCACACTTCGAAATGATTTTCGAAATGATTTTTCTGATAGTTGAGTTTGCAAGAAGTATCCAATATTTCTGCTGCAACTGTGGAAGCATATAATTGCATCCACAATGTCCAAATTTTTTGTGGATGTGCTGCAGTATAAAAGAAGCAGCACGTAAATGTTTGAGGAGAATTGCAGGATGTTTAACTTCTTCTGGCATAGCAGCTTTATTGAGTCTGCATCTGACCCTCAGTGTTCCATCTTTTAATATCAGGTCCAGTTTAATGATTTGACCAATCCTTTTTACATGGGCATTTTTCTTTAAAGCCATTATATCTTCTGGATATTCTTGTAGTTCACTGAGGCAGATAAGCTTTGATTCAGCTTTAAACAAATCTTCAGAAGAAATCGGGTTTGGTTTTAATGTTAATTTGTACTTTTTTATATGTTCTGTGATGAACATTTATGTTTTTTCTGGGTTACTTTCAGATTCTTTCATCCTTTAAGTGCAGCAGTATTTCTTTATACTTGAGAAACCAAGCCACAGCTTTCGTTAAACGTAGCAATTCTGAGAAGTAGGTGATGAATTTATTTACAGGTTCAGTAATCTCTTCTACACTTGTCATGTTAACTGAACATATTTTAATTTCTGGATTATCTTCAGTAAGATAATTATTCATTTGGTTTAGTCTTTTTGGCCACCTAGGTTCTGGCTTAATTAAGAAACTTGGGCCTTGTGACCATGTTGTGCTTTTCAGAAAACTTTCTATGCTTAGTCCTTTTGATGATTGAGCTGATGGATTTAGGGCAGATGTGACATACTTCATTTGGTTGTGAATGCTCTCCGATCACTGTGATTCTTTTGGCAACCAAGAGTTTTCATTTGAAATGTATTTTAGCACTGTGGTGCTGTCAGTCCAAAATGTAGATTCTAGTTCACTTTTTAGCATCTTCTCCATTTTGATTGCTACAACAGCTGTTGTTTGGTCTAGTCTTAGAATTGTGACATGCTTCAATGGTGCCACTCTTGATTTCCCCATTAGAAGTGAACAATGTTTTTCACCTCTTTCATTGGACAAGAGAAGATATGTGACAGTGCCATAACCATCTTCACTGGTATCTACATAATGGTGTATTTGTGCTGACTTTATGGGTCCAAACCATGCAGGTTTGATGCATCTATTCACATTGTAGTTTGCTGGTAACTGTAAGTCATCCATCCATTTTTTCCATTTTTGAACATGCTTGACTGCCACTTTATCATCCCATCCGTACTTCTATTTGCACAAGTCCCTTAAGATAGGCATTACTGACAGTATAGCGGGTGGTAAAAATCCTAGGGGTCATATTGAACTGAAAACCAATAGAATACCACGCCTTGTATTGGGCTTGTCATGTTACTTTATCTGAAATTTGAAATTGTCCATTTCAGAGCACCACTGGATGCCAAGTGCATGTTCTGTTGGGAGCAAATTATGGCTCAAGTCTAAATCTTTTCTCTTTCAAGAGCTCTGTCTTCTTCAAAAATAGACAATAGGACTGCAGCATAGAGCTTGGAGATTTTTGCCAACTTTTTTGCTTGTTCTTCTGTTGCCACTGACTTTAAGGAGTCATCTACATAGAAATTATGAAGCACAGCGTTAATGGCCTCCTCAGGAAATATTTCTCTTGCATCTTTGGCTGTTCAATGCAAAGCATGTACTGTCTTTACTTAATTACCTTCAAGCCACCACAAAAAGCGAAGAAGTTCATTGTTTTTATCTGGGACTTTAACTTGGTAGAACATTGATTTAATGTCTGCCATTAATGCCACCGGTTCTTCTCTAAATCTTGTTAGGACACCAATGAATGTGTTAATTAGGCCAGGACCTTTCAGTAATTGTTAATTAAGAGAAGTCCCTTGATAGGTGGCTGTACAATCTTTGGATGGTACACACCATGATGTGGAATGTACCACACCCTGCCTTCATTACAAATCAGGTTTTCTTTGGGTACTTTGACAGCATAACCCTTCTCAATAATGTCTCTCATGGCAGTTTTACAGTCTTCATGGAAACCTAAATTTATGTTCGTTTTTCTTTTGAGTCCAATAACACGCTGTTCTGCAATATAGCGATTGTGTGGCATTTTAAGTGTTTCATCTTTTAATGGAAAATTTAAACAGCAGTGGCCACCAACCAGACTACAAACATAAAATTGATATCCTCCTGTGACATTTCTTTATCTCTCTTCAAAGATGTGCTCTGGAATATCTGAATTGTATTGTTAGTGCAGCATTTCTTCTATTTCTGTTTTTGACACACAATTGACTGAATGTTTAGGTAGCTTACCACTGTGCTTTGCAAGGTCATTTATTTCCTTGTTTAGCCCACCAACCATCCATCCAAGTGTAGTCTTCACAGTATGAGGTACATCTCCTCTGCTAGGTATGATTTGCAACAGCTCGAAGACTTTGGGGTTGTAGATGCCGATTAAAAGATCAACTTCAGAATCTATAAACCTCCTTAAGATATGTCCACTTCTCAATGTCCTCCTACAATGGAATATTTTCTCTGTCCACTGGAATAGTGACCTGCATATAGACTTTTGGCAAATCAATATATGCATTATCATTGAGACCACAGATTTGCAAATCTGATAAAATAGTACTCTAAGTTGAATCAGTTTCACAATTACTCATAGTTTTGAGGAATACCTGAGTTCTTCTTCCATGAAGGTTTAACTTGTTGATCAATAAAGGTGTATGTTTCTACATACCCTTTGCTCTTCTTAGATTTTGCCTTAACTGGGACCACATATAGTGCATATTCTTCTCCAGCCTCTGTTTGAGACATCGAAAGCATAAGCATTTAGATTTTAAAAAGTTGATTTTATCTTTGTGTGGCAATTCTTTGATTTTACAACATTCTTCAATAATGTGCTTGTCACTGCAAAGTATACAAGGTTTTTTAAATGTATAAATGGAGGTTACAGTATTTTTGACCGAGATGTCTTGAGTCCCCTTATCTGCCGCTTCGGTAATACTTGCCGAAAAAGTACTTCCTCTCTGGCCACTCTTTGGGGAAGACGTTTTTCACCCTTTCGGTCTTTTCTCTTTCCTTCCTGTGTACATGGCTTTGACATGTACTTCCAAACACAGAATGCAACAATATTTTAGCCTGCTGATGTAGAAAGTTAACTAGCTTGGCGATATCTGCCCTTCTGCCTTCATTTTCTTGAAAACTTCCCCATTTATCTTGTTAAAGATAAGGAAACTTCGAGTGTATAGTGTGAATATTTGAATTGCTGTTGAATTCTTCACCATTCTCTACATTCTTGGATGTAGCGTTCATACAACTAGCAAGAAAGGTTGCATAATCTCTGTGAGCCATTCCGTCATTCAGGTTTATTTGAGGCCACTTCAATGCTTTGTCGAGGTATGCATCAGCTATGTATATCTGGTCACCATAGTAACTGTCAAGTAGCTTTCTGGCTTCTGTGTAGCCTTGTCTTGGCGGCGTCCACATGCAGTCTTTAATCATACTGTATCTTGTGGAGAGGTTCTAGCGTTATGTATTAAGAAATCTAGCCTATCACAAGGTTTCTCTAGCTCATTTCCTACAGCTTGGTCAAATGTCCTGATAAGGTATACATAATCCAACGGATCATCTGAAAATAATTTGACTTGTCTCTGTGGTACTTTAGTACACGGTGAAAGAGATGTGTTCGTCTTTTCCCTTTGTTGGTTTAAGATTTCCTTTTGCTGGTTTAAGATTGAATTTCGGAATATCACTCAGATCCTGTTTGACACTCTTAGTGTCGGCACCTGTGTTGGATGTTGGTTGCTCCTGCCTGTCTGCTTTAAACTTCAGCTTTTGAGGATTTTGGAAATTTCCATTGAGTTCTGAGCATTTAAGCATAACTATCGATGGAGATGGTGCTGCCGCAGTAGTTATCTAAGGTGGCAAAAGGTGTTTTTTTATTTTCATATATATATGAAGCTTTAGAGATACTGGTTTCTATGCTGTCCTGATCTTGCAGTTGTAATTCATGAAGTTGATTCGCCAACTGTTCATTAACTGCATTCCAAGCTTTGCTAGTTCCATAAAGCCATACCATTGTTCTCACACCAAGTTCATTGAAAATCTTAGATTTGGAAGTAAGCAGTTTTTTCTTTGAGTTATCTTTAGACAAGAAGGGTAATATCCTTCCATTCAGCTCTTCACGTTTACCCTGTATATTGCAAAAGTCTGTTTCGTACAGCTTCAATATTCACATCAAACGGCTACCCAAAGACATTCATCAGACAATGCTTACATACGAGACGCCAGAGACCCCAGCAAACAATTGTCTCCAACCTAACCCCCCATCCACCTGGCGCATGATTCCTTATCATCACAATTTATCAGAAGGAACAGCATGTATCCTGTCCAGATCAGGCATCCAAATAGCACGCAAACATACAAACACTGTGCATGGTCCTTTTTAATGCTAAAAGCAAGAGACAGAGAATGCGGTTTACAGCATACTGTGTGATTCATGCCCAGCTGTATAGTTGGGACAAACATCAAACACTCACCACATGTATACAGGAACATTGCTATGTGGTTCAAATAAAGGACACCCAGTCTCTAATTTACACACGTACAAGTTTGACTGGATAAACATTTAAATGGGACTCAGTTGAAGTAAAGTTCAAGGCTTATACTACCTGGCTGAAACATGGCTATCCAGTGAAAACACCATTAACAGACATTTGGACATGAACCCAGCATATGCAAGTTTGAAAAGAAGAACATGCAAATAATAAATAAGACATTATGACCAATACCCTTCAAATCCCACCTCATCAATTGCCCCCCACAACCCTACTTATTTGGTGTATTTTGCCTTAGATTCGCGTAAGTCTAATCATTTTCCTCTGATGAGGATTCCTGATAGGAGTTGAAAGCTTAGGAATAAAAAATTATTTTAAGATACGATTCATTTTCTCCCTTTGTGGATTTCCATGTACAGATATGCAAATTGTATCACAGACCTTCGCTTCCAGCTTTGATATTGTAAGAAAATTTTCAGGATCGCCTTTAAGGCTCTAATTTCCGTCAAAAGATCAGACAGCTGAGTTTGTCTTTTCTTTATGTGGTCATTAAGTATATTTGAGTCTGTACTTCTATCACTCACTGTGACTTCACTCGGGCTCTGTTCGGCATCTTATTAACTGCGCAAGTAGCTGAAATGCATTTCCAGGCAACAGCTTCTTCAACAGCAGCTACATCACAGTCACAAAGTTCATTTGGCAAAGGTAAGTCAAACTTCTTTATCCTTGGCCAACAACTGAAGGAATCATCCATGATGCCTTTATATAATATATCACAATCTCTTTAAATTTGGGTACATTACCTTTGGTTTTCAGTTCCGATCATGCGTAAACAGAAAGAGAAGAGCACAGTATCTCATTAGCTTAGTTCTTTTAATTTTGTTGACAAATTCCTGAGTACCAGTCCTCAGATAATAGTTCCCAGTTAAAGGTCATTTGTTGGCAGTTTTGTGATGAAATTTTTAGCTGCATTTGTTCAAAATTACCAAAGTTCTGCAGCTTTTAGTTGTTTTTAACAGTTCAGCAATAGTATCATGCGTTTTCAAATAATTCGACAAGCCAAAAAGTTTTAGTAAAATTCAAAGCAAACATCCATCCATCCATCCATTTTCCAACCCGCTGAATCCGAACACAGGGTCACGGGGGTCTGCTGGAGCCAATCCCAGCCAACACAGGGCA
Source organism: Erpetoichthys calabaricus (assembly GCF_900747795.2). Lineage (NCBI taxonomy): Eukaryota > Metazoa > Chordata > Cladistia > Polypteriformes > Polypteridae > Erpetoichthys > Erpetoichthys calabaricus. Next base: position 192,197,401 of record NC_041396.2, on the reverse strand, counting down.
CAAGGCAGGAACCAATCCTGGGCAGGGTGCCAACCCACCGCAGGACACACACAAACACACCCACACACCAAGCACACACTAGGGCCAGTTTAGAATCGCCAATCCACCTAACCAGCATGTCTTTGGACTGTGGGAGGAAACCGGAGCAAACCCACGCAGACACGGGGAGAACATGCAAACTCCACGCAGGGAGGACCCGGGAAGCGAACCCAGGTCCCCAGGTCTCCCAACGGCGAGGCAGCAGCGCTACCCACTGTGCCACCGTGCCGCCCCTCAAAGCAAACAGTTCACACAAAAGCAGAGAAAAAAGAAATATCTGAATATTATGATTTTTTTATAACTTCACTTTTTGTGTATATTTGAATATTATGATTTTTTTGTATCTTCACGTAGATCAGATGGAGAATTTGTGGAATGTTTGTGAGCAGTAGTTGTATTATCAGGCATGCAAAGAGAAGAACATTTCTAAACATTTCCTGTAATTTTATTTAACACCCTTTACTTTCCTTTTAAACCCATGATGTAGTATTTTTTAAACATACACTTTTTTATGCACTACACTTAAACATACATCAAAATATATAAAAATGTTTAAAATCAAAGGTTAGGCCTTTCTCTCTGTTGTACTTTCCCTCTCTATCTTTATAGTATACTTTATCTCTTTCTTCTGTCTCATTAATCTTATTTTCAATGTGAAGGTTTTCTAAATACTGTTTTATTTTTTTATGTATTTATGTTCTTTTCTTTTTAGCAACTTACTGTTTTGAAAGCTTTCTTTAAATGGCGTTTGTGAGGTTATTTTAATTGCTTATTGATTATTGAATAAGGATTGTTGCTTTGGTGACTGGACCAAGGCCCCTGAGCCTTCAGCTCTCAGCAGATCACATATCTGTCTTTGTGGGACGATTCATCTGGGTTTATCCTTCTTCTTAATGGTATTTATTTTATTTTAATGGATAATCCTGGTTTATCTGGTGTAAGTCTTAGCTGCTGTGCTTAATGTGCTTTTTGGGGTGTCTCATGCTTTCAGTTTTTCACTTGGGTAAGACTGTTCATATTATTGTTAACAAAAATTCATAAAAATAATTATATTACTACTGTTTAGTGCTAAATCTAATATGCTTTGTTTAAAGCTGACAAATAAAAAGAGATTAATTAATAATTAGTTAAGTGTTGAGAGTAAAGCCTAAGATGCAGTGACGTCATGTTGAATATATTAGTAAATGTTGGCCTTTTCATTAAGGGGAGTGTTCTGAAGCAGACCCAAATGCTGCATCTCTCTGTTTCTCATTGAAACAGGTAAATGAAGATTTATTTTGGTGCTGTACCTTTTCCAGAATGGGTGCAAGGTAATAAACTGAGATGCATATGAATTGAGATGGTTGTAGTAGAGATGAAACATTACCAGTTTTGAATTAGTAAATTTCAGCATTTGACTATAAGAGACTCTGTGTAAACATGAGTCTAGATAAACATGCAGCCTAGATAAAGTTATGATGAAAGGACAGCTCATTTGGCACAAGGCAAGGTGGTGAGAAAATAAAAAGCACACTTTAGACAAGGTGGAAGAAAAGTGATGGAATATAAAATGGCAAATTATTTCCTTGCTGGAGAAAAAACCTTTTTTTAGAATGGATAGGAGGAGTAATTATTGTTGTTAATAGTTTATTGCACAAATTGAGCTATTTTTTGTTGTACAATTTAGGGCATGCTTCATTTCAAGATGCTGGTAATAGCTTAAACGCCAACCCAGTGCTGCCCAGATAGGATCTGGTTCTGGCCCACCATGACACTGAGCTTGATTAGGCAGGTCTAAGAATGTTATGTTACTATGTTATAGTATATTATGTAGAGTTTAATGTTAGTTTGTATCTTGACTAATTTCTGTGGTCACACTACTCCACTCCTAATGGTGTATTTATGTATTTCTGTGTGCTGTGTACAATCTTATTAATAATTTCTTCAATTATTCTCTTCCATAATTGTACTGGACAACTAGTAAGAAATAAATAACAAACATTGAATAAAATATTTTTTGAAGTCTTGTATGCAGATACTACATATTTCTATTTTGCACTTTAATACCTAATTTTGAGAGTAGTAATATTAATGAGTACTTCACCAAAAAAATGGTATTTTTTTTATATGTTACTAACACCATGTTGTATGTAGTAATGGCAGAGAAAAAATTTTAATTTATCAGATAATGATAAAAAAAGGTTTCTGATAACCAGTCATTGGACAACAACAAACAGTATCAAAACATCCATGAAACAAATCTCAAATTTCTCGTATCACATAATCCATGTGTTTAGGACATTGTGAGCTTATAGTCAGATGATTGCACGTGTGATGTCATCAAGTTGTATACTCACAAAATTACAAACACATATTTTTACTATTGTTGAATTAATTATTTAGCAGCAGTTTATGAAAATGCATGGGTGAATTGACCTTCTGTTGGTTGAAACATCATGGGTTTGCAGAATTGTGAGGCATATTCTGTTCCTGATAATGTTTTCACTTGTTTTTCTTTCATTTTTAATATATAGGTGCACTGTTTTTAGTTTACTTTGCACTGTCAATTATAACATGAAACACAATGTTAGCCCAATGATTAAGCTGTAATTGGACTGAACTTCTGACCAGTGAATGAGTAGAGGTGGTGGGTCTTCAATTCGAATGCTAAGGCACATCTGAACATGTTCTGTTTTAGCTCACAAGAGTGTTTTCCAAAGTGATTTATTTAACAGTAATAACATGTATTTAATGGTACGCGCATCTTTTTGTGTAATTTTTGGTTGGAGTATTCGTTTGAGCTACTTAAATGAAATGTGACCAGTACTCTTTATAATATTATGACGTGGTTGGTATGAATCAGTGAGATGGTGTGCTGCAGGGCTAGGTGTGCTGGTTGCCAAGTCCAGCCAATTCAAAGGCTGTCTACACCTGTTTTTGCTTAATGTATTCTCTATTCAGATACAGGGTGGGGAGGTACATTCAACTACATGATCCAAATAGCATGCCTTAGGCTTAGACAAGGTCCCAGAAATTGTGTTGCCTAGGCTACTGGAAACGAAAGTGGTATGAGAACTAAATGTTTGGGATGAAGACCATATAACAGTGGGTGTAAAATTCAGCAGATTTCAAAGTGATGGCAATTAAACAGTACTGTGGAATAACTAAGGAGATGGTCTTTGTATTTATTACTTCACAACATCCCTATTTCCTAATTGATAAATACTGAATTTATTATAAATATTTACTGTATGATGATAGGTTTTTTTTTATATTTGATACTCAAGATGTGGATGGCTATGAAGGATCATCCATAGACTTGGATGGAGTTTGATGAAAAAGGGATAAATAAGTAAACTGGCTGCACTTCCAGTTTCTTTGAAAATGTTTTAAACCAAAAACAAATTGCATGTGAGCAAACAAGTGAAGAACAACAGGGACAGGATGTCAACTTGCAAACTTTTGAGCAAAGCACTTTGTAAGGACTTGTTGCTGTGTGCAATTTGTAAATATTTTTACCCACATTATTTGACATTGTTGTTCAATGTAAAGCACTCTTAAGGCATTAGGAAATGTTCTAATAAACCGATTTGACAGCCATATCTTAGGAGCGGATTATGAGTCTTCACATAGTGGAGTGTTAAACATCAGCCAAATATAAACATGCTGAAGTGTGATCAATACAAATGATTGTATATGCATATAAATAACATCCAGGAATTTTTGAGGGTCATGTATGAGAAAACAGTAAAAGAGAAGATTGATTGTGTTTCCCAGGTTGAAAACCCTTGCTCTAATCTGATTCTTGGGCATTTTAGTGGCCAGAAAGTGGAGACTAACAAACTAGCACCTGCATGGAAACTTACCAGAATGTTTTTTTTTCTTCTTCTTCCCCTCCCAAATACTTTTATTTATTGAATGTTTTTTGTGATCCTGTCGGCAAATGCACATGAGAAGACTGATGTAGCTGTTAAGATTCTTGTGAGTCCAGTGTTTCCTGTTTAGGGTTTTTTTGCTGCAAGTAGCCCCCCAGTACCAATTGTTCTTACAGTTTATCAGGCCCTAACCCTAATTTCTGGTGTCCTCCCACATCTCATATCGTGTATTCTTCTTTGCTTTGTAAACTACCATATAGTGGTGCTTATTGCAAAATACGCAATATGGGTAAAAGACTTATGAGGTTTATGAATGGGATACGGCAAGAGCACATTTTGTTTTGGACCTCCTTTCTAAACTTGCCCTGCTGATAGTGGTGCCTAGCAACCAAGGAGCTGGACTTAAAAAATTCTAAAACCACAGGTTCAAATTCCATTTAGTTAGTGACCCTGAGGAAAGTGCACATAAGTAGCTGGGCGTTTTGAACAGCATGTATCTATAAATTGACTTGCATTCTTTTCAATAACGTGTATGGAGCAGAGATCACAGTAAAAAATGCTATTTAGACATTGATATAATTGTAGGCTAACCGACCAAAATACATATATTGTTCAAAATATGTAAAGCCCTTAAGAAGAATTTTGTATAAATATTTTTCCACGGAATAAGTAAATGTTGCAATATAACAAACACCAAACACATTGAAAGTTTTGAACTTATGTTTTTGCTGACTTGACAGTCTCAATATGCAAATGCATCACTAGCAAAACACTGTTAAGATATCTTAAATTTAACTGGAACTATATGGCTGAATGTCAGTGATGCATATTTTCAAATTTAAAACTAGATGTAAATAAACCAGATGTTTGTAGAGTTTTTGTTCCATCACAGAGTAAGATTATTCTTACTTTCATTTCATAGCCTTTTTTTCCAACTTTGAAGTTCCTTCTTTACACGTTTCTCGTTAGAAAAACTCTTCCTGGATTTCTACCTGACAAGCTCTTCTGAACAACAGACTTGAGTGGGGTACTAGCACAGAGGTTATATACAAGAAGGGCCAGAGTGGCATCTACTGTATTTCCTGAAGAGGCTGAGATTGTTTGGTGTATGCCAAACTTACATTCTTATATGTTTTCTACCTGTCTTTAGTGGCCACCATACAGTGTTTTTCTGTGTGGTTGTTTGCACGGGGAAATTGCATTAGTGCAGGTGATACTCACAGATTAAATAAACTTGTTAAAAACTTTAATTCCTTCTTGGGAGTCAGACTGGACTTACTGAATGATGTGGCAGAAGAGAAGTCACTGCACAAGCTGCTTAGTATCCTGCACAATGACTCTCACACCTTGTTTGAGGTTTTGGATAAACAGTGGAGTACTTTTTGTAACACATCCATCCATCCATCCATTTTCCAACCCGCTTGATCCTAACTACAGGGTCACGGGGGTCAGCTGGAGCCAATCCCAGCCAACATAGGGCGTAAGGCAGGAAACAAACCCCGGGCACACACATACACACACACGTGCGCGCACGCACACACACACACACGCACACACACACACACACACACACCAAGCACACACTAGGCACAATTTAGAATCGCCAATGCACCTAATCTGCATGTCTTTGGACTGTGGGAGGAGACCCGGGTCTCCTAACTGCGAGGCAGCAGTGCTACCACTGCGCCACCTTGCCGCCCCTTTTGTAACACAATGATACAATAAAATATGGAATGGAGTTGATGCTTCTGTGCAGTTTGTCTAAAACAGATTAGAAGATAAATATTATACTTGAGCCTAACCTGGAAGTTGATCAGTAACTGCCAAAGGCTAAACTGGATAACCAGAATTATAGTATTAGATAATAGGAATGTATGAGGGGGGCTGCACGGTCCCACAGTGGCAGTGCTGCTGCCTCACAGTAAGGAGACCTGGGTTCGCTTCCCGGGTACTCCCTGCGTGGAGTTTGCATGTTCTCCCCATGTCTGCAATGGTTTCCTCCGGGTGCTCCGGTTTCCTCCCACAGTCCAAAGACATGCAGGTTAGGTGCATTGGTGATCCTAAATTGTCCCTAGTGTGTGCTTGGTGTGTGTGTGTGTGTGTGCCCTGTGGTGGGCTGGTGCCCTGCCCGAGGTTTTTTTCCTGCCTTGTGCCCTGTGTTGTTTGTGATTGGCTCCAGCAGACCCCCTTGACCCTGTGGTTAGGATATAGCGGGTTGGATAATGGATGGATATAGGCACTCTTATCATCCAAATTTTAATTTTTCATAAAAATTCTGTTTTTAGTTTGTATTTTGCAAAAATATATTTACTATTTTCCAGTTTTTTTCGTTGCCCTATGTCCCCATTTTCTCTAAAGTTTGTGAACTTACCAAGGCAACAAGGTCATCTTACTGCATTGTTGCACATGCCACAGCATGGATAAAGGTCAAAGGCAAGCACTAACTCCAATAGTAACATGTTTAAAAGCTTCGGGGTAGTCCCTGTGGGTTTAACGTTAAAGCAATTAAGATTTATTATCAGTACTGTGGACCTGACAGATGACAGGCTAGAGGCAGTTCTTTGATTTTTTTGGTTTACCAAGAGTCTGATTTGAAGGCCACAAAGGAAATAAGTTTATCATCTATGGTCCTCTTAATGGTATTTCAGTACCTGGTGTGGTTACAGTACTGTGACAATAGAATAATAATTCTTGCTTTATATTACTTTTATGTAATAAGTTAAAGAAAGCTTTAAGGGGAGCAGTTACTGAGGGAATTATTTGGGGTTACGTACTTTATATTTTATATGTTTATTGCTTTGCTCAGGGTATGTACTCTGTATTCCGACCATTTTATGTTTGAAACATCCCAGGGCTATTATTAATAGTGCTCTCTCTCTTTATCCAATTGTTAGTTTGCATATACTGTATAACTTTCAGAATAGGAGGAAAGCATACTGGCCTTATACTATACTATATGGGTACTAAACAGGATGGGTTTATGAACACAAGCATTAGTTTGACATTATACTAAATTATAACCAGATTAAAGAACTCCCATACGTTTATTTTCATAATGCTTTTTCCATTCTGATGTCCCAGGAAGGGGGATGCTACCTTAGCTGAAATGTCACAAGTTTGGATGGCCAAGCAGTCCTTTGCAGGAACCACACATAAACACATACTCATACTTACTCAAATCAGGTTAATGGATAAAATATACAGTACACATGTTGAAATGTGACATAAATGCATAATTTTTACAGAAAAGTCTCGTAAATGCAGGGAGAATGTACACATTTCAAAGTAACTGTGAACAGGCTAGGAATCTAGCCAACATTTCTAGAAACATTTATGTGAAATAGCAGTGATAATCACTCTGCCACTATTATTTCCAACCAACAAACAATTATTATATTTATACTACAAATATTGTCACTCTTAATTGGCTTAGAATGAATGAGTGTGAATCTGTGATTGAGTGTGAATTGTAGTGAACTGGTTACCTGACCAGGACTAGTTTCTATGTTGAGCTTAAGATTGAAATTTTCCCAGCCCTAAATTGGAATGAGCAGGCTCAGAAAAAGAATGAATGGTTGAACTCAGACATTTGAAGGACGGGGATATTTTAATTAACAGAAATAAATGTTTAAGCATGATTTAGCAAGATGGGGACAGCCTGACCACTAAGTAAATTAGTTAAAGTTTGTTAAAGGACACAAGTCCTTCATTGTAAAAAATGTGTCTGAAACAGTGTTTTTCAGGAACAGTGTCTGAGGTTTTACAAATATGTAGCCGATGTACTGTTCTTTGTTTCATCAGTACTACTTGTGTTACCTGGCTTCACGTGGGAAATTTCCAAAGACAATAGGCTTCAGTTATTGGATGCATCACAATTACTTTGTACCTTACTCAGTATTTGTTTATGCAATATTAGTGTGTTTTTTTTAACCAGGGGCTAATATTATTAAAGTCACGATACTTTCCTCTTGAATATGGTACATACAGTTGCACATGACTAAATTTTAGGAGTTTTTACTGTTATTATCGTTATTATTATTACATGTTTATGATTTTGGTTTGTTTAAGTCATTCACTCAAGCACTACTTTTTGTGTTTCTCATCCGTTGTATGTTTTGATTTTTTTTTTTTTTTTGCTCTAGTCATAGGCAGACAATAAAGCTGCGACAGTGAATCATGTTGTACTTTATGTTATTACAAACAGCAATGTTGTTTAGAGGTTGCACATTTAGGTGGTGCAATGAATTGAATGTTTTAGTTTTGGGGTTGTTTTCTGTAGTGGTTTAAGTGGAACAAAATAACAGCTGATACCGTACTATGGCTTGGAGGCTTCTTAAACAATTGCTGGGGGATGTGTACTGGTCCACATCAAGCACTGATTTTCTCCCTGTAAAAGCAGTGATGTCTTTTTTGGTAGAGAAAAGAAAACACGGAAGAATGAACTGTAAATAATGAAGGGAAGAACTTTTTATCATGGAGTGAGTTGCAAACAGAAGACAATTAAGGATTGTACAGAAGAGAGCATGTGAAAATAAATAATTACAGGAACTGCAGTGTATGTATAGTTGTTCATCCCTCTCCCTTTTGTTTGTGTGAGGTGTGCTAACTGAGCGATATAGTATTTAAATGGACGCAATTGTTTGTGCTGGACTTCGGGAAACCACATCTCCTGAATTTCTCCCCCCTTCTGTGGTAACCTGGCTCAAGCTTTATTGCTAAACACATGTTACTTGAGCTTAGTTGAACCTTCCTCGTTCCACTTTACAGCTCACTTCTCATATTTTCACCTCCAGTGGTTGAAGTGAGACCATACAGGAGGTATTCTGTGTTGTTGACATCTTGCTCCCCCAACCCTTACATGACATTTTAGTCTTCTATAGCTGTCCTACTTGTATACTGGAATGTGTTTATTTTTGTATATGATATAGAAGAGCCTTTCAAGCCCTGATCCCCTCTTTTTTTCCTGTGCTAAACACTTCGACTTCTTCACTCTTTCCACTCTATTGCTATGGCTGCTGTTTTGCCGGGGGCCTTCATTTGCATACATGGTGAACCCAATAACTCTGCTTAATCACTTCATAGCACTAAGCTGAGAAAAGGATGTGGTGCATTAGCATAGCCCCCTTGTTACAACATTATTATTGATAAATACCACGAAATAAAAATACACATGTTGGCTAATTTTATTTTTTCTGAAACATCACCAAATTTCTATTAGATCCGTCGTAGGATTTTTGAGATTTTGGGGTATTTAATTTTTCTATTGGGGGGGGGGGGGTTATGACTAAATATTGATATGTTTTAAATATCCTTTCTTAGTAGATACCTAATGACCTAGATGTACCAACCTCCCAAATTTCAAAGATACAGAGAGAGAGAGAAATTTTTCAGTCCTGAAAAAATGGGTGGGGTTGGGAGGGTAGATCGAGCATCTGTCTTCATCAAATACTTTAATAAAACTTAAAACGCTCCACCATGATTTGTTTATTTACCGGAAGCTCAGTTTTGTTGTGCCAAGGTTATCAGTCCTAAATAAACGACAAGTGAGAGTCATTTGGAATTGCCCACAAGGACTCCAGTTCAAGGATGGTAAAAGTGAGCTGAAGTCGTGCTTATTAGTATTAATTACATTGCTTAAATGAGACAATGGGGTCAATTTGCAAAAAGGCAGCTGGGCTCAGTGCTATGGAAAAGGGAGTTCTTATTGCCCCAGGAGATCACTTGTACAGCAATGTTGTTGTTTTATTTGGGATTCTTATGTCTTAAAATGCCAAGGGGATGATTGAGGTGGCCATCTGCCTTAAGTCTTTCAGTTAATCACTTTATGCAAGTACTATGAATCCTCAAAGTTTTTTTTTCTGTCTGGAATTTCTAAAGTGTTGAAAATTGTATCCATCCACAAAACATATCTCATCTCATGTTCTACATATTTGTAAATGGCTGTTTTGTGTATGTGCTCTAATTTTGATGAAATCATTGTACACAATTAAACTAAAGCTGTGCATGTATTCAAGTGACTTAGGATGGTTCTCCCTATGAATGTACTACTGAATGTAAAAGAAAAGGTGTGCTTTACATTTGGTGGTCTCTGCAGATTTCTGAGGTATGTAAAAGTGCTTGCTATATTATTGTTTCATTCTCTCATATCTAATAGTGTGATGTCTTCTCTAAATTAACAGTTGCCCTCAGGATCCTTTAAAAATGAAATTGAGCACCACCCTGTTTTATTTTTACTCAACTCTTTATTGAAATACTAGAAAAAGACATTATCTTAGAGTCCAAAGCAAACGTTCCATATCATAAGATATCAACCCTTAATCTGACATTCTGTCCAACCCCACACCAAGCTTATGGAGACCAAATTTCTAAAATCCAACTAAAGAGGATCTTAAGTGGAGTGACAAGTGAAGAGCACCACCGTGTCATCTGTGTCAAAGAGGTGAAAAACTATGGGATAGGACTGAGATGCAGACCACAGGTACCCCCTCATGAGCTAAATGTATTATATATGACCAATAATCAATGTAGAGACCAGAAGCCCCACTGACCCTTGCCACTAAGTGTTCCTAAGGAGTCATATTGAAAAAAAGATTATTTCCAGACAGAGACATAAAGAGCTTTAGAAGATTTTTACTGATAGGTGACGGCAATTTTTGCAGTGGCTGTCAGTAAAGGTAGAAAGCCTCTGCTGGATAATAGAGGGATGAAGCAAAGTGATCTCTAGTAGTAAAAAGCGTGTAAGTGTATAAAGTTCTAGATCAGGAAAGGAAACTCAACCCATCAACCTTTGTATGAATCAGTGTGGGGTACTTAATAGTAGGTCTTTTTCCCCATAAGAAGTTAAATAGAAGTGACAAAAAATTAGACCAGTATTTAGGAGGAAGAGGAAGCATAATGGTAATAGAATTAAGATGGGGAATAATGTTCTTGAAGAAGGGGCCTGAGTTGCCACGAAAGCTTACATATTGTAATCTTTTTAGTTAGCCAATAAAAGGTGTCATTTTGCTTAACTTCTCATTACATCCATAATGGCTAACATGGTACAACACCCTAGTACTATGATCTGGACCTGAAAGACAGAGACAAAGATGTCAGGAAGCCATCAAATTTCTGATTCTATTGAAAACTACAGTATGTGATAGTTATGAGTAATGGTATTTTGCAACAAGAGAGAGACTTCTATAGCTACAAGAGCGTAAGGGAAAGTAATGAGGAAAGGAACAACTTTTATAGAGAGAATGTTTAACCTTTATTTGAGAGAACAGTTTATCTTGTAACCAGATAGGTGTTTGTGGGTTTGCTATGGGGGAGTTCTCTTGGAGAGTTACCCAAGAAAAGTAAATTCTCATCTATGTATAGAGATAGCATTCCCATGTTACATATTTTGAAGTGGGAGCATGAGAAGGTAGTCAGGTCTTTTAAAATAGAAACTGGCTACATTTATTGAAATATGCTTGTCATGGAAATTAAGGAGCTCACCTTGTGATTTGGAAAATTCAGAGGATATCAAACCACCTCAACTTGAAGACCATCTTTTGTTGTTTAATTAAGCTTTTTCAAACACACCTTCCATATTGAAGTCTATCATAGATTAGTTTAAACGGCAAATTATTATACCCAATTAAATTCTATGCTATGTATGCCAACTTTGACTGCACAATGGAAAAAGCAGCTTCAGAAAATAAATGGGTGGATGACTGGACTGATTCCGTATTATGAATCTATCAAGTCAATGACAGTTCCCCATTGTTTACTAAACATTGTTTTTAAAAAGCTAAATTGACCAAAACTAACAATTTGTCTGATGCAAGTGAAAGTTTTCTTCTTGAGGTTATGTACACCCAATATTAATACGCTCCATACTGCAATGAGGTAAACTCTTTTGACTGTGTACCCTGAGTGAGGTCTTCACAAGTCCTGCAGCTCTCTGTGTTGGAGTTTCCAGAGTTTGCCCATGATCACAGTGAAATTAGACTGATGATCAGTTTTGTACGCAACCAGTAGCGAAGTTTAGCTGTACAGGTGCCTTCAAAATTTTAAAGTGGAATTTCTGTATTCAGTATGTACTTTATTTTTGAGTCTGATTAAAATACTTCTACAATACGAGGTGACTTTAAAAATGTAACTATTGTAAACTTTTAGCCATGTTTTAGTTTTATTTATTTTGGTGTGGTTTTATTTTAAATGGGTAAGGGGGTGTAAACCTTTTCTTTAGCCAAAGCAAAATTACCCACTGTTGTAGATGAAATTTGTTGTATTTTCCAGAGCCAGGAGGCACAATGTTCATTTTGGGGCAGAGTAAAAATTTGTTACAGATGGGAAGAGACTATAAAGAAATAATGTACTGGCATAATACTTACCTTTCTATGCTTGTTGGTGCAGGTAGGCAGTCAGGGAGTGTAGGCATACAAAGTGAGATAGTGGACAATAAAACCCACTGGGGGCCTTTCAGATTCCCAAACTATAGACTACACATACAAAAGTACTGGATTGAAAAAACACTTTTATTTCCTGAAATTCGTACTGAACATGCTTCTTCAGACCACAATTGTGTTTTTCCAGTTTGGTGCCACCCACTGGGTTGAGGAAGAATATGGCCCGGGAGGCAGGCTGTTTCTGTCCTTTCTCTATAATATTATCCTAACCAGGAAAGTGAATGCCCATCATCCCAGAAGGAATGCCCATCTATCCATGTGAACCATTTATTATGGCCTAACAACTATTTAAAAAACCATTTATCCTGACGGGGAGCCATTCAATCCATGGTGTTCTGTATTACAGCAGTTTTACGTCCAATTGTTGATTCATTGTTTGAGCAGTTTACTTAAATTGTGTATTCTATAGTTTTAACAACTGTTTTAGGCATGGAAACATTGTTGCCTTATTAATAGACATTATTAATAGACATTGTATGCACCATTGGGAAATGTTAAGGTAAAATTATACATGAACAATTCATTTTTGAAAAAAAAAAGTATTACTACATAATATTAGACACTGCAGAATAAAGAAATATAAAACATTCTACATAGTATCTAAATATCCAAATCATACACAATTCAGAGCTTTCCCTGGCTTTTGGTATAAAGCAGAAATAGACTATACACTATATCGTGCCATGACCGTTCTACTTTATTTATGAGGACTTTATAAATTCCAAGACCTAGATTTGTATTAGGCGACTGTGGGAATTGTATGGCATACAGTGTTTCTACTAGAAAATTTTGATCAATGGGTGTCATTGGTTACTGACAGGGGAGCTGGTCACTCTTAAAGAAATGGAACTGACAATTAAATAATTGTATAAATAAATTATTAAATAATGCAAAGAACGTCTTTTTGCATCAAAAAAGGAAAACATGGACATTTTAAAATGAAATTTAATGAAAACATACCCACCAAAAAAAGCCATACATACAAATTTTAAATTTGACTCACCTCGGGGTTTGTTGAAGACATATAAATACTACATATAAATGTAAAATTAAATACAGTACATACGACCGATCATTTTTCATAACATTCAAAGCTTAAAACTGCTTCATACAGATATTCTGTTTGGTCTCATTTTTGAATTGAATGGTTTAATAGAATGTCATTAAAACAGACCAGTTTAGTACATGTTTACTTTCTATCAAATTACCAAGTGGTCTGACCTATCATTCTAGGATTGATCAAAACACTTTGGACTCAAATTACGGGTCACCCTTGGGAAACAACCTTGTTTAAAGGGCAGCTAATTTAAAGTAGGCATTTTTTTGAGATTAATTGGTCATCATAGCTAAAAATGAGGGAAATTTTGGTAATTTAAACACTACTGCAGCTTAACATCTCCACACCAATGTAACATTAAAAGATTGACTACTCTATAAACCTATAGCAATTGCATCCTTCAAGGGATGAAATTTGCTAATGCTTGTTTCAGAACATAACATAAAAAAGAAAGCATTTTTTAAATTGATTTGCTATTTTTGACTGGCGCTGGGCAGATTCAATATCTAGAAAAATTATATCTTGAATACTTTGTTTAGTGGTCCAATGATAAAAAAAAGAAAAGATGTGTATATATCAAGTCAAGTCAAGTTGACCATCAAGAAAAGCCAAGTCACTAGGAAAAAAACAGAAATTGGTCTAATTCAGGAATTCTGTACTCATGGACAATTGTGTATAACAGGGATTTCATTCTAACCCTTTTCATAATCAGTGGTCAGTTTTCACTGCTAATTAACTCATTTTCCCTTCATTTTAATAACTCTATGTTTAAGGATTCAGATCTCTGAATTGATTCATTTCTTCATTTAATGGCAGCGAAAATGAAATGAGATGTGAAACAAGCCTTCAGATGACCAGCTAAATTGGGGCCTCAAACTCCAACCAATTTCCCTCCAATCAGTTTTTTTTAATGAGATGCCAATTCTTGCTGTTCATTAAACCCGTTATTTAATTCCAAAATTAATTGCTGTTCTCATTCTGCCACAGCAGACATTTGCAAAATGGTTTGAATTTCTATTTTTCCTAAGAACACCGTCAAAATGTTTTGGTGACCTGAGCAGATTAGTCTTTCTGAGACCATCACCTTTCTTTATTTTCAGATACTGTGGTTAGCTGGTCATGTGGTGGCTTGTTTTGTGTTTCATTATTGTTTGCCAGCTAATTAAGGAAAAAAGAAATAACTAAGGGTTCTGAATCAAATTAATTAAAACTAAGACAAAAGAAGTTAATTAGCAGCAAAAACTAGTCACTAATTAAGAAGATGGTTAGAATGAAAACCTGAAGCCACTGCGGCCCTTCAGGACAGGATTTGGACACCCTTTGTGTATAGTGTGTTCATAGTAAGCAGCTCCAATGACCTAATATTATTATTACTTATTATTTGACCGATGCCTTTGTCCAAAGTAACTTACAACATTTGAGATACAATTGGTTTAATTTCTTTCATTTTTATAGTAGGAGCACATGCTTTCAAAATGTGACTTTCTCATGGTCACACAATGTCAGTAGCAAGATTTGAACCCACTACCTCAGCGATCAAAGTCCCAGATCAAAAGCCTTAACCACTACACCACACTGCCTACCAATAATATTAGTCCTTGGTAAAAAAAAACTACAAATATTATGTACAGAAAAGCAGTTGTATTGTATTTTTTATACATTGTATCAAACAACGGTTAATAACAGTCACCTGTTATCTTACTAAATTCCCTAGGCAAAGCCAGGTATCACAGATATTGTGTGTCTATGTATACATACTGATATACTGTATGTATATACAGTGGAACCTCGGTTCACAAACGTCTCGGAACACTTACAAATCGGTTTACGACCAAAAAGTTCACCAAACTTTTGCATCTGTTCACGACCACATGCTCGGTATACGAACAAGCCAGTTTCCCTTTCGGTTTGTACGTGTTCAGTCTCTCTCCCTGTGCATTTCCTGTGCAGCGAGCAAGAGAGAGAGAGCAAGAGAGTGCGACATACACACACAGGCACGGCATGCGAGAGAGAGACACACACGGGCACGTGAGAGAGACACACACACGGGCACGTGAGAGAGACACACACACAGGCACGCGAGAGAGACACACACACAGGCGCTTGAGAGAGAGAGAGAGAGAGAGAGAGAGAGAGAGAGACACACACACACAGGCGTGCGAGAGAGAGAGACACACACACACAGGCGTGCGAGAGAGAGAGAGACACACATACAGGCGTGCGAGAGAGAGAGAGAGACACACACAGGCACGCATGCGAGAGAGAGAGACACACGCACACGCACGCACGCAAGCGAGAGAGGGAGACACACACACACACACACACACACACACACACACAGGCACGCGAGAGAGAGAGACACACAGGCAAGCGAGCGAGAGAGAGGGCTGGACACATAAGGTAGAGAAGGCAGTTAAAGAATACACTGGGCTTGTTTTTGTTTTCACTTCTGTTTTCAGCGATTGGTTCGTAGCGTGCATTGTTGCAATGTTACTTTTCTTGGTGGTTTATTAAATTACTAGTCATTTAGCCCGTTACAATAACGGGCGCTAGAACAGTAGTGCATAAACATTAGTAGGAACAGTCTATATTAAATGGCAAGGGACTTTGACCTCATTCTTTTTGTTGGTCGGATTTTTCTTTCTTTCAGCCTTTCTTTTGTTCATGTTTACTTGCTGAGCTGACCGTTCTTTGTGGGCTGCCGCCGTGTATTGTGTGTCTTTAATTTTCTGTGACAGTAATACTGTCTTGTACGGCTCTATTCAATAAGGGTGTGTAGATAATTTAGTTCAAATGGCTCTGGAATATGTGAAGAGCAACAGGTGCAGATCTTTATTTACGCGCGCCTTTATTCGCTGCGCCCAATTGAGGTCGTCCTTTTGAGGCTCGCCTTTTTGTGCGCGCCCTTATTGAAGGATGCCTGTGCGCGCCCTTATTGAAGGATACCGTCTTATACGTCCGCTGACTTGTACATCCGTAATATACGTCCATACGTCCGTAATATACCTTTAATTTTCTCTGGCGGTAATACAGGCGTGTGCGTCGGTAATATGCCGTTAATCTCCTCTGACAGTAATACTGGCTTGTATGTGGCTGTAATATGCGTCACTGTATTGTGTACCTTTAATTTCCTCTCGCAGTAATACTGGTTTATATTTCCGTAAAACGACTCTAACTTTCTCTGACAGTAATATCGCGCATAGCAACGTGCCCCGCGCATGTGCACTTCACCAGAAGACACCCACACACGGACACCTGGACGCACATAGGGATTTTATATATATAGATGGATTTTTTCAAATGTTCATTTTTTTCCCTGTGCTCAAAACTCATTAAAAAAAAGTGTTTTTAGCCAGCGGTTGGTAGCGCTATAGCGCGAACTATTGCAGTGTGAGTTTTCTCTGTTGTTGAAGGTTTTCTCAGTGTTATTCAATGTTTTTACATCAAGTTTACTATTACACTGTGCATTCTATGGTTTAATTAACTATATTTGTGCTTAAAAACTTAAAAAAAAATATTTACATACAGTTCGTATGGTCTGGAACAGATTAATTGTGTTTACATACAATCCTATGGGGGAAATTACTTTGGTTCAAGACCAAATCGGGTTACGACCAGAGTTTTGGAACAAATTATGGTCGTGAACCGAGGTTCCACTGTGTGTATATATATATGTATATGTATATATATATATATATATATATATATACAGTATATATATATATATATGTGTATGTATGTATGTGTATATACAGTATATATTATGTATATATAGACGCACACAAATGTTTGTCATGTTACAATATTTGTTCTTCTGATTGACTGTTCAGCAACCTTACGACAAGTGAAGAGAAACTATCCCTAAGGTGGTGCTAGTGCTGCTGCTAATATGACCTGGTTTGGTATGTTCACCATTGGAGAATACAGCAGAATAGAAAGATTGATGAAGAAGCTGTAAATCAATAAATTTAATGGATTCTGATGTCAGTTCAACGGACATTACTTAGCACCTTGCAAAAAGCCCATCATTGTCAAGGTGCTTTATAAAGCACACTCTTTCAATTCAGATTGACTGCATACCAAAGTACAATCCAAGGTATTTAAAAATGTCCTGAAACAGAATTAAATATACACATATGATCTAGAGGGTAAATTGCTGATCATGACACTGATCAGCATTTCACGCTCTCATGCTGATTGACGTCAAAGCAAATTAATATGTTATGTTTGCTGGTGACCTTGTTTGCCAGATATTTTCCTGGAAATTTCCTATGCATTGGGCTTAGGTAAACTTTTTTTTTCAGTGTTGCTTGATTCCTTAATAGGGAAACGTGACATCACAGAGCTGTAGTATCTAAATTTGGATGAGAAATCTTCCTATATATATATATATATATATCTATCTATATATATATATATATATATATATATACAGTATATATATAATGCTGATCTTAACAGTGGGATAGAAATTAGCAGAATAATGTGCAAATACATTTAACAAAATGCACATGCAGAAGGAAACTGGAAAAGTGTTGGGAGTGCTCATGCATATTTCAGCTAGCCCCTTCAATAGTATTAATTAGAGTGCTTTGCAGTTGATGTATACTGGAAACAGTGAAGAATCCTCATGCTTTAGTGTTGTGCTTATCTGGTAGCAGTGGCAGTGAACAAGCAAAAGCATCAGGGATAAAAAAGCTGTACTTTTCAGCTCAAGAGAGATGAGTGTGCTGTTGAGTCTGTTGGGGGCAAGCCTAAGTGAATTCATGCTTCCTGACTGCAAGAAATGTCCATGTTCTGATATTAATTTTATTAGTTTAATTGCAGGGAGGTACAGTGGTGCAGTGGTTAGCACTGCTACCTCACAGCTCAGATCTCATTTTTAGCCACAATAATCAGCCCAGCATAGTTGACAGACGTCTGGAACATGTTAAAAGTGATCACACAATTATAACTCACTGAGAACTAGTTCAGTTTCTCCTTCCTCATTGACTTCAATACATTTCTCTGAGTTTGTCAAGTTCAGTACTATTGCTGATATGTTCGGGAAATTCGTCAAAGATTTGATCATTATTAGTTGCCATGTGTTACATTTTGGGCAAGTATGCAAGAACAAATTTGAGAATACTCTGTATATATGATTATAAACTTGAAGTTGAACTTTTACTAGAAAAAGACTTCAAATAAATACTTGATCACAAAAAAGTAATTAACTGATCATACCTCAAGTTGACTTAAACTAACAAATGTTGAATAGTGGAGTGTAGTCAGAATCAGCATACATGGCTGATACAAAAGAACTTTAATTAAATAAAGTAAAGTAAACACATGTTAAAAAGATTATAAGATTTAAGTGAACAAGCGTGAATTTTTGAGCAGAGTATGAATGTGCACACTACTGAAGCTTTAAGGACAGACTTAAAGAGAGTGTTTCAAAGTGTAGAGGCTGTGCAATAGTGATTTCAGAAGATCCAGTGTGGCTGGTGGGTTGGTACAAGGTAAGCTATGATGACAAATAATTAGAGTTTAAATTTATAGCTTTGCGTGATTAAATTTTAAAGATGAGTAGGCGTCAGAAAGAAAGACTGTATTTTTTAACCACTTGAGGGAGTGATGTGTACTTCAGACACCACACCTCAATGAATGAAAGCATACAAAAAATAGAACCTTTGAACTTGAAGAAGTCTACACAAAAGATATGTAAACAAAAGCTGAACCTGCCAACTCTTACCAGAAGGCTCCTTTCCCATGATCACCTGAGAACAAAATGCTAACAACCAGAGTATAAATAAGAGAAAACAGAAAAATAGAAATATGGAAGAAACATCTGAATCAAAATTATTATACAGTAAAAGGATGGTTCTAGTCAAAAACGTATTCCTTGTTTCACTGTTAAAGCAATGTCAGTCCTGCTGGGTGTGTTCAGCCATAGAATTTTCCTGTGGAGAAGGTTACACTTCAGAGAGAGGTCATATTTTCTAGCACTTCGAGATCAGAGTTGCTGAAGTTCAGGATGAAAAACATAACTTATGTTGTAATACAGAAATTAAGAAACGTACACGGGTGATATTTAGGGGTTTACTGTACACTCCAGTAGTGGTGTGGGAGGTGATGTCATTCTGGATAGGTGGGTCTCTGACACAAGCATTTAACACTAGGTGTACATTGTTCAGGGTAATCAAGCAGCTTACATTTTCCTGAGGACCTTGATAATGACTGATAATTCTGGTAAGCAAGGCTAGTGCGCCCCAGTGATTTACCACCATGCCCATTGCATGAAAAAAGGAAATTGTTGTTTAATTTACTTCTTATTTTTGCGGGTGGTTAAATGTGTGGGTCATCAGGGAATAGATGACATACAGTAAGTAAAGAGAGGTTGCCACTTCTGCAAAACAGACTTGAAGAGTGTTGCTGAAAAGCAGCTAGGCGAAACAGACTAGTTGGTACATTTGGAAAGATTGAGGACATCAGAAAGCTTAAATATTTTTTTCACTGAGGTCAAAATAATGGGCAAAGGCTAATTTGGGCAATAGGGCACCTTCTAGAACAATTAAGAAATATACTGTTGAAATATTTTGGGTTCCTAAATCATAGAGAATGCTAGCTGAGGATTGTGTAAAGTTGTACAAAGAGCACTATTTACAGAGTAGATTCAGCTGTTCAAATAATATAATAAACAACAATATTAAAGAAAATGTCAATTAGTATTATATCACAGAGAAGTCCAAGGCTGCCTCAATTGAAAGTTGAGTCTCCTCATTTTTAGGATATCTGGATTGCAATAGAGAGCTGCAAGACATTATATTAAACATGTTTTACATAACATATTTTTAAACTTCCTTAATTCAGTTCATTGTGGCTTTGGGTGCTGCATATCTTGACAGTGGGAAGCAGCCCAGGACAGGACGCCAGTGCATGACAGGATCCACTCATGCACACACACACACACACACACGCTTAATGTCACGCAGGGCTAGTTTGGAATTATCATTTAACCTAACATGCTCATCTTTTTGCATATGATAAGATAATCAGAGTGATTAAAGTTAAACCCATGCAGACACTCAAAGAAGATGGAAATGGCACATGAGCAACATCCAGGTGCAGGATTTGAACCAGGATACTGGGTCAGTGACACAGCAGTACCAGTGAATGTGCTACCTGCACTTTCTCCAACATATATAATTTATACAGTGAAAAATAGTGGGTCACAGCAATTTTAAAATTTATTGAGTTATCTTTCTGCAGTCTGATTTTACATTTTTATATTGTTCTTTATGTGTGGCTATACAATATTAACGGTGCTAGCTCAGTGCTAATACAAGCTAGGCCTTTAAAAGAATTTAAAACTCGGCCAGCTATAAGTAATTATAAGGTTTATATTTAATAGTGCTACCTTTGTTTACTTTTTAATTTGACATGTTCCCTTTAAAGACTCATGCGGTTCTTGAATAACATTCTTAATGTTTACCATATTCCTTTCAACTTGCATCACAGACCTATCAAACTGTATAGCTGGCAAGCATCTTTGATTGCCATTTGGTTTAAGAAGACATGCTTCCTGTCTTGGCTTGCCATGTTATCATGAAGCTTTACCAGGTGCCTAAATACTACATCTATCAATAAGACTGTCTATAACATGTTCTTACAGAGATAGACACTTATGACTGCACACTGTTTAATCATGTTTTATTAGCAGAGCTTTCAGTTGTTTAAAAGAATGGTTTTAAGTGCTGAAATCAGTCATGGTGTATAGGTTACAGCTGAAACCAAAATTTCTTTTTTCAATAATTTTTTATTAAAAAACACAGAATACAATAAGGGTAAACAGTTTGCACAAGCAGTACATTTCGGCACAGCAGATAGCAAACAAAAATTCTTATTATTAAACTATTTACATATCACTCTATCCCTTCATTCACTAAGCCTGCCACAGGGAGCCAAGGTTCTACTCAGCGGTTTTGGGTGAAAGTCTGAAGGTAACCACTGACAGGATACTAGTCAGTCACACACACTCAGACTCTGTTACACTGGACCGATTTTTAGTCCAATCAGAGTAACGTGATCTTTGGGGACACCTGGAGATAAACTCTAGACAAATACAGGAAAAAAAACAGTGTGGAGTAGTGGTGTGACCATGAGCAAGTCACTTCACCGGCCTGTGCTCCAAATGGAAAACCAAAAGAAAAGTAACCAGTTGTGTCTCAAATGGTGTAGGATAATGATGTTAGCCAAATACAGAGCTATAAATGTAAGAGCTAAAGTCTACAAAAACAGTAGTAGGCCAATATTCAAACCCAGTTTCCTTGTACCATGAGGTGGCAGTCTTAACCATGACTCAGCTGTCTTACACACGGTAGTTATATAAATAAACAAAAAAAAGTTTACATAAGTAGATTTGTTTTTAATATAGTTTTTTTATTCTGTATTCATTTATTCATCCATATACTAATATTTTACTTGTCTACACTGCTGGGTGGGGGGGTGTTAGTTTGAATAACATTTTTACAGGCTTATGTAGTAAAAAATTAAAAGCAATAGTGCAAAATGGACAGAAGCTGTAAACATTAAACTGCCTCATACTAAATCAAAAAGGAAAACTAATGTTTGAGTAAAGCACAATTAAGGCAATATATAGGTGGGATTTGACTGGGGTGTTCATTGACTTGCTTTTGTCTCACTTCATTCAGAGTACAGGTTATAATAGGAGTAGGAAACTGAAAAAACTTGGTGGACAAGCCAAGCACTTCATTTACTCTCCATGAGCTAGTTAAGCTAACAAAAAAGTCTTTGAGAAGTGCAAGGATATATAAAGAAAATCAGAATGCCAGTGCTGACTTTATTTCTCATATAGTTTGGGTGTTATATAGCACCTTTCACAAAGTACCACATTAAAAATTTCAGATACTTTTGAAAGCAATATTATAAGAGAGGGTAACTGCACATAATTCAGATATGGAATTAATTACAGTTTACTTGAAAATAGATAGATAGATAGATAGATAGATACTTTATTAATCCCAATGGGAAATTCACAATAAATAAATCAGAATAACGGTACCTTTCAAAAGTATTAATAAATGTATTATATACAAGAGTAGACTGAGAGTTGATGAATGACATAATAAAACTCAATGTGGTTTATACAAGGGAAACATAAACTAAAGTCAAGTGAAACCAGTAAAGCACATGGGAAGGAACTTAACATTTACAGTTACAGGACAATGATCTAAATGCATTCACTTGAATCCAGTGCATTCCATTTTAAATACAAAAGTCAATTTTATGTTTAAAGGATTCAAAAATATATATTTGAAGAGTTAGTTTGATGCTGTAAAATAGCAATGTGGATATAAGTACTGTACCTGACAAACTTTCTTTGTCTGTAACTTTGTTTTTGGATTATATTTTTTAATTTTTCAAATTAATGCAGATATAGTTGTACACAATTTATTTTATTAAACTGACATACAAGTTATTTTAGTTTAATTTTTGAAGGCACAGAAACTGATGTAGTAGAGAAGATTAGATTGTTAGTTGACTGATGAGAACATTTCAACCCTTGAACAAGTTCCTTCTTATATGCAGATTTAAAAAAAAAAAAGTTTTTTTTTTTTTTTTTTGTTTTCTCTGGCAATTGTGAAATATTTTATTTAGAAAGGCCTCAGGTCCTGGCAGACTATCAACAAATATCTTTGCATTTTGAAATCTGTACATAGTGCAGTTTGAGAGGCTTGAATAGGCTTTTCAGCTTGGCGAACATTGCCAGGTGCTTATGCCCTTAGGTGCTAAACGTTTGCATTGCTGGGGTGGTAACTGCCTACTCTGTTTATTGACTGGCATCTTGAAAAAAATAGTGCTGTAGCTTTTGTTGACTGGGCAGAGTCCATTATTGTGTACACTAGAGAGTAAGTTTGTGTTAAACCTGTGAAAGAATGCTTTTACTCCTAAAATATTGTATATGGTTTGGCACCAAGCAGCATTGATATTTCAGTACTTATGACAGTTAGGTAAATTTTGCTATTGCACCTCTCTGCCCTCAAAATTATTTTGTGTTGTTCTGTTTTCTGCTATGTAGTATTCACTATACTACACTTGATTTTGATAAAGATATAGAAAGATGCCTAGAAAAGGCTGTATGAAATTGAAATATATTGTTTTACTAGCAAAATACCCGCGCTTCGCAGCGGAGAAGTAGTGTGTTAAAGAGGTTATGAAAAAAAAAAAAAGGAAACATTTTAAAAATAACGTAACATGATTGTCAATGTAATTGTGTTGTCATTGTTATGAGTGTTGCTGTCTTTTATATATATATATAATATACACACACACATAAACATATATATACATATACATATATATATACATATCTACATATACACATATCTACATATACATACGTATATACACATAGACACATCCACATAAACATATATATACATATACAAATTTACATATCTACATATATATATATATAGACATACATATATACATACATACATTCACACACATATATATATATATATATATATATATATATATATATATATATATATATATATATACTGTGTGTATACATATGTACTTATTGGCTCCTGTATTTAGGATATGGCAGGTTGGATAATGGACGGATGGACATCTGTATGCATAGCCGTATTTGCCCGTTTTCGTTTTTTTTCTTTGTTTAGTAATATTTCAGTAAACCCGGAGCTTGTCAGTTCAAATCCTGGTACTGACACCACTGTGTGACCCTGAGGAAGTCACTTCACCTGCCTGTGCTGCAAAAAACAAAAGTAATGTAACAAATTGTACCTCAGATGTTGTAAGTTGGTGGAATAAAGGCATAAGTAAAATAGATAAATATGTATTATACACATAGGAACTATTCATTTATTTTCAGTTAAGTCATCTGCAGCAAACTTTTATAAATGAGGGTTTCTGATTTTTAGATAGTGCAAACTGTTTCTTCTTCATTGACGTTTTCTCTTGGAGAGCTTTTTTCATTTCATTGAAAATGAAAGCAGCAGCTGCCAAAATATGTAGCTTTCTTATTAATTTTTGAACATTGTATAAAATAAATGTATAAAGTAACATAAAAGGTTTAAATACTGGTTATCCTTTTACAGTAAAATATTACTAAAGAGATACAAAAAAAGTAAAATGGATATGTTCTTTTTCTTTAAGGAGATTAAATATTACTGAAGAAAGAAAAAAAAAAATTAAACAGCCAAATGGGGCTATGCATACGAACTTAAAAGGTTTAAATAAAACAGAAATATATATTTTATTTTTACTTGCTTAACTTGTGGAGGGTGTATCCTGTAGCAAAGCCCTAACTTTTTTCGTGAAAGCCCGTTTCAGTAAGTAAGTGTTAAAAACAGGTGTAAATATATTGACAATAAGCTACGCAAACCCAGGAAGACATGGAATCGTTTAAATCAAGTATCATTACATCTTCCTTTCTTAAAGAGAAGTAAGGCAGTACTTATAAGCTTACATATTTATATATAGACATACATATATATATCTCTATATCCGAAGCCGTGCAAGCACACTCTTGAGAATGCAACGTATAGTTGTACAGAAGAAAAGCAATCTTGCCTCAAATGAATGGCAACCTTTTGTAGGTCTATGAACTTAATTTAAACTTTAGCTTTACACGGTGCTTTCTTTCCGAAGTACCTGCACTCATGAATATGTCTGTATGTGTCAGTCGGTCAAATCCACGCGTTTCGCACCGGCGAAGTACCGCTTTTAAATTTTTATTAAGAAGAAAATAAAACGTTTTTAAATTGAGGGAAAATATACTAATAACAGTTTGTTAAGGATCTGTTTTTTTTGTGAAGCTGCCTTTACTCGAGTGATCACTTCGACCTGACTTGGTGGCCAAGTACAAGCGTTACCTAGTAGGTAACCACCCATACAATCAGATTGTGAATCAGACTACGAATGCCGTGAATGTAATTACACACTCACTGCACTTGCTTACGGTAATCGAACCTGGGACGTCAGCGCTAGAGGGGCTTAGCAGCGGTGAAGTATTGCTTTTAAATTTTAATTAAGAACAAAAGAAAACCTCAGAGGTTCGATTCCCGAAAGGGAGTGAAGAGAGTGTCCGGTTACCTACGAGGTAACGCTTATGGTTGGACAGCAAGTGACGTAACATTGTGAGAAGCAGATCATAGAATGATTGAAAAT
Organism: Erpetoichthys calabaricus; assembly: GCF_900747795.2. Lineage (NCBI taxonomy): Eukaryota > Metazoa > Chordata > Cladistia > Polypteriformes > Polypteridae > Erpetoichthys > Erpetoichthys calabaricus. Next base: position 192,171,818 of record NC_041396.2, on the reverse strand, counting down.
AGTTTTGCATTTACCTTTTTAGTAAAAGGCGAGCTTTTAAGCCTGAGAAATCACCCCGTAAATGCACACGTTTAATTGCACATGTGTTAATATGTATGGTTACACAGTATTAAAAGACAGTGAAGAACGTGATTTACCTTTGTTCCCGCGTTTGATAAAAGGCAAGCTTTTAAGCCTGAGAAATCACCCCGTAAATGCACACGTTTAATTGCACGTGTTAATATGTATGCTTACACAGTATTAAAAGACACTCAAAAATTAACGTCATTTACCATCAGCCACGGTGCCTTCAGTTGTGAGAAGCAGATCATAGAATGATTGAAAATAGTTTTGCATTTACCTTTTTAGTAAAAGGCGAGCTTTTAAGCCTGAGAAATCACCCCGTAAATGCACACGTTTAATTGCACATGTGTTAATATGTATGCTTACACAGTATTAAAAGACAGTCAAAAATTAACGTCATTTACCTTCGTTCCCGCGTTTGACTCGTGCTGTAAATCTCTTCCTTGTTTTTAGTTCACGTGGTTACGTAGGAGGCGTGACTCCGCCTGATGACGCGATACGTGACTCCGCCTCCTCCATTAGAGTATATGGACAAAAAATATGTTCCAGTTATGACCATTACGCGTAGAATTTCGAAATGAAACCTGCCTAACTTTTGTAAGTAAGCTGTAAGGAATGAGCCTGCCAAATTTCAGCCTTCCACCTACACGGGAAGTTGGAGAATTAGTGATGAGTGAGTCAGTCAGTCAGTCAGTGAGTCAGTGAGGGCTTTGCCTTTTATTAATATGTATAGATAAAGGTAGCAATAAGAATGACCTTACTTTTTCATTTTAATTTTTCAAGTAAGAAACATACTATACCTTAATATTATCCTTGCATCCATATGCCAATTTCTTACCAATTATAGGGTCAATGGCAGATGTAGTATAAATTAGCAACAGTAGAAACCAACCCTAGAAGGGTCACCAGTTCACTGCATTGCACACTTGCTTACACGAACAATCAGCCTAACATTAACACCATTGGTAAATGCAAGGAATCCAGAATAACCATAGAGAATCCACACACAGACAGGTAAAATGTTAAACTTGAGATAGATGGGGGTGGGTGTTTCAATAAGATATTGCTGTAAGACAACCACTGCACCACTCTGCTACCTGTCAATGGAAATTAACACCACAGTCATGTGAAGCCTTGAAATCCAAGGATGAAGGGGTTTAATTTATTGTAAATATTAGCCGCCTTATTAGAGTTCCCAGTGTGCACTTACAATATTATTGAATGCCCAAGAGAGGTTGGGCAGCCAGTTGGCTTAGGTCATCACAGCTATTTCTTTGTCTGTAAAAACCAACCAAGAGGGTTGTTGACTGGAATTTTTGTTTTCCTCTCCTAAGTTCTTAGCAGTGCATAGTGATAATGGACTTGTATGATTTGTTAATTTTATTATGTGTTCATTTTAATTTTTCTGTCATTGTATTGTATGTGAAATCAGTGGTGTCACTAGGGTTAGTGTCATCCAGTGCAGTTATCAAGGCTGTATTTAGACTCACTGAGAAACCTATGGGGTGATCATAGGATCATCAGTGGTGTGGCACTTACAATAACCCAATTGCAGTGTTAAATAAAGAATATATCAGCCTGCTTTGTTGAAAAATAAGAAACTGAGTAAATACGTGGCATATTGAAAACATGATGAATCCTGGATTCTGGTCTCAAATCTCGCTTTTTAATAATTTTTAGATGTCTAGTGCAGAATGGACATGCTCAACTGATTGTCTTAGACCACTCACTCTGCTAGGTGGCAAGATACTTAGTTTTCTTCTCCTCCCTTCTTCTCTCACATTTCTTACTTGTTATTATTTATATCTACTTTCTGTGTGATATGAAGAAGAAATTTTTGTACTGTTTTCTCGTAGCAGTAGCCACTTTTTTCTACAAACCACAATAAACTTTAAACAGGGAATGAAGATATTTTAAAGTGGGAATCTTCTGAACTGTAATTGTTGTTTTATATTTTTGTTTTATTCTTCTTCTTCTTTCGGCTGCTCATTATTATACATAAGAGGTTATATGCAATGTGGACTTCTTTCTCTATTTGTATAAGAATTTTTAGAAGCTTATCTACTGTATGTGTATAAATTAATTTCTGGAAACCAATAACTTGCAATGTTCCAGGTAACACTGCAGAGTCGCTAAACAAGGCAGAAAAAATACTTTCATTTATTCATATGTTTTTGAACTGTTGGATGTCAAATAATTCTTGAGGTCAGTCTTGGACTTGGTAATGTAACATTGTGAACCCCGTAAGCACATGAATTCAAAGCCACAGCTTACCAATTATAAAGTTACTTCTTGAAAATCATATTTATACATTATTATTACTTGAGGATATTCTAGATCTGGAGTAATGAGTATATTTTATTTACTGGTTATTAGTTATGGGTATTTCTTAATTTTTCTCCATATTTTGAAATTTTCACTGAGTTAACACAAATCTGCTAATACCAAATAAGCAGTTGCTTAAGTGTAGTTAATACTTTAGGATTGTTAACTGATGTAGACTATAGTTACCAACTATTAAAGGAAATTATGTACAGAGAAAATTAATATGTGCTTACACTCTATAAATATGGTCTTATTTGACCAATAGTTGTTTTAGCTTCTAGATTAGCAGTAAAAATAGTAACGTTGCTTTTTGGAATGGTCTTCTTCAAATATTTTGACATAATGGGTAAAGGGCCATACTTGTGGACTTAAAGAAAAAGAAAAACATAGTTTTGTTGTTTAATTCTGAAAAGTCATTTGACTTGGCTAAGTGTAAATTTCTTTCTCTGCATGCAATTGTACTGTATTCATGAAACACTTTGGGGTTGCATTCCTTGTGATGGATTGAGCCATCCATATTTTGACTTGATTTTTACATTGTAGGGTCATGGGAAAATGGAGCTTATCCTAGGTTTTTTGGTGTCAAGGTAGAAACTACTTATAGATGGGTTTCAGTTAAAGCTCAGGTGTAGTATATGAACCAGCCTAATTTTAATTAACCTAGGTTTGTATTGTGACACATTGGTTAGTGCTGCTGCTTTAAAATTCCAGTGTTATGTTAGAATCATGGCCTGGTCACACAATCTGTGAAGGGTTGCATGTTTTCCCATGTGTTTTCTGGGAAGATACCATTTACTTTCAGTAGTGAATGATTAGCAAATTGAAAATTGGCCTGATAGAGTGAAAATGTGCACTATGAAACACTGGCACATTGTCCAGAGCTATTTCCAGGCTTTTGACTGATGTTACTTGAATATTGTCTATTTTATTAATATCCTCAAATTTTGATTATATTGGATCACTAAATTAATAAATAGATTAATTAATTGCCCAGCTTTAACATGGAAGCTGCTGTACATGGAGAAAGTACATGTAAGCACAGGGAGAAAAAATTTACTCTGAAGTAATATGAACAATCTATAATTATATTCAGGTACCTCAATCTGTCTGGCAACAGTACTAAACATCATACCGCCATGACACATCTTGTGATAGGTGTTACAAATTATTTAAAAATGTATCAATGCAGTGGAAATAAAAGGTTGTAGACCCTGAATAATTGTATTGCTTTTATTAAAATACTATGTATACTATATGTATCCATATGACATACAGTATTGTGCAAAAGTTTTAGGCAGGTGTGAAAAAATGCTGTAAACAAAGAATGCTTTCAAAAATATAAATAATGATTGTTTATTGTTATCAATTTACAAAATGCAAAGTGAGCGAACAAAAGAAAAATCTAAATCAAATCAATATTTGGTGTTACTACCTTTTGCCTTCAAACCAGCACCAATTCTTATAGGTACACTTGCACAAAGTCAGGGATTTTGTAGGATTATAGTCAGGTGTATGATCAACCAATTATACCAAACAGGTGCTAATGATCATCACTGTCACATGTAGGTTGAAACACAGTCATTAACTGAAACAGAAACAGCTGTGTAGAAGGCTTAAAGCTGGGTGAGGAACAGCCAAACTCTGCTACCAAGGTGAGGTTGTGGAAGACAGTTTCATGTCATGGCAAGATTGAGCACAGCAACAAGACACAAGGTAGTTATACTGCCTTATATAGGTCTCTCCCAGACAAAGATTTCAAAGCAGACTGGGGTTTCAAGATGTGCTGTTCAAGCTCTTTTGAAGAAGCACAAAGAAACGGGCAATGTTGAGGATCGTAGACGCAGTGGTCGGCCAAGGAAACTTAGTGCAGCAGATGAAAGACACATCAAGCTTATTACCCTTTGAAATCGGAAGATGTCCAGCAGTACCATCATGCAGCCAAAAAGCCATACCTCTGATGTGGAAACAAGGCCAAGCGACTCAAGTATGCATGAAAACATAGGAACTGGGGTGCAGAAAAATGGCAGCATGTGCTCTGGACTGATGAGTCAAAATTTGAAATATTTGGCTGTAGCAGAAGGCAGTTTGTTCGTCGAAGGGCTGGAGAGCGGTTCAATAATGAGTGTCTGCAGGCAACAGTGAAGCATGGTGGAGGTTCCTTGAACGTTTGGGGCTGCATTTCTGCAAATGGAGTTGGAGATTTGGTCAGGATTAATGGTGTTCTCAATGCTGAGAAATACAGGCAGATACTTATCCATCATGCAATACCATCAGGGAGGCGTATGATTGGCCACAAATTTATTCTGCAGCAGGACCACGACCCCAAACATACAGCCAAAGTCATTAAGAACTATCTTCAGCGTAAAGAAGAACAAGAAGTCCTGGAAGTGATGGTATGGCCTCCACAGAGCCCTGATCTCAACATCATTGAGTGTGTCTGGGATTACATGAAGAGACAGAAGTATGAGAGGAAGCCTACATCCACAGAAGATCTGTGGTTATTTCTCCAAGATGTTTGGAACAACCTACCAGCCAAGTTCCTTCAAAAACTGTGTGCAAGTGTACCTAGAAGAATTGATGCTGTTTTGAAGGCAAAGGGTGGTCACACCAAATATTGATTTGATTTAGATTTCTCTTTTGTTCATTCACTGCATTTTGTTGATTGATGAAAATAAATGATTAACACTTCCATATTTGAAAGCATTCTTTGTTTACAGCATTTTTTCACACCTGCCTAAATCTTTTGCACAGTACTACTGTATATGTATAATTTAATATCAAAACTTGTTCCTGTTCTTGTCCTTAAACATGCCCCATGAGTTAGCAGATTGTGTTAGGCAGTGATTTTAGGAGCAGTCTCCTGACACCTGCTTGCCAGTTACTTGTTAAATTATATTTAACATATTTAAGACAGTGGCTGTTACCTCAACTCTCAAAGTATGACTAAAGTATGACTTGGGTCTTCATGGGAAACTCATTTAATGTCCAGGGTTTTAAAGGCAATGTGCTGTCTGAAGAGCTTGGTTTTAAATTGTGTGTGTCAAAGCACTTAGAATTTGCATTTATTTGGCCAACACCTTTATCCAATGCAACGTACAACGTTTGAGATACAATTGGTTACTTTTCGTTTCTTTTCCCAATTAGAACACAGACCGATGAAGTGACTTGCTCAGGGTCACACAGTGTCAGTGGCAGGATTTGAACCTGCAATCTAAGGATTTGAAGGCCAAAACCTTAACCAATGCCTTCTGGTACTGGGTTGGTTTATATATTCGCAGGACCTAAAAGGACAGGGCTAGTGGTGATGAGATGGAAATGATGTCCGGCTTTTTCCTGCAATATCTCCTCTGCGACATAAAAGAAAACTGCATTAGTAACTAAGCAACCAATTTCATTTCCCATTTTGTTTTCTTTCATGTTAGCCCATGAGGCTGTCTCTGTGCTAGTGTCCATGAAAAATAGTTATAGACTGGTTACTGTAGCAGTAGAGGCTTTTATCGACCTCTTGAACCCTCAGGTACCACTCCAAACACCAGGTAACTGTACGATTATTATTTATTTTATAATAATAACGTGCACAAAGCACCCTCCACTCCACACTACTCACACAATAATCAATTATTCTACTACAAAACAAAAATACTCTCTCCTCCTCTCCCAGACACTTCGCCACCCTTCCTCCCAGCTCAGTTCAATGTCTGGGCTTTCCCAGCGTCCTTTTATACCCCCTGACCCGGAAGTGGTTCCTGTCCAACAATCCACAAGTCCTCATTACTTCCGGGTCAGGGTAAAAGTCCTTCTCTTCAACCTGGAAGCACGTCGTTTCTCCTGTTCATGTGACCAGGGCGTACTTCCAGGTTATAGGGCACCTAACAGTCCGACAGCCTCCCTACAGCGACTCCTGGTGGCCCCCATGGTATCCAGCAGGGCTGTGCATACAAACTACAAAGTCCATGAGGCCCTGCTGGAATTCGGGGAACGGCCATGCTGTCGGGAGAGCTCCACCTGGTGGCCTGGGGGTGAGGGCCGGAATATTTAGCCGGCCATCCACCACATTACTTAACTGTCCTGTGATTTTGACCTTTTACTCCTGTTTTACCCCCTAACTAACATTTTGCTCTTGTGTTTTTTCATTATTCAATCTGTGTTTTGACCCTTGAAAACTAGCATGGCTCTTTGGGTCTTACCAGATGTTGAAATAAGAAAAACTTCTGAGTTTAAAGCAGCCTTCTACTTTCCATTGAAGATTAATCACCAGAAAAGAAAACCGTTCCTGTTGCCATTTTTCATTCATTCTAGTCCATAGATCAGAAATGGAATCTTCTTCCTAGCGTTAGTCCCACACAATTGCAGGGTCCGCTTGTCTGCAATGTCTCCTCCATTTGGAACGATCCAGGGCATTCTCCGGGGCAACACCAGTGATTTCCATGTCCTCCTTGATTATTCAGTAGGTCAAAAATTGAATAAGGTCATTAAATTAAAACAATATATTACTTGGATTTTCATTTAATACCATAAGATTCTGAGTGTTCATCACTGAGTTTTAAAAGCTTGATTTTTAGGTATTACAGAAATAGTGAAGTACAATATTCATAGCTAAGTTTGTTGATAAAAGCACTGGGGCTAAACTACATTAAGCATCCTGGTATAGGAAAATACCTTGTAGAAATAATGGGCCAAAACAAATTACAATAAAAATAAAAAAAAAAATATTAGGATTTTAATTTCAGTCTATCTGTTGATATGGACACAAATAGTTTCATGATGTTTTCCTCTCATGTGAGCCACCTTTGCTAAGTGGTTACTTTTCCTTGTACTCTTTTTGATTGAACCTAACCTTCAGGTTCAATAAGATATTTATGTGATGTCAGTATTATAGCTTTGAAGTTTTTGTGTCATAATGTTTATGAAAATCCTTTTCGTTTTGTCTTTAAGTGACACCTACATTTTTTCACTCCCTCCCTTTGCTTACTGTAATCCAAATGTGAATTATTCATTGGGATACTGTATGTTGGTTTAACTAATTGTAGACACCATTCGTTCACAAAATCCTGTTTTTCTTTCAAAGTATGAAGGAACGCTGTTAGGCTGGAATGAAATTGTTTGCATATGTCGTGCCATGTGCTAATTTGTTAGCTCCTGTGTTAAGCAGTCTCCAAGAGCTTTCCTAAACTCAGTAATTTTCAAACCTGCTTAGATCCAAACAGGGTTGTGGGGGGTGCCAGAGCTAATCCCAGCCAGCACAGGGCACATGACGGCTTTCCTGAACTCATTAGGCCCATATTACAAAATTTAATTGAGCTAGTTTAAATATTTTCCAGTTGTTTTAACTTAGCATTATTTCATTTGACAACTTTCATCAAGGCTAAACAAACTTGTGACATGTAGTTTTGTCCTTTTTGAGAAAAGACCTGAAGTAATTGGCTTTGTTCACATATTGCTCACTTTTGCCTAACCTTTTGCTCACTTTGTTTTGTTGGAAATATTATAGGTAAAGATACTCAAAGCTGGCTAGTGCGGTTGTTTTTGCTGCATTCATTTATCAAAACGTTAAATATGTATAAAAAAAGGGTTGAATATGATAAATAATAGTAGTTTAAAATGTAAGGAGATTTATACAAGCCTGACAAATAGTCTAGACCAAGATTTCTTAAAATGATTTTTGTTGCAACCAAGTCTTGCCATTTGTTTACGTTATTGGTCACCTTTGGAGAATATGTGACGATCATCAGAGGAATGCTAATTGCCAATCCACCACCACCCACTTTACAAATCATCCACGACCCATTATCATTAAATACAACAGTAACTCATGACTCTACCCATAGTTTAAGAAATCCTGGTCTACACACCCTTTCAATATTTTCACATTTTTAGCAAAGAAATCTAAATTAATGGCATATTAAGTTTTATTTAGTTTTAGTGTCTGCCTTCACACTGTAAACCAACCTGTAATATCACTTATCTATAACATTTTAATGCTGTCTTTGGCTGTTGTAAATTTACTTCTACTGTGCAGATCTACTGCCAAGAGAGGAAAGACAAAAAGTCATCATCTTTCAATAGAGGCCTGGCTTATTAAACATTATTAAGCATTAAACATCTGAACTTTGGTCACAAGTCAAGTCAAGTCACGTTGGGGAGCATGCACTGGTACAGTGAGTTGCCGCACCCACTACACGACGAAACAACTCAGGATCCCGGTTGGCAACCCTGCAGGCAGACACGCTGTCAAGTCCCACCCTCTGGAAATGACCCTCTATCTGCCACAGCCAGGTGTTACGTGGGTGACCCCTTGGCCTGGTCTAGCCACTCGGGTCCCCAACAATGAGGATCTTACGAGCTGGATTACCCTCAGGGAAACGCGCCACATGGCCTTAGTGCCGTAACTGACACTCCCTCACAATGCAGGTAATGTGCCTCATTTGGAACTCCATGAGCAACCGCTCATTTGACACAAAGTCAAACCAGTGGTACCCAAGGATTTTCCGGAGAGACACAGTACCAAAGGAGTCCAGCCTTTGTCTCAGGTCACTGGATAGCATCCATGTCTCTCAATCATATAGCAAAACAGGAAGCACCAGGACTCTAAAGACTTGGACCTTCGTCCTTTTGCATAGATATCAGGAGCATCACACACCCCTTTCCAGTGACTTCATGATCCGCCATGCCCTTCCAATCCGTCTACTGACTTCATAGGAAGAGTCACCAGAGACATGAATGTAACTGCCAAGGTAAGTAAACCTCTCGACAAGGTCGACACTCACTCCACAAACTGCTGATGGCTGTGCCCAAGAGGTCATTAAGGGCCTGGATCTTGGTTTTTATTCAGGACACTCACAAGCCCAGACACTCGGACTCCTCGCTTAGTCTCTCGAGTGCCCCGATCAGAGCCTCCATTGACTCCGCGATGATCACAGCATCGTCCGCAAAGTCAAGATCCGTGAATCTTTCTTCATCAACACATGCCCCACAGCTGCTGGACCCCACGACCTTGCCTTGTCACCAACATGCAAAATATTAATATATACAGTACTTGTATTAAACCAAACAGATGTTTTGCTTTTAACCTTACAAATTTGTTTTCTTTGTTCAAATCCCTTGCTTTTCAAAATTTCTTCCCACTATCTATTTCTATAAAATTCCTTTATCCCCTCAAAATTTTTCTCCCTCCTTTTTAACTTCCAGAAGAGTTTATTGTCTTTGGGTATGATTGCTGCTAAACTGGCATTAGCCTCTTGCTGGAAATACCCATCTATACTATCTTTGAATTTCTGCAAAACCGCTCTTTTTAATGTTATGTTATTAGCATTTTCCAAAGTACAGATTAACGGTGCACCTAACTCTTGTATCTTACTTGGCATTCTGCAAAACTTGTCCGCAGTCTTACTGAGGAGAGTGATGATCAGCTGTCCATGTAATTTGTCCCACTCTTCTTCTCCCCCTAAACTCACTTTTGTTTCTGTTACTTTTCCCTTTTAGGTCTATTCTTGTATACAACAGGGCTGTAATGGGCAGCAGTATTGCGATGGGCACCGAGGGGCTTAGTGTTTTTACTACTTTAAAACATTGTACTTTGCTGCTATTTTTTAGCATTAGTGTTCACTAAAAAGTCAGCATTAAAGTCCTGTCCATTGCCTCCTTTCTTGAAATGTGGAGTTGGTGATTTTGAGACCTATGTGGATGTGCTCTTCTGGTGCTGTCATTCTATAGCACACAATAAAATCTCACTCTAGCTCTATGATATTTTATCCTACATGACAAAGATGTATCATATTCATTAGCTTAACTGGGACCCATCCAATATGTGTGCCAAATAATGGACTTGTGTGCCATCCTGTTTTGGTTTTGCCTTGTTCCTTATAGTTTTGGGATAGGTTTCCTTGTCCAGAGTGGATTTGAAAGGGATAAATGGGAGGACAGTGCTCTAATACTGTATATCTGTAGTCAGCTATGAAATGCATAATGTTACGTGTCTACCCTTTTTTTTAATTCAACACTGAATTGAGATTAAAGCTCTGATTACATCTGAGATATATATATTTTTCAATTAAATATTTTTACTTGAAAATTAAACATTGTACCATGGTACAGTTCAATCAAACAATTGAAAATAGCATGGTAAATACAATAGCATGCTTTGTAAGCAATCCATGAAACTCTGCATTTAACCCCATGTAAATTAATTCTTTGTAATAGGAGAAAATAACAAGTTAAGTAAAAAGGTTTAGCACAAGCCTAGCATCTTTAGCTTATTACATTACATTATTGAGTTCTTGACAAATTCTGAAAAAGTGCTGAACAGATCAAAGTAAAGTGAATTTGATCTTCCAGATTAAGGTAATAGAGAACGTTCCTTGACCAACCAAGTTAGAATGGGTGGATTAGGATCTTGTAGTTTGCCAAAATAAGTCTTTGTGCAAGTACTGTGGTTTTGGATACTGATTTTGTTATTGCCGACATTTATCTCTTCTTCTTTTACACCAAATATTGCTGTTAAGCCATAATGCCTGATTTTAAACCCAAGGCTATCTGAGAGATGTACAAAACCTTTTGTCCAAAATGGTTTAAGGTCAGGTCACGTCAGGTTGTAGAGCATGCACTGGTACAACACCAACACAACCCTCACCAATCTTCAGTGTCTTGTCATGGAAGGTCTTCCACATCAGATTAGGATCAGCTGATGCACCCAAGTTTGTATGTTCCTCACACAAACTCGTTAGAAACAGTCTGATCTTGGAATCTAGCCAAGTCCAGCCTCATTTTCTTAGTAGGTGGTAGCCTACTTAACCTAAGCTGGATTGTAAGAGTAGCAACAACAAGTCTGTGGTCAAAATTCACAAACTGGGCATTTCTGTAGGCCCTGCAGTTTTGTAAGATCTGCCCACGAGGATGTGATCAATCTCCTTCACTGCACCACCAGTACTGGAATACCAATGATGTGTTTCAGGGCACTGGAACCAGGATCCAGCGATCTGCAGCTCCTGACCTTTTGCAAAGTCAAGGAACATGGAGCCATTTTCACCACAGTGCATGCTTATTTGCAACTGAGGATCTTGTTTTTTTTTTTCTGCTGATCATTTTGTTCTTAATTTCTTACATTTCAAGATATTTTATCTTCTTATTTACTTATTTTTGTTTATTTGACTGATTCAGTTAATCAGGCTGAATTCTATGATTATGAGATATTACAGCTGTTTACGTATGTTTTTATTTTAAAATTTGAACATGAAAAGGTGAATCGACATGCTCAGGATCACAAGATAGTTTGGAATTCAAGTGGCAACCTTTTGATTCAAGGTCCTCCACCTTAGTCACTAACGTGTGATGGACGATATACAGAGGTGGGTGTCCCGGCCGGGAAGGAGGTGGTTCCTTAGCTGGACAGGATGCCAGCCCTATGGCGTTCCAAGAAACAGGACAAAGACAACTCTTCCTTGCTCAGAATAGAGGCAGAGGATGTCAGTAGCAGGAGGAATACACGGGCATCCTGGCTGAGTTAGATCCAGGAACAATGCCAAACCGGGAGGTCCATATAATGGAAGGATTGGGGAGACCAATGGATTCAGTATATTGCCTCCCGCAGAACATTAGATGGCTGCTTCCTCCGATTGTAGCGGTGACAGTGCACTACGGGACTTGGAGTTCTTTGTATCAGCCCTGTGTGGTACCATGGGTACAGCCGGGGGTGCTTTGAAAATGAAAGAACCATATGGCATGGGATTTCTACCTAACCCAGAAGCACTCCCGGGTTAGCCAATATAAAAGGACTTGCTGCCCTCATCCAGGGGAGTCAGGTGGAAGTGGACAAAGTTTGCCTGGGATGTGTCAAGGAGTAGAAGAGAAAGAGAGAAACTGAGGAGAGTTGTGGTGATTGTACTTTTGAAACTTTGTGGAAGGTAACTGTGCAAATAAATCAGTTTTATTTAAATGGGACTTATGTTTGCAAAGTTGTGTCTGGGGTTTGGGCCTCTCTGGTGCCCCCAAGTGGTCCATACATGGTGTTTCTTTGGCACACCTGTGTGTTTTGGTGATTTGGTTAAATGCACTAAATCACTTTAATGGTTGTGTGTTTGTGGAGAATTGGGTAATAACTGACTTGGGCTCAAGTCTTACTTTTTGTATTTCTCCTAAAATGAGCTGTCAAAATTGAACCACTGTATTCCTTTTATTGTAAATGACAATTACAGCACACTATATGCAATTTCAGCCCTTTTTTTTAGACAGAGCTATTGGATTTAGCCTGTTTCATACTCTCCCATGAGAATAGTGTCTGACGTCTGATTCTGTGGTGCAGCAGCTTGCATCCGGAGTGCCATTTGTGAGAAGTAAAACATATATACAGATGTACAGTGCATCCTGAAAGTATTCACAGCGCATCACTTTTTCCACATTTTGTTATGTTACAGCCTTATTGCAAAATGGATTAAATTCATTTTTTTCCTCAGAATTCTACACACAACACCCCATAATGACGTGAAAAAAGTTTACTTGAGATTTTTGCAAATTTATTAAAAATAAAAAAATTGAGAAAGCACATGTACATAAGTATTCACAGCCTTTGCCATGAAGCTCAAAATTGAGCTCAGGTGCATCCTGTTTCCCCTGATCATCCTTGAGATGTTTCTCCAGCTTAATTGGAGTCTACCTGTGGTAAATTCAGTTAACTGGACATGATTTGGAAAGGCACACACCTGTGTATATAAGGTCCCACAGTTGACAGTTCAAGTCAGAGCACAAACCAAGCATGAAGTCAAAGGAATTGTCTGTAAACCTCCGAGACAGGATTGTCTCGAGGCACAAATCTGGGGAAGGTTACGGAAAAATTTCTGCTGCTTTGAAGGTCCCAATGAGCACAGTAGCCTCCATCATCCATAAGTGGAAGAAATTTGAAACCACCAGAACTCTTCCTAGAGCTGGCTGGCCATCTAAACTGAGCGATCGGGGGAGAAGGGCCTTAGTCAGGGAGGTGACTAAGAACCCGATGGTCTGTCAGCACTCCAGAGGTCCTCTCTGGAGAGAGGAGAACCTTCCAGAAGGACAACCATCTCTGCAGTAATCCACCAATCAGGCCTGTATGGTAGAGTGGCCAGACAGAAGCCACTCCTTAGTAAAAGGCACATGGCAGCCCGCCTGGAGTTTGCCAAAAGGCACCCGAAGGACTCTCAGACCATGAGAAAGAAAATTCTCTGGTCTGATGAGACAAAGATTGAACTCTTTGGTGTGAATGCCAGGCATCACGTTTGGAGGAAACCTGGCACCATCCCTACAGTGAAGCATGGTGGTGGCAGCATCATGCTGTGGGGATGTTTTTCAGCGGCAGGAATTGGGAGACTAGTCAGGATAAAGGGAAAGATGACTGCAGCAATGTACAGAGACATCCTGGATGAAAACCTGCTCCAGAGCACTCTTGACCTCAGACTGGGGCGACAGTTCATCTTTCAGCAGGACAACAACCCTTAGCACACAGCCAAGATATCAAAGGAGTGGCTTCAGGACAACTCTGTGAATGTCCTTGAGTGGCCCAACCAGAGCCCAGACTTGAATCTGATTGAACATCTCTGGAGAGATCTTAAAATGGCTATTCACCGACGCTTCCCATCCAACCTGATGGAGCTTGACAGGTGCTGCAAAGAGGAATGGGTGAAACTGGCCAAGGATAGGTGTGCCAAGCTTGTGGCATCATATTCAAAAAGACTTGAGGCTGTAATTGCTGCCAAAGGTGCATTGACAAAGTATTGAGCAAAGGCTGTGAATACTTATGTACATGTGATTTCTCAGTTTTTTTATTTTTAATAAATTTGCAAAAATCTCAAATAAACTTTTTTCACATTGTCATTATGGGGTATTGTGTGTAGAATTCTGAGGAAAAAAATGAATTAAATCCATTTTGGAATAAGGCTGTAACATAACAAAATATGGAAAAAGTGATGCGCTGTGAATACTTTCCGGATGCACTGTATGCTTACAAACCACTCCTTGTTTGTAACTGATTAACTTTTAACTTAATTATAGATGTTGGTTTTGTTTTATTCTGTAAAGTCAGTAATACTAATCAATGGTTTATGTTGTTACTTAATTGAATGTCATTTGTCTCAAAAATGTAATGAGCTCTATTCAAAATTTGAGATGCAAACTTTTGCTTCAGAAATTGGTCAGCAAAAGAAAAGACTCAGGACTTGAGCCAGGAATCCACCCTTCTTTGAATATAATGATATCAGAGTGATCTTTAAACAAAATAAAATCAAAAAGGTCCCGAAAGAATAAGTGGGCATCTGCTTCACCCCTGTGCTGAGCAGCTCTCTGTACTATTTCATTAAATATCTGAGATGTCTTTGGATTTAAGGCAAGTGCCCAGCCTTTTGAAACATGCAAATGTTATTCCATTAGTAAAAACTACACACTCCAAAGTAGTGTTGTCACAATACCAAAATTTCCGCCTTTGATGTGATACCAAGAAAAGTACTGAAACTCGGTACCATTTTCAATACTTAATATACTATAATGTAACTCAAAAATATTTTTATTACCAAAATAAAACATTTACGACCTATTGTAACTCTTGCTGATGTAGAAAATACACACAATAAATTCACAAATCCACACTAAATAGACATTTAAATTAAATGAACAACCCACAGAAATTAATTAGAAACCAAGAAAGTGTCAGAGCTAAGAAGCGAAATTACTAGAATAGATGAAGAACAAGCCAGGCGTCCAAGTGAAACTCTTCACAGGAAAAGGCAGGCCCTGCATACAGAACTCAACATCTTAACAACTAAAGAAACTGAACAACTTATTTATAAGTCAAGACATCATTACTATGAACACAGAGAAAAAGCTAATAAGCTTTTAGCTCAACAAATTCACAAACAAGAAGTTCGCAATGCAGTACCAGTAATCACCAACACGAATGGAGAAGAAATCATTGACGATAAAAATATAATGCACGCATTTAGAGATTATTATAAATCCTTATATTGTACTGAGTTCAAAGAAGACAACACACAATCTAATGCATTTCTGGATACATTACAGACACCACAAATACAGTAGATGCTTTAAGTGCTGAGGAACTGGATAAACCTCTGACGCTAACAGAATTACTAGATGCTATAAAGTCACTTCAAAGCGGGAAATCAGCAGAACCTGATGGTTACCCCGTAGAATTTTATAAGAAATTCTCCACTCAGCTAGCTCCCCTCTTATTGGCAACATTTACAGAAGCTAGAGACAACCAAATACTACCTCAAACATTTCGTCAAGCATTAATCACCGTCTTTCCTAAACAAAATAAGGACTTGTTACAATGTGCATCATACAGACCAATTTCACTCCTGAATAATGATGTTAAGATACTCTCAAAAATTCTAGCTAGAAGGATGGAGAAAGTGCTGCCCTCGGTAATATCACAGGATCAAACTGGATTTATTAAAGGCCGACACCTATCTTCCAATCTCCGACACTTGTTTAATGTTATATATTCACCAGCAAAATCAAACACCCCAGAGATATTACTATCATTAGACGCAGAAAAAGCATTTGATATGATTGAATGGAACTACCTTTTCACTGCATTGGAGAAATTTAGGTTTGGCCCGAATATTTGTGCATGGATCAAACTACTGTATACCAATCCAGAATCTTCAGTTTGTATTAACAACATTTGTTCAGACTACTTTAAGCTAGAACGTAGTACCAGACAAGGATGTCCCTTGTTACCACTGCTGTTTGCAATCGCCATTGAACCACTGGCGGTTCACTGTCGAAATTCTTATCAGATAAAGGGGATTATCAGAGAAGGACTGGAACAGAAAATTTCTCTATATGCAGATGATATGGTTTTATATATATCAGACCCAGAAAACACTGTGCCTGCAGTTTTAACAGCACTCACAGAATTTCAAAAGATATCTGGTCTTAGAATTAATCTGAATAAAAGTATACTCTTTCCAGTGAATTCACAAGAATATAATATTAGATTGGACACCCTACCTTTTACCATAGCAGATCAGTTTAAATACCTAGGGGTAAATATCACAAGTAAACATAAGGCTCTTTATCAACAAAATTTTGGCGTCTGTATGGAAAAAATTAAGCAAGACTTGCATAGATGGTCAACCCTTCATCACATTCTAGCTGGAAGAATTAACGTTGTTAAGATGAATATCCTTCCTAAACTTCTTTTTTTATTTCAAAACATTCCAATATATATCAATAAATTGTTTTTTAAGCAATTAGATTCAACAATAACCTCATTCATTTGGAACTCAAAACACCCACGTATCCGAAAAGCGACCCTACAAAGTCCTCAGGCAGAAGGTGGCATGGCTTTACCTAATTTTCAGTTTAATTACTGGGCAGCAAATATACAAGCCATAAAAACTTGGACACAAAAAAATGAACATACACAGGCTTGGTTCGCAATAGAGGTAAAATTCTGTAGTACTTCTTTATACTCCCTGCTCTGCGCTCCAATAAATGCAAGTTATCGCAAATATACTAATAACCCAATTGTGCTTTACTCACTCAGAATATGGAACCAACTTAGAAAGCATTTTAAGATGGAAAATCTTTTATCTGTGTCACCTCTGCAAGAGAACCACCTCTTTCAACCCTCGCAAACATATCCAGTTTTAATACCTGGAAAAGTTTTGGGATTAAAATGCTCAGAGATCTTTATATAGACAACATATTTGCATCTTTTGAACAATTACGTTCCAAATTCAACCTCCCAGCTACACATTTCTTTCACTATCTTCAAATTAGAAATTTTGTTAAACAGAAACTGCCCGATTTTCCTCACCTCGTACCCTCCACCATGCTGGAAAAAATACTGCTCAACTTCGAGGAATTAAACACCATTTCCGCATTATATAAAATCTTATTAGAGTCCCTACCTTTCAAAGACCCAAGAGGACATTGGTAAGAAGATCTCTTAGTCAATATATCAGAAAAGGCGTGGAAGGTAGCAAAGCAGAGAATTCACTCGAGCTCCATATGCGCAAAGCATAGAATTATTCAACTAAAAATTATATATCGAGCTCATCTGTCTCGTTTAAAACTGTCCAAAATGTTTGCAGGGCAAGATCCAACCTGCGAACGCTGCAACTAAGCTCCTGCTTCACTGGGTCACATGTTTTGGGCCTGCACCAAACTAACATCATTTTGGGCCAAAATTTTTAAGTGCCTTTCAGACAGCCTTGGGGTCACAATCCCTCCTAACCCATTAACAGCTGTGTTCGGTGTTCTTCCAGACAGACTTGAAGTGGAGAAGGACAAACAAACTGTGATTGCATTCACTAAACTTTTGGCACGCTGACTTATTTTGTTAAATTGGAAGAATCCTAACTCTCCTCTGATAAGTCAGTGGGAAACCGATGTTTTATATTATTTGAAATTGGAAAAAATCAAATTCTCAGTTAGAGGATCTGTACAGAATGTTTTCAAAACCTGGCAGGATCTAATCAATATTATTTTAGAATAAGAGAAATAACTATTACCGCATTTATTTCCCTTCTCCATTTTTTATTTACCTGTATATATTTCTTCATTTCTTTTGTTTATTGTTGCCTTATTAAAAAGCCCTAAGCAATTCTCCTTTGGCTAAGCTCTCCTTCCCAGGGGTGGGGTTTGATTTGTCTTCAATTTTTTTTTGTTATAAATTGATATATTTGTATGGAATGATTACAATAAAATTAATAAATAAAATTTAAAAAAAAATTAATTAAATGAACAGTAGTCTACAACAGTTTATTAAATAGAAAATAACTAAACAATAAATAAGTTAACAGTAGGACAATTCGTATAAAATACAGCAACTAAAAAAAACAAATAAATTGCACACTTTGATGCTATGCATTACAAATGCAAACAGTGCAGATTATAATCTCTTTGATGCTTCCAATTTTTTGCAAGGAATGCTAACATGTCAACATGCTCATCTGTGAGGCATACCCTTTTGAGCTGCAAATGAGCAGCTAGAAGCAGCAATGCACAAATACTTTCTTGCAAATTGAGCAAGATGAGGTAAGTTTTTCTTGTTTGTTTTCAACCATGCCAGTGGATCTTTCTGCGCACTAAGGTCAGGCATCTTCTCATAAACTGTGAACATATTTGTGGGATGCACAGTTTCAAATGATGCAGTGTTCTGAGACTACTAATGTTGGCTCTTCTTTTCCCACTGTATGTTTGTTAACAGTCCTTTCAGTTTTTCTTTTCTTTGATGGTTGTTAGGTGCTTGAAGAGGGTGTTTGCTGAATTTGGGTTTCCACTTCAAGCAAATGAACACTGTTATTTAGCATTTGCTTGACTTCTTCTAACACAACACTACTGTCTTTAAACCTTGGGTCAAGAAATGTTGACGTGTTGAGAACCAGCTGTAGAGGCTGTCCCTCATACCTCTGTCTTAGGTCAGTTTTATTTTTTCTTTAAGTTGCTGTCTCAAGATGCTATTACCCTGATCAACTGTCAAATGAGAAAAAAATCTTCTATGTTAACAGTAGAACAGAGGAGAGGATGGAGTGTTTTTCGTCACTGAGGAAATCTGTTTAAGAGCTTAATGGACTTAAACATCTCTTACAGCCTCAAGAACTGTAATGTTAGAGTATTTGTAATGAAGTGCCATTTTTTCCTGTCGTCTGCTAGAAGTGAGTAGAGAGCTTGCTGTTCTTCCAAAAATCTTTACACCATTTCATATGGTAAATCCTAGCATGTTGGCTCATCATGAATTAGTTTTTGTTTGGGTATCTATAAATCCTTTTGTTTCATCTTCAACTGTCTGCACATTTATGGAGACTTGCTGAAAACAGACACAGTTTGTTTTAGTCTTGTGAGGGCTGCAAATACAGAAGATATGTCTAGTCCCTTATGAATTGCAAGGTGCAAATTGTACCTAAAGCAGGGGATCCATGTAAGATCTTGTGATGGCAGCCATTTGTGTCATATCCAGCTGTCATTTATCTTGAATAACCTCCTCTAAGGCTTCCCTTAAACTCTCTCCTGCTTGCTAAGAGTTAAGCCCAACACAGCCCAAACACCAGCTTTGCATGTCACAGGATTGTGTAATAAACTGGAGAGTTACTGCCATGTATGTTGAGGCAGACCTGCTGGTCCACAGATCAGTTGTGGTTGAAAAGTAAGGCTTCTGTGTAAGACTATCAATTACTTTACTTTTTCTATCCTAATAATGTGCAAGGATTTCAGCTTATATGAAATAATTTCTTGAAGGAAGACAATATCTGTTATTTGGTTATTGCACAAGCTGCTGAAATCCTAGTATTGTAACAGTGTATGCAGTTACTTGATGCCTGCATATGTATTCTGCAACTGCCCTGTTTAATCTCTTGTTCCCTAATTATTTTCTTGTCATACTTTTTATGTTGTGCATCACTGTAATAGGGATTATGAAGAATTTTTCTCCTTTCTGACAAACCATTTGGTTGTGTTATATTTACATGTTTATTTTAAGAAAATTAATGTTACCTATATCTTAAAAAAGTATTATGTCTGTCAAAACATCTTGCCTGAAGAAGGGGCCTGAGTTGCCTCGAAAGCTTGCATATTGTAATCTTTCTAGTTAGCCAATAAAAGGTGTCATTTTGCTTGGCGTCTGTCAAAACATAAAGAATATTAAATAACTTATAGCCATTGTAATAGTGTTCAAAACCATTAAATAATTAAAACTCTTTTAAAATATTAGACATTATAAATTATTACATAGCATTGTATTTTAAACAAAATTATTTTTTACTTATCTATTTATAAAGTAGATAGGAACAGAGCACATATTCATTGCTTTTGCATGCCTTTTGTATATTGTGTTAAAACTAGGGCTGGAAATTGATTAAAAATTAACTAATTAATCGCATAAATGTATGTAATTAATCATAATTGATTGCACCTAACATTAAAGCATAATTATAAAATTAATACATAAATCATTAAGTAAATACGTACTGAATCACAAATGTAATGTAAAGTCAACACAAAAGAATAAAAAAAAAATAATACCATAGTTTAAACAATTACCTTAATCCTGAACTTTTAACAAAATATTACTTGAGCAGCTACAACCTGAATTTGAATGCCTTCCTAAAAGGCAAGTTGAAAAGAAGGCAATAAGAAAATGAGGCAACTGTATTAATTATCAAATTTGCCTAGCATATGAGACACGATGTTTCAAAGTAAAACTTGAGTGATCGAAATACCTGTTGACTTTGAATGCACTGCTCAAGACCGATTTAATTGATTAGTGAAACCCCTGCGTCCTGACCTGACAGTGACACGCTCCTCAGGTGGTAGAGACGTTTCTGAGGAGGTTGGGACTACCTGGAGAAGCTGAGATAAAATCAGCTCTGTGATTGCTGTTTTGCAGATGTAGCACTTGGAGAGCACTTTAGCAGCCAGGAGATATGTTGGAGGTCCATCTGCCTGGGTGCGTGTTTGCCAGCAACACTCAAAGAGCCAAGGGACAGCGGGCATACGAGTTGCCTTGAACCGAGTGGGCAAAGGGACAAAGCAGCTGGAAAATGCATCCAAAGTGCTCACTAAGTGCTTTGTCTGCGAAAGACAATCCCTTTCCCAACCCTTTGGAAAGTTTAACACATGTATAGTTTTAATGCTTTTGTGGTTGGCCGAATCGTGGTGTGCCTTTGGATTTTTTGGGTTACAAAAAGTGTGTCACCACAGAAAAACGATTGGCAAACAATGCTGTTACCTACACCTTTGCTCCTGGCATGCTAAAAAAGATCTCTGTAGCTGCTATCTCACTTAAAAACTGACACAGTGCATTACTTGGATGGATATGTTGCATTCTTTGCATAAATTAGCAAAGATACTGCAAACCTGAATCATGGGTAGGGATAGGTCTGTATTGTGCAGTAGCACAACTTGCATACAAGTTTGCAGGAATCCTTGGGTTTACTATCTTCATTTGACACAAAGCCAAAGTATTTCCAGACTCAGCTGCGGCTACACTATTTGTTAATTAAATGTGATGGAGAAATCACTGACGCTGCTAATGTAGCCGTCTTTGTAACAACGCGTGTAACACTAAGGCTGGATTTATACTTCACGCAACGCATGCTGCAGAGGACGTTCCTGCTACGCAAGCGTTGTACTGTTTATACTTGCGCGCTTACTTTACGTAAATCTGGAGGGATCTACCAGGTGGCAGTGCGAGATATTATCACGGGGAGAACAGGTTCGGTTTCGCTGTGTTGTGAATTGCCTGGAACACCCATTAAACTCCGATGACACCTTACTGCAATATCTCTGAAAAGGATGTTTAATGATTAAATCCATCACACCAGGGATTTGTCCATTTCAGCTAGTATTGGGCATGAGGCTGAAACAATCCCTGGACAAGGCATCCGCTCATCGCAAGGTGAATACAAGCACTCAAATACATGCTGGTGTTATTTTAGTGTAACAAAATCTGCATATTTTTGGAAGGAAACCGGAGCAAACTTTGGAAACCCAGAAGGAAAACATTTAAACTCCAGGCAGGGAATATCAGCGACGTGACTCCTTGCAAGACAGCAGCGCTAACACTCCACCACCGTGTCACCCCACATGTGGGTCATTATTAATAGTATTGGGATTAGTAAAGTATCCATCTGTCTATCTATTATTTAAATTAAATTACTCATTTATCTGTAAAATTTAACATACATACTTCAATGCATTTCATCATGAAAGTGACATCAAGTATAAATCTAAGGATCCTAAATGTGCAGAGAGTTGGAATATCATACATTTAATGTGCTCAGTGTGGCGATCTACTGCTGTTTGCCACTGCTGTCAGTACCGGAGGAAGCCCTAGAAAAAAAGATGGCACAGAAGACGGTATGTGAGAATTTTAAAATGTATCTTGTCATTACGATCTGGGATATGCAACGCTTGAATATAAAAGCACCACGAATGCATCTGTATGTCGGCATTTTGCTTCACCACTTTGAACCATAAATATTGAAGCATGCACACCGATCTCGTAGGATCTGCAAAGCGGCTTTCTATCACATGTAGATAGTAACCAGAGACTCTGACGTCACATTCCAACTTTTAGCACACTGCGCCCCCCTACTTTTTGCTGGTACTGCAACACGCACACGCGTCGGGTTAATTTCTGAGGACCTGCTCAGAGGACACGTCAAACAAACGCTGGGAACGCATGGCAGCCATGATATGGGTGCGTACGCGTTCTGAGCGTGAAGTATAAATGAGCCCTAAGACAGCACTGCGCACAGCGTGAGAGCATATTGGAAGTAGAGTATTTAAAATTGATACCATGAAAAATGGATATTGAAACTGTTTCATACATGATGGAACTGATACCATCGATACTTTCAATGTTTTTGACACTACCCCAAAGCATTAAGTAATTTCAGACCACCAGTCTTAACTTCTCATACCATGTAACTCTGTAAGAAGTTAATCAAGAAACAACTACTTAACAAAACCCGGGGATATCTAGATCCTTACACTAATCAGCAAACAGAGCAGCACTTCAGAATGTACTGTATGAGCATTTGGAAGAATCAAAAACATACTTAAGATTGATGTTTATAGATTTCTCATTAGCTTTTAATAGAGTCTAGCCCTACATTTTAGTTGGTAAACTGATTGATGAGCTCTATTTGGGCCCTAAATTGGGGGAGTGGATTCTGGACTTTTTAACTAACAGAAAACAGGTTGTTAATCGATGTTATTATGATAGCTTCAATATATCTATTGCATCACCACAGGCATGCTGCCTATCACTTCTTTTGTTTATCGTATATACAAATGCTACAGGAAGTAGTTCACACAAGGACAGCCATATCCTGAAATTTGCAAACGACTCTTTGATTGTGAGTCTTCTGCAAGATAAGGAGAACAGCCATGGACTTGTTGATTATTTTATTCAATGGTGTGATTGTTCATTTTTACAGCTAAATATTTCTAAGGCAAATGATATGGTTGTAGATCTCAGGTTCTTCCTTCCTACCACTGTCTCATCTCTAAAGTAGATACAGTGAAGATGGTAGAGCACTAAACATGTCTGAGAACAATCATTGATAACAGGATAAACTTTGATCTTAACACAGAAGGAATCTGTAAATAGGGACAGTCACAGCCTTTCTTTCTGAGTAAACACAATAGTTTTAAAGTGGACAAAGCCAAAATGACACTTTTTCCAAGTCCTTTATTGAATCTATTGTGACATTTGCTTTTGTATGTTGGTTTGGTAACCTCAGCATTAAGAATTGAAACCTTTTTTACACTGTAAAAACTAGCAATGAAATTATTGGTTTGCAACAGACCTCTATCAGTGAGTTGTTTTGCAAACAGGTTAGAAAGAAGACTGACACAGATTTAGGAACTCTCTTATTCTCATAACTATAAGCATTTAGAAGTCTGTTACTTGTAGGGATACCGCTTAGTGCTAAATTCTGAATTATTGTTTTGTGTACTGTTAAAGAAATTGTTCATTTTTTTACTAATCTTGAGTGTGTGTACTTATGATACAATTAGTTGTCAGCTTGGCTTATTTTTTCATTTGTTTTTGTACTTTCCTGTTGCAAACAAGTTTCCCTCAGGGATTATAAAGTCTACATAACTTAACAAAATTTTAAAGAGGTGTGGAAAACTGTAAGTTAAACTGTTTATTGATGTGTGCCAGTTTGCAGTAATTCCCCCCTCTTCATCATTTATACATTAATCAATTGAAGATGTGTGAATACTTACACAAAAAAAAAAACTATACTGTAAAATGTATATAGAATATGTGTTATACAGGTTAACAATTAGCAGTCTTAACCCATAGGGTTTGATTTGCTTGTTAATACAGCCACACCTTTTATTTGTCTTTGAATAACACTTTTCCCCTCAATACAAACGACATTTACCAAGTACGAAAAGTGAGAAATATATCTGACTTGTGTCAAAGAAGGAACTTATCTATTAAGTGAGTATTCTGTATCTATTATAGCATTTATAAAGATTGCTTCTTTAAGCTGTTTCATTGCGACCAGCTATATTTAGGTAGAGTTTCACTTAATCTAAAATGGTAATATGATATCTGTTAAAATAATGTGTTTTGAAATGTGCTGTGTCTGGAAACTATTCTGAGGTAGGCTATGGTTCTTCATACTCATAAAAATGTGTACTGTGGGTTAAATTACCCCACATCATCAGACATTCAGAAGTACTGTAGGTAAATTAATTACCAAAACCTTGAACATTTTGGATATTGTCAAAAATGCTAGTAACATGCTAGTAATGAAATCCTACTTTCTTGCCTAATTATCAGTGCCCCTTGTTTCAGTTTTGTAAAATACTGAGCATACCCATCCTTTCTTAATACAGGTCCAAATATACATATTTCCTGATGGAGGATATAGCAGATTCCAGGCAAGTCAATACAGCTTTGTGTGTTCTCACGTACTGTTCATAGATTTGCCATGTCTGTAAATTATTACTGTTCTACTGTTCCACCCAAGCTGCTACATGGAGGTAGCAAGCCAGTACTATATTTGCTTAAGTCCCAAATGCAAAGATCTAATCGCAGTGTTGTTATTTGACTTTTTTCTACTGCCCTTTTAAATTTGTTAACTTTGAGTATGATTTGATGGGTCTGCTAGTGTGCTTACTATTTCGAATGTTAACAATTAATGTTATTATTTTATATACAGTGAAAGGTCATATTTGGAGTGTTAAAGTTTTAGTTGTGCCTTGTGCCTAATGCTGTTGTGATTATCTTGGGCTCTTGACCCTGAAAGAGATAAAGTAAGTAAAATAATAGATGAGTGAATTTTAATGTTGACAACATATTGTTCCTTGGTATTATTTCAGTACAAAAGGGGTTGTTTTTCATGTTTCATACCAGAAAGAGAAACAGAATAGAGGAGGGTTAGTAATACTTTGCACTTGGTGCCACGGCCCACCTGCCAAGTTGTTTTGCCTGCCTAAGGTAAAGTCATCCCTGATGGAGGATCACAGGAATCGTGGGGTAGAGGGGTCCTTTCATCGGATTGGCTGGGCCAGTGCTGTTTCAGCTGTGGAATGACCAAACGGGGGAGGCAGCTTGATGGCCAAGGTCTCCAGGACTCTAAATAAATCCAAATCATATTATGTGATATCATCTGCTGTTAAATTCTGCTCCATACTTGTAAATTTTTAATTTTTATACTGTATTAAGGATTTGTTCTGTTCTGTGCATTGTATTGTATTGACCCCCTTCTTTTTGACACCTACTGCACGCCCAGCCTACCTGGAAAGGGGTCTCTTTTTGAACTGCCTTTCCAAAGGTTTCTTCCATTTTTTCCCTTTAAGGGTTTTTTGGGAATTTTTCCCTTGTCTTCTTAGAGAGTCAAGGCTGGGGTCTGTCAAAAATAAATTGTATTGTATTGTAATAGTTCATAATTATTATAATTGACTAACAAATACAGATGCAGTATGCACCGCTAATCGTCTGCTCTTGTTAGATTATGCTAGACTAAAGTAGCGAGTCTTCAGCTTGTTGTTAATATCTGTGACTGAAGGGGCATTTCTTATAAGAAGGCAAATTGTTCCAGAGCTATTGAGCCCTGTAATTAAAGACTCAGCCTTCCACTGTTATTTTATTAATCATCTGAATTTTTAGTAGGCCAGCATCTTGATATCTCAGGGTGCAATCTAGTTTGAAAGTGATAGTACATTTAGATAGGTAAACAGGACCTTGGCCATTTAAGGCTTTATATGATAAAAGGAGGATTTTGAAATTCACTTCAAGCTTAACTGGATTCCAGTGTAAAGAATACAGAACAGGAATGATTTGGTCTTATTTTCTAGTTCATGTAATGATTCTTGTAGCAATGTTTTTCATTAACTGAAAAAGTATAGTTTGAACAGCCTGTGAATTATACATTGCACTAGTCAATATTTCTAGAAATAAAAAAACAAGTAGAGATAGCTGCAAGTTGTCAAATACTTTTCTTTTCGAATTTGTGTGTAAATATTTTGCATTACATGTGTGTTGTTAAATCTATTACTTTGTGGATTTTCCTTGATTTGTTCTGTCAGATTTGAGGTTTGTGTATATTTTTGAATATTTATACAGTGTATCTTTCTTCCAAGAAGTTTATCTGATTCAAGGCAATGTGATATTTTTACATAACTGTCTTCTTTTCATGGATTTTCTTTCAATATTATTTGTGTCGTCTCATAAGTACTATGAAGTTTTAAAATGGGAAGGCCACCTGAAATTAGCATTCTCCATTTGGTTAATTGCAACATTGTATGTCTGAATGAAATTGTTTTTAAAGTCGCTGACTGAGTTATTTTCAGCCAGGAAAACTTTCAAAGAAGGTTAACCAGTTTTTCTGCTGCAAAGATGATGGAAACTATTTTTATAATTGCATAACTGAAGATTTATATTTGTTCTTTAATTCATGCCTTTGAAGGTGAATACCTTTAATTAGTATAACCATGTTAATATTAATTATTGGATATTTTCTGTATTTTCCTTACGATAAAATTACTACCAGAACTGCAAAATAATGCCTTTTTACATTTCATGACCTACTTATATGAAGGTAAATAATAATATTGTAGGACTAGAGGACGCCCGTTGTAGCATATGGTGGTGTAAGAATAGGAACAGAAAATGGTGAGAAAGGAATTCAGAAATCAAGAAGAAATAAATACTTCTTGAAAGACACAGTGTGCATGTAGAATTTCCGGCCAAGCAGAATTACATGTGAAAGTGATAAATAAATCAGGCTTTCCGAATTTACGTACTATGGCCATGGCATCCTGATAGTTTTGTTGCATGTATCTTGGACTTCCTGGAAATGTGGACGGTAATATTATCATTTTGCCTACATGTATGTTGTTATTTTCAGCGTTTGCTTGCAGTGCGTCTGATAGTCCTTTGTATTGTTCCACGCGCAGATCTTGTTGATGTAATCTGAGATAGTTGAGACGTGCACCCTCTGTTTTAACATACGCATCTACGACGTACTGTTGGAATAGTTTGCCGCTGGAGTGCAAATGCTAAATGTATTCCTCATTGCTAATCTGTACGCGTAAAATTGGCATTGAGTAAGCCTTATTTGCTTGGTGGTTCTTTTATCGGGAACATGTTGTAAATCTCTGTGCCAGTCAATGTCCCTGTAAAGGAATAAAAGTGGGTAAACCATAGGATCGCAATTCATATTGAGCATGGAAATCTGTCTACAGGAGTTGACTATGGGATAGATGCAAATGTCCTTTTTGGCAGGCGGTTCGCCATCTTCTCTGACGAAAATTGCTGCAACATCAGTGTGACATGTCAGGGCATTGTATCGTAATAAATCCTGCCTAGGGTTTTCCTTGAAAAGCATTCGTACAGACGCTGTTGTATTGGACTGAGCGATTTCTGCATGTATTTGTATGATTTAGCGAAGGGGTTCATGGTTCTGAGCATGGAATCTAGCTGGAGAAGTAAATTTTCGCTACATGCAGAGTTTGCTTTATTTTGTAAGCGAACTTCAGTAGCTTGCACTGTGTCAAAAACATACAACTGTCCATATCCTGGAGAGGTAGAAGTGTTAGCGTATAGTGGAGAGATTTGGTGATAAATTTGCCCGTGTATTTTAAAACAGTATGGTCCGTGGCCAGGAGGTTGAGTTATCTGTGCACCCATGGAAGCAAATGCTAGAGAAGAGTTGTATTCTTGAATGTGTTCACGATCATTTTTAGCTTCTAATGTTTGCTGTGTAAGAAGCTGTTGTAAAGACACAGGTGGCTCCCGCAAAGGTGGTAAAGCTACTTTACCGTTGTGGCAGCACCTCGAGTACTTGTTGGATGTATTACGCTCAGCAGGCTAGTATAGTACATGACATGGAAGAGGACAAATAGGAATCGAGAAATGCCATGTCGGCTGCGTGTAGGCGGGATCGGTTTTGAAGAGGAGCCGCAGGCAGCATGGGGAAGGGTTTGGAAGAGGACAAATAGGAATCGAGAAATGCCGTGTCGGCTGCGTGTGAGCGGGACCGGTTTTGAAGTGGAAGTAGGACGAACCAGAAGAGAAATATATATAAGAGATTGGCATGATTGACAGAGGCACTGGGCAGTCAATGCGCTGTAGGTTTAGAGGATTGACATGGGGCTTTGGAGCCTATCCCAGCTAGAACTGGGCGAAAGTCAGGAACAAACCCTGGACAAAGCGCCATTGCATCACAGGGCAAACACACCCACGTACCAAGCACACACTAGGGCCGATTTAGAGTCACCAATTCACTTAACCTGCATGCCTTTGGACAGTGGAAGGAAACTGAAGAACCCAGAGGGAACCCACACAGACATAGGGAGAACATACAAACACCACACAGAAAGGACCCAGGACGTGAGCCTTGGTCTCCTTATTGTGAAGCAGCGGCGCTACCACTGTACCACTGTGCTGCCCCATATATTTATTATTTTCACAAATTTCTTCCTAACATAGCTGTTTTGTCTTTCTTTTTATTCTTTTTTTTATAATTAATTTTATTGTAATCATTCATACAAATCAATCAATTTTTACAAATAATAGGATTGAAAAAAAAAAAAAACAAGTCGACCCCCACCCTTGAGAGAGAGAGCATGGACATACCTAAATTGATGAGTTTAATAGGCCAGTAGAGATGAATGGAGAGGAAAAAGAGATGCGGAGATAATTGCTTCCTCAGTGCTTTAAGAGCTTATTCTAAAATTTTATTGATTATATCCTGCCAGGTTTTAAAAAAATTCTGTACAGAACCTCTAACTGTATATTTGTTTTTTTCCAATTTCAAATAGTATAAAACATCGGTTACCCACTGACTTAAAAGAGGAGCTTTAGGATTCTTCCAGTTTAGCAAAATAAGTCTGCGTTCCAAAAGTGTAGTGAATGCAATCAGAGTTTGTTTGTCCTTCTCCACGCTAAACCCATCTGGAAGAACACCAAACACAGCTGTTAATGGGTTAGGAGGGATTGTGACACCAAGGCTGTCTGAAAGGCACTTAAAAATTTTGGTCCAAAATGATGTTAATTTGGTGCAGGCCCAAAACATGTGACCCAGTGAGGCTGGGATTTGATTGCAGCATTTGTAGGTTGGATCTTACCCTGGAAACATTTTGGACAGTTTTAGGCGGGACAGATGTGCTCGATATATAATTTTTGAATAATTGTATGCTTTGCGCATATGGAGCTCGAGTGAAGTCTCCGCATTGCTGTTTTCCACTCCTTTTCTGATATATTGATTAAGAGATGTTTTTCCCATTGTCCTCTTGGATCTTTGAAAGGGAGGGACTATAAAATAATTTTATATATTGCAGAGATGGTGTCTAAATCATTGAAATTGAGCAATATTTTTTCCAGCGTGGATGAGGGTGCAAGATGAGGAAAATCGGGCAGGTTCTGTTTAACAAAGTTCCTAATTTGAAGATAGTGAAAAAAATGTGTAGCTGGAAAGTTAAATTTGGAATGTAATTGTGTAGACTGGTTGGGCGAACTCCCATGCACCCTCCAGGACTCTGCTAAGGGTGTAGAGCTGGTCTACTGTTCCGCGACCAGGACGAAAACCACACTGTTCCTCCTGAATCTGAGGTTCGACTATCCGACGGACACTCCTCTCCAGAACCCCCGAATAGACTTCTCCAGGGAGGCCGAGGAGTGTGATCCCTCTATAGTTGGAACACACCCTCCGGTCCCCCTTCTTAAAGAGGGGAACCACCACCCTGGTCTGCCAATCCAGAGGCACTGTCCCTGATGTCCATGCGATGTTGCAGAGACGTGTCAACCAAGACAGCCCTACAACATCCAGAGCCTTGAGGAACTCCAGGCGTATCTCATCCACCCCCGGGGCCCTGCCACCAAGGAGTTTTTTGACCACCTCGGTGACCTCAGTCCCAGAGATGGGGGAGCCCACCTTCGAGTCCCCAGGCTCTGCTTCCTCATTGGAAGGCAAGTTAGTGGGATTGAGGAGGTCTTCGAAGTACTCCCCCCCACCGACCCACAACGTCCCGAGTCGAGGTCAGCAGTGCACCATCCCCACCATATACAGTGTTGACACTGCACTGCTTCCCCCTCCTGAGACGCCGGACGGTGGACCAGAATATCCTCGAAGCCGTCCGAAAGTCGTTCTCCATGGCCTCCCCAAACTCCTCCCATGCCCGAGTTTTTGCCTCAGCAACCACCGAAGCTGCATTCCGCTTGGCCTGCCGGTACCTATTAGCTGCCTCCAGAGTCCCACAGAACAAAAGGGACCGGTAGGACTCCTTCTTCAGCTTGACAGCATCCCTCACCGCCGGTGTCCACCAACGGGTTCGGGGATTGCTGCCACGACAGGCACCGACCACCTTACGGCCACAGCTCCGGTCAGCCGCCTCAACAATAGAGGCACGGAACAAGGCCCATTCGGACTCAATGTCCCCCACCTCCATCGGGACGTGGTCGAAGTTCTGCCGGAGGTGGGAGTTGAAGCTACTTCTGACAGGGGGCTCTGCCAGACGTTCCCAGCAGACCCTCACAACACGTTTGGCCCTACCAGGCCTGACCGGCATCCTCCCTCACCATCGAAGCCAACTCACCACCAAGTGGTGATCAGTTGACAGCTCTGCCCCTCTCTTCACCCGAGTGTCCAAGACATGTGGCCGCAAGTCCAATGACACGACCACAAAGTCGATCATCGAACTGAGGCCTAGGGTGTCCTGGTGCCAAGTGCACATATGAACACCCCTATGCTTGAACATGGTGTTTGTTATGGACAATCCGTGACGAGCACAGAAGTCCAATAATAAAACACCACTCGGGTTCAGATCAGGGGGGCCATTCCTCCCAATCACGCCCTTCCAGGTCTCACTGTCATTGCCCACGTGAGCATTGAAGTCTCCCAGCAGTACGAAGGAGTCCCCAGAAGGTATGCCCTCTAGCAACCCCTCCAGGGACTCCAAAAAGGGTGGGTACTCCGAACTGCTGTTCGGTGCATACGCACAAACAACAGTTAGGATCCGTCCCCCCACCCGAAGGCGGAGGGACGCTACCCTCTCGTCTACCGGGGTAAACCCCAATGTACATGCTCCAAGTCGGGGGGCAATAAGTATGCCCACACCCGCTTGGCGCCTCTCACCGCGGGCAACTCCAGAGTGGTACAGAGTCCAGCCCCTCTCAAGGAGATTGGTTCAAGAGTCCAAGCTGTGCGTTGAGGTGAGCCCGACTATATCTAGACGGAACCTCTCAACCTCGCGCACAAGCTCAGGCTCCTTCCCCTTCAGAGAGGTGACATTCCACGTCCCGTGAGAACCCTAACTACAAAGAGGACTATTTCATTTATGTTAGGTAGAATGCCCAAAGGGGACTGGGCGGTCTCGTGGCCTGGAACCCCTACAGATTTTATTTTTTTCTCCAGCCTTCTGGAGTTTTTTTTTGTTTTTTCTGTCCACTCTGGCCATCGGACCTTACTCCTTCTTATGTTAACTAAGGTTGTCTTATTTTAATTTCTTATTTGTCTTTTATTCTTCTTTTCTTCATTATGTAAAGCACTTTGAGCTACTTTTTGTATGAAAATGTGCTATATAAATAAATGTTGTTGTTGTTGTTGTTGTCCCAAGAGCCAGCTTCTGTAGCCGAGGATCGGACCGCCAAGGTCCCCGCCTTTGGCCACCACCCAACTCACACTGCACCCGACCTCCTTGGCCCCTCCCATAGGTGGTGAGCCCATGGGAAGGGGGACCCACGTTGCCTCTTCGGGCTGTGCCCCATGGGTGCTCTGTGGACTTGGAAAAGGCGTTCGACCGTGTCGCTCGGGGAATCCTGTGCGGGGTGCTCCTGGAGTATGGGGTACCGGACCCCTTGAAAAGGGCTGTTCGGTCCCTGTACAACCGGTGTCAGAGCTTGGTCAGCATTGCCGGCAGTAAGTCGAACCCGTTTCCAATGAGAGTTTGACTCCGCCAGGGCTGCCCTTTGTCACCGATTCTGTTCATAACTTTTATGGACAGAATTTCTAGGCGCAGCCAGGGTGTTGAGGGGGTCCGGTTTGGTGGACTCAGGATTGGGTCACTGCTTTTTGCAGATGATGTTGTCCTGTTTGCTTCATCAGGCCATGATCTTCAGCTCTCTCTGGATCGGTTTGCAGCTGAGTGTGAAGTGGCTGGGATGGGAATCAGCACCTTCAAATCCGAGACCATGGTCCTCAGCCGGAAAAGGGTGGAGTGCCCTCTCAGGGTTGGGAGCGAGATCCTGCCTCAAGTGGAGGAGTTCAAGTATTGGGGTCTTGTTCACAAGTGAGGGAAGAATGGAGCATGAGATCGACAGGCGGATCGGTGCGGCGTCCGCAGTGATGCAGGCTCTGCATCGGTCTGTCGTGGTGAAAAAGGAGCTGAGCCGTAAGGCAAACTCTCAATTTACCAGTCAATCTATGTTCTTACCCTCCCCTATGGTCATGAGCTATGGGTAGTGACCGAAAGAACGAGATCGCGAATACAAGCGGCTGAATTGAGTTTCCTCCGCAGGGTGTCTGGGCTCTCCCTTAAAGACAGGGTGAGAAGCTCAGTCATCTGGGAGGGGCTCAGAGTAGAGCTGCTGCTCCTCCGCATCGAGAGGAGTCAGATGAGGTGGCTCGGGCATCTGATCAGGATGCCTCCTGGACGCCTCCCTGGTGAGGTGTTCCGGGCACGTCCAACCGGGAGGAGGCCCTGGTGAAGACCCAGGACACGCTGGAGGGACTACCGGTATGTCTCCCAGCTGGCCTGGGAACGCCTCGAGATTCTCCTGGAAGAGCTAGTAGAAGTGGCCGGGGATAGGGAAGTCTGGGTATCTCTGCTCAAGCTGCTGCCCCCGTGACCCGACTTCGGATAAGCGGAAGAGGATGGATGGATGGATGGATGGATGGATGTAATTGTTCGTAGGCTGCAAAGATGTTGTCTATATAAAGATCTCTGAGCAATTTAATCCCAAATCTTTTCCAGATATTAAAAACTGCATATGTTTGTGAGGGTTGAAAGAGGTGGTTCTCTTGCAGAGGTGCCACAGATAAAAGCTTCTCCATCTTAAAATGCTTTGTACATTGGTTCCATATTCTGAGTGAGTGAAGCACAATTGGGTTATTAGTATATTGCAGATACCTTGCATTTATTGGGGCACAAAGCAGGGAATATAAAGATTGTTTATGTTTTGTTAAAAAAGAAAGACAATCAGTATTTGATCTATCACCACATCCATAATGGCTAACACGGTACAACACCCTAGTACTCAAGGTGTTAATGAAAAGAGTCAAAAGCAAGCAGCACAGCAAGTTCCTAGATAAGTTTTACTTTACTTTGAATTGGACATGTGGGTAGCAGATAATATTTCATCATATGCAAATATATATATATTCATTATCCATTATCCAACCCGCTATATCCTAACTACAGGGTCACGGAGGTCTGCTGGAGCCAATCCCAGCCAACACAGGGCGCAAGGCAGGAAACAAACCCTGGGCAGGGCGCCAGCCCACCGCAGGGCACGCACACACACACACACACACACACCCACACATTAGGGCCAATTTAGAAGTGCCAGTCCACCTAACCTGCATGTCTTTGGACTGTGGGAGGAAACCGGAGTACCCGGAGGAAACCCACGCAGACACGGGGAGAACATGCAAACTCCACACAGGGAGGACCTAGGAAGCAAACCCGGGTCTCCTAACTGTGAGGCAGCAGCACTACCCACTGTGCCACCATGCCGCTATATATATATATATATATATATTTTTTTTTTTTTTAAACTGTTAACTATGTGTTTAAGATGCAAATTAAATTAACTGAAAAATTTGCATTTTATTTATGTGTTGTACCAGTTTGTCAAGGTCTGTGTTCTGCAAGGGCATTTTTTGCCTCTGTTTATGCCTTTTAAAAGAGTGTAGCCAGTGCTAGTCAAATCATAGACAGTAATACTCAAATGCAGAGGGCTGATCTAACACGCTTAGTTTTCAAATGCTATTTATTCCGTTCCCAAAGACACATGACTGAGTAACTGATACCACGACTGCCCATAGCAAAAGTAGAAAATAGAGCAGCTTGCAAAACATGCCTCATGGGCAGAGGAACTGTGAGAGGCAGCAAAGTATTGAGTAAATGCACCTTTTTTGAAAACTCTTCTATCTGGATCCAATTGCACTTTGTTAATTACTATCTTTAGCCAATAAGCAGTGTCAGCTGTTAAAATAATTTTTCATTGACATGACACAGTTGAACTCTGAAAGGTCTGTTTTTGCAAGTAGGTGAGAGTTAACTGGAATTTTCTCATGCATAATATCTATAACAATTTGGTATATTAACTCCTTCAAGTTGGAGGACCAGGAAAATTACATACAATTATCCATCCATCCATCCATTTTCCAACCCGCTGAATCCGAACACAGGGTCACGGGGGTCTGCTGGAGCCAATCCCAGCCAACACAGGGCACAAGGCAGGGAACCAATCCTGGGCAGGGTGCCAACCCACCGCAGGACACACACAAACACCAAGCACACACTAGGGCCAATTTAGAATCACCAATCCACCTAACCTGCATGTCTTTGGACTGTGGGAGGAAACCGGAGCGCCCGGAGGAAACCCACGCAGACACGGGGAGAACATGCAAACTCCACGCAGGGAGGACCCGGGAAGCGAACCCAGGTCCCCAGATCTCCCAACTGCGAGGCAGCAGCGCTACCCACTGCGCCACCGTGCCGCCCTACATACAATTATTCAGCTCTGAATTCGAAAATAGACTTGTGTCTCAGATATTACTAATTAATCAAAACTGTTCACAGTTGAGGGCGGCACAGTGGTGCAGTGGTAGCGCTGCTGCCTCGCAGTAAGGAGACCTGGGTTCGCTTCCCTCCCTGAATGTTACATATTCTCCCTGTGTCTGCGTGGGTTTCCTCTGGGTGCTCCGGTTTCCATCCGCAGTCCAAAGACATGCAGGTTAGGTGCATTGGCAATCCTAAATTGTCCCTAGTGTGTGCTTGGTGTGTGTGCGTGTGTGTGTGTGCGTGTGCCCTGCGAAGGGCTGGCGCCCTGCCCGGGATTTGTTCCTGCCTTGCACCCTGTGCTGGCTGGGATTGGCTCCAGCAGACCCCCGTGACCCTGTGTTAGGATATAGCAGGTTGGAAAATGACTAACTGACTGACTGTTCACAGTTGAGATTGCATGTGATCATTGCTTGTCAACATACCAGCCTGCTGGACACTTAAGATTCCCTGAGGCCATGCCTTTCACTGTTTGAAAAACCTGACATGCAGCTCTCTGAGAATTCTTATTTAGCTTTGTTACTGAAATCTTCTTCCTGGCTTTCTCTATGAAGTCCTCATCAGCTGTCACATTTAAGCCACACTTAAAAAGTTTTCTGCCTTGGATTTTCATTGTCTGTACCTGTACTTTATTCTGCAATGGACTTTTTTACTTTCTTGTATACGAAGTATAGGGAAAATATTTTAATCATCCAAAGATTTGATGTCGAGATTTTCATGAATCTTGACATTTTACACCTCCTGACTTTCTCATATACGAAGTATAGGGAACAGTATTGGAATCCCCCAAAAAGTCCATTTCGAGATTTTGATGAATCTTGAAGTTTTAGACCTCTCTGAAAGTCTGAAAATACCAATTTTGGAATTATGTCTTGTTATTAATCGTTATTACAATTATGTTTGTCTGTCTGTGTGTGTGTGTGTTTATGTAAACACGATAACTTGAGTACGCTTTCACTTAGGTCAACCAAATTTTGCATACAAGCATTAGGTACAAAACGTAGATTTCTATCAACTTTTGTTAACCAGAAGTGGTACTTTACCTTTTATCCATGCAGCTGCAGAGTCCGATTTATTCAACTTTACTTTTATAATAATTGTTCAATATACTGTTAATTTGATATGATCTAATTTGATTTTATGTACATAATATAAAAAATATAATGATTGTCTTGTGGTTTACTCCTCAAATATCCATCCCCATAATTGAGTATACAAGAAAGTCTAGGGGAAACCACTCCCTATTTTTTCTGTACCAGCTGTGCTGATCCTGATCTTGTTGCATTACTGTAATGTCATGTCATACTGTCTGATTACTCCGACTTTATTTATACTGAAGCAGAAACTTTTAAATTTACATTTTGTGATTTACCATCCAATAGCATTTGCTATATTAAATAAATGCAGATTTTTTCATTTCATTAATAAAAGTAAATGATAACAACTAAAGAGTAACCAGGGGTCTCAGTGCTATACAGATTGTTATTCTTTGAGATCAGATCTCATAATGCATACCCATATACTCCTTAAAAAACAAGTTTGGCATTTTTCATGAATTTCAAAAAATCCTGTGCCTGTTCATGTTGTCTGATATGGAGTCTTGGGGGGCAATGGTCCAAATGCCTTACAAAGTTACCAATTATTTCCATTTCCAAGTGAAATGTTCTCATGTGTCAGTGTTATAATATGGGCACATATTATAAACAGTGCGTGCATGTAATTTTTTTATTATCCAGAATACGTTTTGTGATCCTTGCTTCTGACTTTTGCAAATTTTATGGATTTATGCAATATTTACAGTATATACACCTCTGCATATTTCATCATTATGATGGTGACATCTCTAGCGTGCCACTTGATTTGTTTTTTTTTTTTTGCAGGTGCTGTTTTTTTGTGATATTTTTGCATAGCTGTGGCCAAATTGTTTATGTTGACAAGCTGAATGTTAAGTGCACAATAGAAAACCCAGAATTATTTTGAGAATGAAAGTAAACACAGGGGGATGATTGCCAGTAGGAGCAGAGCTTTAGAATAGTCAAGAAGTGAAAATAGATACAACCAGCAAATACAAAAATATACCAAGGTTTCAGTTCCTTTCAGACCAAATCTGATACTAAATTTAAAGTTCTCTTTCAATCACTAATAGTGTTGATTAAGAAAATTTGCCAAAGAAATTTTCACAACAAATATTCTGTGGTTACCGGTGATCTTGTTTGCCGAATATTTTCACTGACTTTGCCATATGACCGCCTCAGACAAACCATTTTTTCCCCAGTGCCCCCGTGTTTTGCAATGCCAGTGTGACCATCATAGAGCTTTATCAGCCATGCTCAGAAGTATAAGGTTTTAGCAGATCTGCTTTGATCATGCGTGATGCCATGACCCGACAAATATTCTAGCCTTCCACCCTGTGTGCATTTAAAAAAAAAAAAAAAACTAAACAAAACTTGCAGTATTCTTATTTGAGGGTTATATTAGCTGACCACAATGAGAAAATTATGAGTGCTGCCAGATATACATGTATAACTGATACCTGTACAGCACAGCATAGCTAATTTGCACACATAATTAGCCGTTTGCTGCAGCTAGGATCCAAAACAAGCATAAAAGAGCCCTTCCTCACCTGAAGAAAGAGTGAAATGTGGCCCTGTAAAATAACATATAATATACATATTTTATTTTACTTATTGCTAGTTTGTAGCCATTTGTTGTATTTTGTTTATAGTTAATCATTCCATCAGAGTCTTTTGTTGTTTGAGGCATGATGGCACAGTGGTTAGTACTGCTGCCCCAGTTTAGATCACATTTTTGGCCACATTAATTGGTCTGGCATAGTTTACAAATGCTGCCCTACCTCTCAAGAACAATTAAAACACCATTGCACCATTATAAGTTACTCAAAACTAGTTCAGTTCCACCCTTCCCATTGACTTCAATGCATATCCTACTTATTTCACTGTTACAGAGAAGCGAACTCTGCAGGGCTTGCTCATATCTAATCACTAACTAATACAAGAATTCTAATAGGAGATTTATGTCAAAGTATTCTGAATATGCCACCTTTTTACCCATATTTATACTGGAAGGTAAGAGACGTCGGAACTCTCAACAAGGGTGATAACAAGTATGCAACCAGAGCCAGATAATATCTGTCATAATTGCAGCAAACGAAAATAGCATTATGGAAAAGCTAAAATGATTAAACTTTTTAAATCACTTTGCATATTCCAAACTCCCTAGACAGAGTTAAGTCAGCAAAAAATGTATTAAGTCCCAAAATCAAATAAAATGATGGCTGTGAAGCAAAACAGTGCACTGCTAGTCTTGTGATCATTCACCACCATTATGCACTCACAATTTGAGAAATGAAGCAAAGCAGGACGTTATCTTTGTATTGGATTCACTTAAAAAACAAAACAAATGTCTTTAGTTTAGTTAGGGAAAAACAGAACTAGATAGAGTAAGGACCTTTCAACTTGGTCTTTTTTGAGTCTATTGAATTTTTGATGATTGGTATTTTTTACTTCTTTCTGACATTTTGACCTTTTATCTGTCCATTTGTCTCTGCTCTATTTTCCTTTGGGCACCTCCCTTAGTATTAGAGGAAGCTAAAATGCCTATTTTATTCAATATTATTTTGGTAAATGTGGGTGTTCAGTCTTCTGCTTGCCTCTTTGAATATGCTTTTTGTTTGGACTGTTTGGTGCCATTTCTCAAAACTGTACATTAACCCATTTTAATAGAAAGGGAATGTGGTACTAAACAGCTTCAGACACATGCATGGTTTGCTGCTATTTTACTTCCTTCTTTTTTAGATGAACACACTATCAGACAGTTGATGTGAACAAGGACATAACCTTAACTTCACAAAAAATAGTGACAAGAATATGTGGTAAACTTAATTAAAACTTCTTTTTGTTTCCTGCCTTAGAAATACAGGAGGCATTTTTTCTATTACTGAAAATTTTACTGCTTCAAAGTGTACTTATTGGGTAATTTTTAAATATTTTGTTTTCACAAATGAACCAGTGCCCCATGTAACCCATTAAAAAAATCAAGAATTCAAGAATTAATATAAAATGTTTCAGTTAAGAAAACAATTTCTTGTGACAAACTAATGAATGCTATGATTGCACAAAAAACATTGATTGAAAAATGCCAAACTTATCGTTTAAATCTAATGATCACATCTCTAACCATAGTTAAGTGAGCTTGTAATTACACAAGAAGGCTATACATTTTTATAACCACCATGGGCACAGATACTCCTAAACACTTTAAAATTTTAAGACTTTTATTAATAAATCTAAATGCAAGCAAATCCACAAATGTAACAGGTTAAGGGAGGAAATGCAGTAAAATATTTATGAAGAAACTGACATATGAAAAAATAAACTGAAAAGGCCTTCTTTTGTAAAACAAAGCAGGGCAAATCTGCTCCTATATAACGAACCTTCTTAAACCAGTTTGGGAGTGTGATGTGCTAGACCTTTTTCTGGAAGCATCAGGGAAAAGTAGGAACTGGTCCTGGATGAGACACCAGTCCATTGGACAAATGAATGCAGACAGACCCACAGTCATTTGAGATTAGTTTATAACAAATTATAAATTAAAAATGCTAATCTTTGGAA
Source organism: Erpetoichthys calabaricus (assembly GCF_900747795.2). Lineage (NCBI taxonomy): Eukaryota > Metazoa > Chordata > Cladistia > Polypteriformes > Polypteridae > Erpetoichthys > Erpetoichthys calabaricus. Next base: position 192,132,057 of record NC_041396.2, on the reverse strand, counting down.
TGTGAAAAGAAAACCAGAGACCGAAAAGACAAACTCCAGACAGACATTGATTGTGTGTGACATTTAGCCATCATGCCACCTCATGTGTACACTTCTATTAAAAAAGTATTTTCACTGTACACTAAGATGTATATCTAAGTTTTTAGAATCTTCTTGACGTTTGGCTATAATATATCATGATCTTACATGTTTGATGTGTCATCTAGTTTGCTGTGTGTAATATAGCTGTTACATTACATTATTTGCTTTTATTTTCATTTGTATAGCAAATACATTTTGGGACATGTGATGCTGTTGTCATAGATAGACCCGATATCTAGATGTGACTTCATTTTGAGTTGATGGTGGCTACTGTAAAATCTAGGGATATTTAAGCACTTGGAATTTAATTAGAAGTGTTTGAACTTGGCCTTTCATTACCCAATTGGTTTTAGGAATTTACTTTGCTTTTATTTTCTAGCTCTTGATTTGTGGTGTATATGCTAAGTTCACTTTTTTGTTGTACTCACATTTTTATTTAAAGTAGCAATATTTGACATGTTTTTTGAAACAGATTATTTTCAGCAAAAAGTTCTACTGTGTTTCTGCTACATAAATAAAATGGAAGCATTGGGAGTGAGGCACATTGAAAAATAAATACAGTATACTCAAAACTTATTTTGTATAGCGTTTTTCACTGAGTGCAGGTGGAGAGTGCTGAAATATGTCCAAGCATGTATTTAAATTCCAGAATACAATCTCTCTGGTTGTTGGGGTGAAGCCAGTGCTTATTCTGCTTACAGCGACAGGTTCGTCTTAGAGGCTTTCTGTCTCTTTTCAGTGTTCCGGTATAAGCCTCCACAGAAAGAGCATGAACAATGTTATGATAAAAAATGTAACATAAGTTGTGTGTCCTCAGCTTTGGAAATCTTGGGCAATTCATGAGTGAGTATCAGTGGGATGATGTTAATGGTCTTTCAGTCATCACTGACTGGCACAGATGTACAGTACTATTGCCATATACATATTTCAGTTTATAGCCCGGGGTGCATTTGTTTGCTACCTCACTGTCAAGCACTTGAGATTTACTGGTTTTGGAGACCGTCTCAACATGCAAGACGTGTTGTGCAAAATAACCTAAAAACAAAGTACAGGCAGTTTCTGTAGAACATTTTGGAGGGAAGCAATCCACTTTCTCTAGCTGAGTCATTGTTAACAAATGTTTCTATAAACACAGAAACTTACCGTTTTAATAATTCTTTTGTTATGGCTAACTGAACACCTCAGTTCTTCAATTCAGCTTATTGTGTATCATGTTCAGTGTAGTCAATCCAGAATGAATGTACATGGTTAAACAATTTAAATTCCATCCAAACATGTAGAAACTGCAATGTTGTGCAGTGCAGTGCATTTTTCTGACTTTTACTTCATGCACAAAAAAGATTAATTTACTATCTTTATTTTAGACAGAAGTTTTTTTGCAGCAGGAACATACAAACATGAAATTTTGTTTCACAGAAATAAGAAGATAGGCCAAAGCACTAGAGATGATTATCCATTGTTACAATTAGGACATACACCTAAGAATCATGTTCACTTTAATGACTTTAATTGAATTCAAATTGCATATCATGCTGGAAGTAAGTTCTTAAACCTATTGCCCTTGAGTCTTGGGTATCTAGCTCTGCAGCTTGATTGATGGTAATTTACTGACCGCTTTCCCATTTTCTTCTCTAAAACGCAATTTAGTTAGGCACATTGCCTAAGTTAATTCCTTAAACAACAGAATCTACAAGGGTAGAAAGCATCATACATTTGTGAGTGAGTCTGTTTATGATTGTCTATTCTGTTTGACAAGCCTACAATCAGAGGAGGCTTATTTATTTCACTTTCAAACAAGTTAGAAAATATACTCAAGATGTTCAGGTGTGTTTGGGGACTGTTTGGTTAACTGATTTGAAAGTTGGGGCATTTTCATTTTTTTTGTTACTTCATACTTATCACATTTTTGTTTATTAAATAGTTTTGTGATGAGTCATAATGAAAAACACTGATAATAGAATGCAATTACATGTGTTTTATATTGGGCCAATTATTTACATTTTTTTCTGCCATCCCCTTGATCGTTTTTTGAGGTTAGACACTCTGAATGGGGGTTGTTGAGACTGTGGATTACATTTCGTTTATTACTATTTTTCATTTAAAGCTTACTTCACTTACTTTAATTTATTTCTACCATTTTTGCTGCCATTTTGTTTAGTTATGATCTGCATCATCTTTCATTTCTGTTACAAGGGTCATTCCTGTATTTCTAGGGGCTTTTCTTTGGAGGTTGTGACCCATGATGAATTACCCTGCCAGGTTAGTGGTTAGTGCCTTGTCCGAGTTGATGGATTCCAAAACCCTTTTTGCCTTGTGCTTTGATCTAAAAAAAGACTTCTCTTAGGTTTCTGGTTTCGATCTTGCCTATACAGTAGTTGTGGCTTACGTTTTTACTTTGAGTTTCTGTTTTGGTTATCAGTCTTCTGAATTTCTGGTTTTAACAATATTTTGGCTTTTACTTCATTCTTGCTTCTGGGCTCTTTTAAAGCTATTCCTGCTAGGTTTCGTAGCAGTATAATGTGTTAGTAGACTGCTTTAACTACATGATTTTTAACAGTACTTTACAATATCATAAAATTAAAAATCCAGCCCAAACTCATGGTGGCTCAAAAGCTTTCACAGACAACAGATTCCAATTTAAGTGATCTAAAAATGGCTTTGATTAATATCCTGGTGTTAGTTGTTGGTTATGGAGAATCTGTGAGTAACTGTAGTTCAGATTTCCTACATATAGAATGGAATGTCTCAAGATAAATTTGTAGGCTGCTTTGAAAAATGAAAGAGAGCAGATCAGGAGCTTTGCCAATAAATTATCAAGTTAGAACTATTGAATTTGTATACTGTGGAGATAATGCAGGTGTGACTTTTTTGTGTAATATAAATACTGTGTACTTATTTGTTCACTTTGTGCTTACAGAATGATGCTTTAATATGCAATTCCTTCCCTCTTGCATTCATTTCTAGGTAAGGTTTTGATTTTTTTTTATAAGTGCCTCAAGCACCAGGATAAGTTAGACGAGTAAATGATGAAAATACACAAGTTGAAGTGACCTCTCTGATGGTAAATTTGAAATTGTAAACTAATCTGTAATTGAAGTCATACAGAATGTTTCCCAAATTGAAGACAGGTGAGTTTGCAAATCCGACATTTCTTTTAGTGGGAGTTTTTGAAATTTCAAAGGTTTGTTCACTTTTGAGATATGAAAATTGAACTGTTCTAGCAAATGTTCTTAAAGGATAAGTATTAAATTACTTCAAAATTGGTCCATTGGTGGCTGAGTTGTTTTATGCAGACAGACGGAGAGACAGGAAGTCTGATAGACATGGCAATCCCAATAGGTGCTTTTCACATTTTGTTGGCAGTGGTGGGATGAGCCAGTTGCAGTGAGGGAAGAACAACAAAGCATAAACAGCAAGAGGATTTGGTGACTGACCCATAAAGAGCCCATGTGCCCAAGTCTGGAAAGACTTCTTTGAATTTTGAACTTTCAAAGTATTTATTTATTTATTTATTTATTTATTTATGTTCTGTTTAATGTGCTTGTGTTTTTAGTGGTTTAGTGATTTTAGTGCAGTGTGAGAGGGCCATGCCATCTGTGGCAGCACAAGATCAGGCATAAACAGTGCAGGAGAAATATTAATGGTTTTCATTTGTTAATCCTTTTTTCTAATCAATAATTAGTGGCTGTCCACAGTGCAGTAAATAGGAGGCACCAGATGCACATTATTATATTAAAACAGAGTTATTGCAAGAGGGGGAAGAAAAGAACTAGGGGTGAAAGGAAAATAAACTAAACTAAAGTCAAAGTGATTGTTGGGGTGTGCAAAGGTAAATGAGGAAAAGGATGTTAGGGCAGCTGTAGCTGTAACAGATTGTTGCATTAATGTTTGAATGTGCCTAAAAATTAGTAGATTTGTTTTTTTAGATGGAGAGAGGGGAAGAGGGAGAGGGATGAATGAGACCTGACTGTTCACCAACTTATAAGTACAATAGATAAATGTACAGATAATTAAGAAGAAAATCCATTTTTTGACCTTTACACAATAAATAAAAAGACAAATATATGGTCTGTAGTGCTGGCATGTGAAACTTAAAGCCTATGTTCGATTATTGTAATTCCCTACTGGCAGGTGCCCCTTCTAATCTTATATCACAGCTCCAGCTTATTCAAAACTCAGCTGCAAGAGTCCTTACTTGAACCAGCAGCAGCGAGCACATCACACCCATCCTGCTCCGTCTCCACTGGCTCCCTGTGTCTTACAGAATCGAATATAAAATCCTACTAATAACTTACAAAGCCTTAAATAACCTCGCGCCAAACTACATCAGTGACCTTCTCCATCACTATGTGCCTGCCCGCCCACTAAGGTCCTCTGATTCTGGCAACCTTGTTGTGCCCCTCACTAATCTACACTCCATGGGTGACAGGGCCTTCAGCTGTATAGCGCCCAGACTCTGGAATGACCTACCAAAATTAATCAGGTCAGCTGACTCCATGAATTCTTTTTAAAAACAACTCAAAACTCATCTGTTCAGGAAGGCTTTTAGCTCTATTTGACTTTATTACCCTTCTCTCAGTTTACTTCTCTGTCAAGATGCTAATGTAACCTGTGTGTGTGTGCTAGACCATCAATTATGTTGTCTGTTTCTTTTTTTTTCAGAATTCACTGTCTTAATCTTCTTTATTTATTTATCTGGTTTGTACAATGCTATATACTGTATACGCTGCCGTTCTTTATTATATTCTGTAAGTGCCTTGAGCATGGGAAAGGCGCTATATAAATAAAATGTATTATTATTATTATTATTATTATGTTCTTTCTGAAAAGTAGAAAGCTATCGTTAATTGAGAAAGATCATCAGCAAACATGAAAGACTACTCTGTGAGACATGTTTCACAATGTTCCATTAGAGCTGATCATTTTTACAGTGAGGATATCTTCTAAGTTACATTATGATGCCTATAGCTGTCTTCACTTTTATTTCAGATGTTAAGACTTGTGTTGTGCTAAAAAAGAAATTTTTAATATTAAAATAGGGTTATATTTTTGTTTTTCCTTTTTTACAATATGTAAGAGAAATTACAACCCTGCAGCTGTTTAAAATGTTTACTGAAAATTTGAATATAAACTAAAGCATTTATATTGATTTAATCCTCTATTGTAAAACTTTGAATCAGACTAATAATCAGATTTGGACCTCTAGTCTAAATATCACAACTATTGCATTCAAAAATATTTGCAACATTGGGTGTATTTTAGAAGATTGCTGTTAAGCTAACAAGTGTGTATCATCTTTGACTTAAGTCTTCATTCCCCACAATCATCACTATGTTATGTTATGCTTTGTTTTGCTGTTTTACCTATGTTAGGTAGAATGCCCAGTAGGGGATGCGTGGTCTTTTGGTCTTGGAACCCCTGCAGATTTTGCTTTTTTGTTCCTGTTAAACTGGAGATTTTTTTTGTTTTCTCCATCCTCCCAACCATCTGATCTTATTATCACTGGACTCGTCATTAGAGACTTGTATAAAAGGATGCTAGTAATTATATATTTATGTTTTACAAGATTGTATGGATTTATTGAATAATTTATTTATTTATTTTCTTTGTTACTTATTATTTTTTCTATCTAATCTTATTTGTTTTTTCTTTTATTGTATCTTTCTCTTTGATGCCTTGTAAAGCATTTTGAACTACATTGTTTGTATGAAATTATGCTATTTTAATAAGTGCTGTTGTTGTTGTATCACTATGAACCATTTTGAAGAACTGCACAATATTTCATTTTAAGATTATAGTTTTTACACAAAAGAGGAACTAAATTCAGAATAACTGCAGTAGCTATTTGCTATACACAGTAAATACAATACATTTTTTAATGCTAAATTCAGTTGAGATAGCACATCTGTTCTATTCACTGATGAATTTGCAAATGACAAAGGACCTAATGTATATATAATCATGGTCTAATAAGGGAATACAGATGACAGTTACAGAAAATACTTGCTCTGGCATGTGGGACCTCAGGCACCTTTTTTTCTTTTTAATGACATACAGTCGACCCTTGATATACGACCAGCCTGACATGCGAACAACTTGATTTACGACCAAAATTTTTGTTTTGAATTACGACCAATATCTCGCGTTACGACCCGAATGCAGTCACATGTATCCGCTTGTGCGATTGACAAACAGCCGAGAGCGTTCGTAAGCGTCAGTCGGAGTCCAGATACACGTGTTTGTGGACGTAATTTCGGTCAGTGCAGTGATTTATATAATTTTTTTCGATAATTGCTAAGGAAGAAAGAGAAGGTAATGAAGGTAAAGAAAGTGATCACAATCGAAACGAAGAAGGAAATTGTGCAGAAATATGAGAGTGGTGTTCGTGTGACCGATCTCGCTAATATGTACAGCATGTCGAAATCCACCATCTCGACAATTTTACAAAGTAAAGATTTGTATAAGGAGGCTCCTTCCAAGCAATAACCACCTTCCATTTCATTCTCCTCCTCATCCCTTCCTGCAGCCCAAAGATGTCAAATTAAATGGTAAGTACAGTATGAAATTGTTGTTTCTGGTAGGCTAGGCACTTTTTATAACTTTTTGGTTAGTACATTAGAAAAATTATTGGTGTTTTGGTAAATTTTATGCACATTATACAACCCTTTTTTATTATGAAAAGGTTAAGTGTTGGTGTGGGAGGTTCGGAACGCATTATGGGTATATTCATTATTTCTTATGGGAAAAATAGTCTTGACTTACAACCAACTTGAGTTACAACCAGCCCTCGCGAACAAATTGAGTTCGTAAGTCAAGGGTCCACTGTACTTTTCACAGACTGAATAAAGCAATACCAATAGAATCTATCTGCGCGTTAACATTTATCCCTTTATTAATTTTCTGAACCTGCCTATTGCTCGGGATTGTGGGGAGTCAGGACCTAACCTGGAAGTATCAGAATAAACACAAGATCCAACACTAGACAGGGTGCTAGTTAACTGAGAGGTATATCCATGGACAAATTGACAATTTAGATTCACCAATTAAGCCCTGTGTTTTTGGGATATCAGAAGAAACAAAAGAAATGGAATAAAAACACAAAGGCAGTTATTTTTTCTGTGGTGCTGCTTTTCACTTAGTGCAGGCTCAGGCAGTTGTAACTACTTCACACTTAAATACAATTATAAACTTTACAGATAATTAATTATATAAAGAATATACATAAAGATACAGATTTCTTTAAACACATAGGAAAATAAGCAGCTCCAAACTTATTAACAAACTGTAAAATGAACCTAGCAATATCTCTCTATTAATGTAATTGTTGAATTGAAAACTAAACCTTCACTCAGCAGCAACCCTGGCTGAAAATAAATCTTGGGTTTGGTGTTCCTTAGTTATAGTACAAAATCAAAGGACATATTCAAACATAATTGCAGTCCTGGAGACATTAACCCACTGGGCAGCTACCACCTCCTGGGCACTCTACAGTATACAGTAAGTCCATGTTGGGCCGTGTAATATGACAACAGTATCTTTCCATCTGTTGATTCCAAGGCTACCAGTATCACCAATTTATTTCCAAGGGTAGTAAAAAATTTGGAAGTACATCAGTAGGTCCAAGTGACACAGTAAGAGACTGAGAAGGGGAATAAAGTAGAAGAGGGTTATTAATGGTTTATAATTATTGTATTACTTATATTTTTTTCCAGATGACTAGCAAGCAGATGCACCATGCATAGCTAATCAGCAGCAATATGCTTTACTAAGTAGTGAATCTTCAGCCTGAATATAAAAGCTGAGTCTGACTGGGCATCTCTTATATAAGTGGGCAGATTGTTCCACAGCTTTGGCATCCTACTTTTATTATGTTAATCCTTAGATTCTTTAGTAGGCTGGCATCTCAAAATCTAAATGTGCGCTGTGGTTTGTAAGTAACAATAAGTTCAGATAGGTAAGCCGGGACTTGGCTGTTTTAGGCTTAATATGTGAGAAGGCAGTTTTTGAAGTGAGTCTTAAGCTTAATTAAAGGAGAGTGTAAGCACTTGAAACCTGGAGTTATGTGTTATTCTTTAAAGTTCTTGTATTGATTCTTGAAGCAGCATTTTGAATCTGCGGTTAGAATGCATAATAATAGCTTCTCAGCATCCATCCATATTCTGAAACAATCTTCATTTTCAAATATTCCTACAGTCTGCATCACTTCCTCCCACTAAATACATAAAACATTTGTGGTTTTTTTTTCTGCATTCAGAGACAGGTGTTTATCATCCATTCTTTCCTTTAAACCACTGACACAGTTAATAAAGGACACCATTGAAGAAAAGTCATTTGGTTTAAAATAAAGGTTTAGCTGGGTATTGTATGCATATGAGTGAAAACGAATGTCTTGTTTTCTAATTATAGTTCCCAATTGAGGCACATAAAGGGAAAACAGTAAAGGTCCAAGAACTGAACCTTTCAAGACACCATATTTAACTTCTGAATTTAATAATGGAGTACCATCAGCATTTTCATGTACATACTGAAAACTGATTTGATAAATGAGAGCTAAACTATGCAAGAACAGTGCCTGTGAGCTCAGTGTAATTTTCTAGCCTATTTAATAGAATAGAATAGTCAGTGATATCAAAGGTTATGCTTAAATCTAACAACATAATTACTGTGAAATTTCCTTTATCAGAGGATATTAGAATGTCATTTACATCACGGCGTTTTTGTACTGCACTGGTGTGAAAGTCACAGTGGAATGTTTCAGATAAATTGTTGAGATTAAGGTGAGACTAAAGCTGCTTGGCATTCACTTCCTCAGATAAGCATGTTCATTCTAGCTCTGATTTTTTTTTTCAGTAATGATATAAATTTCAGAGCATTAAAAAATGTAACCATCAATAGTGAACTATTGATAATGTTAAGTAAGAATGTTTGCCACCAGAGCAGACATTAAGCTTTTCACTGGTTTTGTTGAGACAGGGTTTAAGGGACAGGTAGTAAGTTTCAATTTAGAGAAGTTATGACTTCCTTTTTATTGGACATGTTCTTAAAATATGCATGTTGTGGAATATTATCTTGTGATTTAATGTACTGTACTGTATATTAAAACTTAGAATTTGTTTTAACTTTCATATAAAATTGAGCATCTTTGTGCAAGTTCAGAAATACATTTTAATCTGAAAAAATAATTTGTTAAATATTATGTTTTCTATAAGCAACATTGTGTTTTATGAGTTGAAACAATAAAAACTTAAGACTTTCCTTTCTAAGGGCACTTCGAAGATTTTATGAGTGCTCACATATTGTGTCTAATGTTGATGGTGCTAACAGTAGGCATATTTGCTAGCATGCTAGCTTCCACAGCTGTTTGTTTTGTCATATTTGGCATTGTTGGTCCTGAGAAGTCTTCAAGCAAATGCTGAGACTACTTCCTATAGCAAACACAAAATAATAGACTGGCAAGATTTGGTATATTGTTTTGCAAATGACTGTCTAAAAATGTAAAGGAAATGTAATTTCTTAAAACATAAGGAGAAGAATGCTACATAACAAAGCCAAAGTCAAATTAAAGAAGTCTACCCAGTGTATGAAGTTTTAGTGTGTTTGTGTTTATAGTATTTGAGCTGTTTTGGCAACTTATACTCTTGTTATTCCTGATTTCAACTTATAAACATCTTTTTGCATATTTGCACATTTATTACATCTTCTGTTTTTACAGTGCCAAATAGATTCATTAGATTAATACATTAGAGCTTTAGGTGACCTGTAGGGGGAATTCTACACTGGAGTTCACTGGAGTTATCATTGTGGCATACTTTAAACAACAAAAAACAAAACAAAAAGCAACAGTGTGTGAGTGGATTGTGCAATGGTCTAGTACCCTGTCCAGGACTGTTTCTTGCATTGCAACCAGCTGTGACACTGAATTGAATAAAGGAGAGTTCAGAATGTTATGTTATTCTTGTCTGAAATGTTCTCAAGTTATTCACCTCTCAACTGACATTTTTTAACAGCAAAAAGCCCCAAGGCAGAAATAAATGATAGGTGTGCTGCCAGTCCTTTGGAGTGAGCATACTAAGAGCCATTCACACTTGTATCAGAAATGAATCCCACACAGACATAGGGTGAACATGAAAGCTGCAAATGAACACATATGAAAAAACTACAAAGGCAAGATGCAGTGAACTGATAGTCTGAAGAGAAAAATAAGGAAAAAAATATTTTGTATGTAAACAATATGATTCAGTTACACCATTTTGTTGCAGAAAGAATGTGTGGAGCAGGACTTGATAAATCAAGAAAATATCTTTTAACATCTATTACCTGAAATAGTCTAAGATTACCATTATTTATTCATACTTGACAGCTGCATATTATCAGTAACATTAAAGAGTCTACTGTTACTTGTCACCTGGTTTTAATCTGTTATACACTAAATTTTTCATTAATATATTGTTTGTACAAATAAACATACATATAAATGTGCAGCATGATCTTACTGTTTCATGATAACTAAGTTAAGTTTGATTCTTATTGCTGTCTATCAATGGAGAACAATTGAGATTTTGTGTAGCAAGAAATGTTGGTTTATTTGTCAGCTTGTGTGTGTAATTTTTAATTTTCTAAACCATCACCTCTAACATCTTTATGAAAGGAATTTAGCGTTGAACAGATAACAGACTCGTCTTTAAATAACAAACATGCTGCAGGACATTTGTAGAATGACTTTAAGCCAACCAACACTCGGGTTACACTGAATACTTGGCAGTCTGTCTGTTGTTATTCCTGGGCAACATGGAGTATAAACAACTAAATATGATCACAGCATTTACAGTAGGTTGACTTAACTATGAGGGGATATTTAAGCAGTATGGAAAATACAGAAGGAAGTAAAGAGAAGTATGTTTACTTTGGAACTAACATGTGGTTTGGGGATGGAATTCTTTTTTTCTTTTTCTTTTTTTTTTAAGACATATATGCCAATGTCTTTCTTAGACCTCACTGTTTGGCAAGAGTCAAACTAGCAAAGCTACAGATGTGTTTATCACTTTCAAGCACTTTGTAGATTTGTTTTATTTAGGAAAAACTATACATCTTTGCTAACATATTTGATGTCCAGTCATTTCAAGCAACATTTTACAGATAAGCTAACCTAAAACCTTTCTCACTCTGCATTGCTAGCCTTCTTAACATTATGATTACCACTGGAGAAAAAAGCCAAAAACAATTCAACAAGAAAAAATGTTATTACATGTAACAGAAACATGTAAATTCTATAAAGCATGGGCACCTGTGTATCACTTTCATGGCTTGGCTGACGTAGGTAGAGCCATTCCTGGACGAGAGGGGTCGCTGTTGCAAACAGTTTTGTCTCATTTCTCTGCATCTCTGAGAAGATGCTCAATGAGAACGAATGACCTGCCCATGGTAATCAGAGTAGGCCCACCCCTTAAAGTCAAAGCCTTATAAAAGTAGACATCCCCAGTCTTTCCAAAAGACTGAGCTCCAATCTCCAAACTGTTTAAACAAGCATTGTTATGAGAAACTTGCTACACTTTATGAGAGGACTACTGAGGACCTGTTTGCTTTTTGATTTCAGTTTATGTGGTGTCATTGTTCCCTTGTTTTTTTGCGTTATAAAATTAAACGGGATGGCCTGATTGGCTCCCCAACTATTCCCTTGGACTTGTACAGCTTACTCGGGTGATTACAATACCAAAATGTCAACATTAATACAGTAGGAAATGTATATTTAATATCCACTGCTGTACTGATGCATATTTAGTACATGTCCTATGTGTGGTATGTTTTGAAACGGTCACCAATGTACATTTCAGCGTTGCAACTGATTCCTAATGCACACTTTTCTTATAATATTTTTTCTGTAGCTTGCACATCAGAGTGTAGAATGACAGTGCCTGAATCCACATGATCGACCTGCCCCTTATGTAATTGCAGACTACCACAACAGAAGGCTTACCGAATTGCACATTTCCTCTGAAACTCAAAAGCTGACAGTTGCTGTTTTGTGAACAGTGCTTTGGGGTCTAACGTCTTTTTGTCCTTCCACTTGATCACAATCATTTTGCATTTTTGCCACACACCTACTTGCACCATGATGAACCTTCAGGTGACCGTATTCACCAGCCATATCACCGCTGCATTTACAGTGTCGCATGTATGTTTTACTTCAGTTTTACTATTGTTGTCAATGTCTGATGACCAATTCACATTGTTATCACTATTGCTTGATTCAACTAATAATTTAGTTTCAGTTTGTTCTAAAACTGGATTTACTACTTCTCATTTATATGCCATTGTGTTTTGGTTGAAGGCTCTGCCCCACTAATGAATAATTGATAAGTTACCTTAGAGTGGTAAAACACACAGAAATATTCATGGTATGATTTTTTGTAGAGTAATATTTTTTTATCTTCTAGATGGCAGCACAATGCAGTTCTGATGGTTATTCGTGTTTAACACATTATATTGGATCATAATAAGGAGGCTTAGGATCTGCGCTGGTATCCCAAAGGTTGCCGGTTTGAACCCCTGTCACTGCCAAAAGAGATGCTACTCTGCTGGGCCCTTGAGCAAGGCCCTTAACCTTCAATTGCTCCAGGGGCGCTGTACAGTGGCTGACCCTGCACTCTGACCCCAAGGGGTATGCGGAAAAAAAAAAAAAGTAATTTCCTTCGGATTAATAAAGTATAATAATAAAATAGTAATAAATAATGGCTATAAGAAACATTCAGGGTAAACTGTGTTTACATAGAATTTGAGCCCAAGAGAGCCTCATTGTTAATGCCAAGGGCGTTAATGAATATCTCCATTTATTTATACTGCCTTAGACCTGTTGGAACAGTTTCTTCCTAAAAATAAAACAATAAATTATCCAAATAAGTAGTTTTGAGGCAGAAAGTGGTTATATTTAAAATTATGGACAAGAAGAGTACTTGGAAAAATCAGAGTTTTATACACTAAATTGGTAAATGACCAGCAACCATGACAAGGGGGTCTTTCAGTCTCATAATCAGAAAACAAAACATCTGAAATCAGAAGTAATTTTGCTTGAGGAACTAATATTCAGAAAATCTTTTCTTTATTTAGAACAGAGTGCATGCACTTTCCAAGTAAATGGCTTCTATGACTGTGACTTCACATACATGCACACATATAAGTCACATCCCTAATAACTTATGAGCTCATATGAGGTGAGACAAAAATAACTGGATTGGTAAAAAAAAAAGTATTAATGAATGACAGCATTCTAAAAATTATCACCTTCTATATACTCCCCCTCCCGATCTCTACACCGCTGTATACATATCTTCCATTGATTGAAACAGTGCTGGAAGGCTTCTTGCTTGAGGCTGTTCAACAGGCTTGTCGTTTCTGTTTTCACTTTATCCATTGAAGAAAAATATGTTCCCTTCAGGTCACTTTTGATTTTTGAAAAATCACTAGGAGCTAAATTGGGCGTATAGGGAGGATGATCAAGGACAGGAATGCTTTTGTCAGTCAAAAACTGCTTTATGGAAAAAGCATTGTGCGTGGGAGCGTTGCCTTGTCTCACTGTTTGCTTTTTTCACCCGACATTGCCGCCGCAACTTGTATAGCGATTGTTGTGCAAATACTGACTGGGCTATTCACAGGATATACAGTATCTAGCCAGTTGGCTGTTTGAGAGGGTGTGTAGGAGGGGATATAGTTCTACGATTCACATCCAGCCGACCTCCAGACGGTTTTCGAGGAAAGCCCCAAGCCCAGTCCAGTTATTTTTGTGTCTCACCTCGTAATAACCCATTCTACAATGGTGGTTTGTGATGATATACAGTATATAAAGAACGTATGGAAAAAAATAAAAAAAAACATATTTTTTTACTAAATCATGAAAATGACTGTAGTCATGGAGTATTCACTGTGGTGCTGGTGGAAGGAGGGGGCTAACAACTGTGATTTGCTGAAATTACTCTCAAATGGAATCTCTAATCCCAGTTGTATCTGGGTCCGTGATGAGAGAATGAGACTTCTCAGATCTCTGAAGTCATGCAAAAACCTTGACATTTGTGTCTTGTCTTGTTATCAGTAGCATCTTTCTCATTTTTGGTGTCTGTTGATGATGACTGTATCATTTTTCACTAAATGCTTAAATACAGAGAGAAAATACAGTTACCATCAATGTAGTTATTTCAGGCCTATTTAACAACTACAGTAAAACTCCACCTTAATTTTGCATCTGACTTAGAATAAACATTAAAATAGAATTTGTGTACTAATTTGTTTTTTGTTCTCTTATAGTTATAACTGCAACTAACTTACTATTCATACTGTGCAATATGTGTAAGAGTACCAGCTCAGTCAGGTGTAGTGATTAGCAGTGTCGCCTCAAAGCTTACTGTATGGAATTTGCATTTTGTGTTCATTTTTGTGAAGGTTTTCTCCAGGTAACTCAATGGGTGGGCTAGGTTGATTGGTTTGCAAGAGAGTACACTGCAGTGGACTGACATGTCCATATCTATAAAGCTTAACCTTTGTTATGCATAGCTTGGAAGTTTGGCACTCATCCCATAAGGTTTTTGATACGTAATGCTCAGCCTTAACCCCCACGGTGGGGCTGGCTTGAGGTAGGAGTTAATGGCAAAAATGACTACAGTGTTACCTATTCACAAATAAACAGCATAGGACGTGATGTTGGTGTGATGGTTAGCACACTTGCATTTTTGTGACAAACATCTGGGTCAGGGGTCCCCAATTCTGGTCCTGGATGGTCTCAGGTTTTCATTCTAACCCTTTTCTTAATTTAGTGCACTGTTTTTGCTGCTAATTAACTTCTTTTGAAATAATTTTAATTCACTTGTTTTTTATAATTTGTTCCCCTGAATTTCTTCAGTGTTCCTCTGAATTGCTTCATTTCTTTCCTTAAACAACAACAACAACAACAACAACATTTATTTATATAGCACATTTTCATACAAAAAGTAGCTCAAAGTGCTTTACATAATGAAGAAAAGAAGAATAAAAGACAAATAAGAAATTAAAATAAGACAACCTTAGTTAACATAAGAAGGAGTAAGGTCCGATGGCCAGAGTGGACAGAAAAAACAAAAAAAAACTCCAGAAGGCTGGAGAAAAAAATAAAATCTGTAGGGGTTCCAGGCCACGAGACCGCCCAGTCCCCTTTGGGCATTCTACCTAACATAAATGAAATAGTCCTCTTTGTAGTTAGGGTTCTCACGGAGTCACTTGATGCTGATGGTTATACAGACTTCTGGCTTTTAATCCATCCATCATTGTTGGAACATCATGGTGCTTTGGGTAGATGGTGGTGGCACAAGCCACCACCAATAGGACACCGGAAAAGGAAACAGAAGAGAGAGTAGGGGTTAGTACAGATTTTGAATGGTTATTATAATGAATTGGATATACAGAGTGTCAGGATTAAATTACAGTGAAGTTATGAGAAGGCCATGTTAAAGTAATGTGTTTTCAGTAGTTTTTTAAAGTGCTCCACTGTATTAGCCTGGCGAATTCCTACTGGCAGGCTATTCCAGATTTTAGGTGCATAACAGCAGAAGGCCGCCTCACCACTTCTTTTAAGTTTTGCTCTTGGAATTCTAAGGAGACACTCAGTTGAGGATCTGAGGTTGCGATTTGGAATATAAGGTGTCAGACATTCCGATATATAAGACGGGGCGAGATTATTTAAAGCTTTAAAAACCATAAGCAGAATTTTAAAGTCAATTCTGAATGACACAGGTAACCAGTGTAGTGACATCAAAACTGGAGAAATGTGTTCGGATTTTCTTTTCCTGGTAAGGATTCTAGCAGCTGCATTCTGCACTAACTGCAAACGATTGATGTCTTTTTTGGGTAGTCCTGAGAGGAGTGCATTACAGTAATCTAGTCGACTAAAGACAAACGCATGAACTAATTTCTCTGCATCTTTCGATGATATAAGAGGTCTAACTTTTGCTATGTTCCTTAGGTGAAAAAATGCTGTCCTAGTGATTTTATTAATATGCGATTTAAAATTCAGATTACAATCAACGGTTACCCCTAAGCTTTTTACCTCCGATTTGACTTTTAATCCTAATGCATCCAGTTTATTTCTAATAGCCTCACTGTATCCATTATTGCCAATCACTAAGATTTCGGTTTTTTCTTTATTTAATTTGAGAAAGTTACTATTCATAAATAAATGGCACCCAAACAAAACTGAAATGTGGAGTGAGCCAACAGAAGACCAACTAAGTCAGGGCCTGAATCTCCAGCCAATTTCACTTCAACCAGTTGCTTAATTAAGAGCCGATTCTTGTTGTTAATTAAACCTGTTCTTTAATTCCATGGCTTGTTGCTGCTTTCATTATGCAATAGCATACATTTTCGAAATTGTTGATTTTCTCTTTTCTAAGTGCAGTGTTAAAATGTTAAGGGGATCTGAGCAGATCAGCATTCCTGAGACCTTCACCTTTCTTTATTTTCAGATATTGTCATGATTTGGTTAATTTTGTATCTCATTATTGTCCATCCATCCATTATCCAACCCGCTATATCCTATCTACAGGGTCACGGGGGGTCTGCTGGAGCCAATCCTAGCCAACACAGGGCGCAAGGCAGGAAACAAACCCCGGGCAGGGCACCAGTCCACCGCAGGGCGCGCACACACACACCCACACTAGGGGCAATTTAGAATCGCCAATCCACCTAACCTGCACGTCTTTAGACCGTGGGAGGAAACCCATGCAGACACGGGGAGAACATGCAAACTCCACGCAGGGAGGACCCGGGAAGCGAGCTGTGCTGCCCATCTCATTATTGTTAGGTTGCTAATTAAGGAAAAAAGAAACCATTAAGGGGTCTGAGTCTTCAAGAGCAAGTCAAATAAAATTAATTCAAAAGATGTAAATTAGGAGCAAAAACAGGTCACTAATTAAGAAAATGGAATGAAAACCTGCAGCCACTGGGGCCCCTGGTCTAGTTTCACTTGCCACCATTACATTTAATTATGTCTTTAATCAAGAATTTTCCTTGCATTTTTTGTCATGGCCTTAACTAGCCCCAGGTAGGCCAAATTGTCTTTGAGTTTCTGTATTTATTATAGTTTGGGGTTCATTGCACCAAGATGAAATAACATGAATCTTGTATGAAAAGAAGCTTTCCATTAATAATAGTTATGTACTAAATGCAAAAAGTTAAAAGGTAATAAACTTTTGTAGTGTATAATTTGTAATTACAGTTTACTTATCCACCTCTTTACTTTGTCACCTGGGCAACACCAGGTTTTACATACTACATTTGGTAACTTTTTAAGACAGCATCTGTGAGATGCTGATCACAGTTTATGAAGGAAAATTTCCTCTATTACAAGGTGAATTAATTTCCTTGCTTGGCAGAAAGATTTTGCCATTTCTTAAGGAATTCTCCATATGGTTTCAGGCCTGAACTCTTATCAACCTGACCCTGTCTGTCATCATCCAGTGCAGTATGTCACCAATTCTTGGGCTTTAGTAGAGTGCTACTGCTGAGTTATACATCTTGTGTCTTTCTAAATGGAAAAAAAATATCTAGTAGAACTATACAGATACTGAAGTATTAAGTTATTTGGTGCAGTGATCAAAACCAGAGGTAGCTCTGGATGTAAAAGTTTTGTTGTTTTTTTTTTCCAGAGACTAAATAAACTGAGCATGACAGTGAGGGAAACCTTATTAAGTTTTAAACTGTCTAAAATTAGTAATAAAGAAATAGACTGCAACAAATCAAAGAAGGGGCCAAAAATGCATCTGCTGGGCAATGAAAGAAAATACATCTGTGTTTAGAATAAGAATAAAACCTCACCTTAGTTAGTAGCTTAAATTGTCCTGGGCTGGGGTTGTCATCCTTTTGTTTTGTATTGTATATTACTCACAGGAATGAAAATTTCAAAAGTACCTCTTTTTTTGCTCTTAAATTGTTAAGTATTAGTCTTTTATTAGGTAAAACTAAAGGTAATGTGTCTTTATCAGCAATGCTTTTGAGGGTTTTAGTGAGGTATTCTGGGTAGTTTTTACTGTCTTTTGAATGTTCTTGTGTATACCTTATTCTTTCTAATGAATTATTTTTGAATATGTTAACTATAGTGTGGTTTGATATTGAATACAAATTAGAAAGCTTGAAATTTTCATCATTTTAATTTACAAAAAATGTACAGTCCAGAGCTTGAACTTCATTTGTGGCAGAGGAGGATTTCCCTCGAGAATATCAACAAATGGGAATTTTGTTGGCCTTGAGGGGTTTCTATGAAAATTATTCCTGCCATTCAAGAAAAAATGTAGTTTTTTCACAAATGTATTACATTATTTCACAATAATTGTTTCATTATTTTGTAAAAGTAATGTGAAATTTTGCAAAGATATTACCTGCTGCTGCCAATATCATTGTGACCACATGTGCTTTGGTCATCTAAGTTACAGTTACTGGGGAGGAGATTAGGCAAGCATGCAGCTTGCAATCAAGTGATAAGAACTGAACAAAAGTTATAGGTTGTAAGAATGACGCTATATAGCGCCTGACCTGACACAGATTAGACACGGGAGGGACGTGTAAAATAAAACAAATACTTTTTATTTTCTTCGTCTGTGGGCTACGCCTTCTTCGTTCCCACAGACACAACGCAGTCCCAAGCACAAGTAACACACAAAAGCACTTTTTTCTCTTCCATCACCACTCCTCCACAAGCTTAGTCCTCCTCCTCCCGACTCTGGCCGCCGAGTGGTGGTCTATGGCTCCATTTTATTAGGCACCCGGAAGTGCTCCAGGTGGTTGATTGCCGACATCCGGCTGCACTTCCGGGTAAGGTGAAACCAGTGCCCAAAAGGGGCCAGCTGCTCCTGCTGCAGCACACCCCCTGGCGGTGCCTGTGGAACCCCACAGAGCTGCACAGAACTCCAACCCTCATGAAGCCCTGAGGGAGTCCGAGGCACCGCTTAACCCAGGGAGGCTGCCATCTAGCGTCCAGGGGGAGATACTGGGCTTCCCACCCTTGTCCCCCTGGCAGATGTGGTGAAGGGGCGTCCCAGCCAGGCATGGGCCCCGGCCATCCGTCACAAGGTATACATTTAGTTTTCATCTGCTTAAAGTTTACTAAGGTTAGTATAGATGTTTTAACACAGGCAAAATGGTAGCACAGAGGATGGTCCTTGCATGTTCTCCCTGTTCATTTGTGGATTAATTGGTATCACTGAGTTTACTTAACTGCAGATGATTGCATGTTTTAAAACTCAGTACTGGAAATGTGTTAGTAATATTCCTCAATTAACAAAATACATTTAGTCCTTCATGTGCTGTGAAGTAAATAACATCCATCTCCTTTTTATATTCCCAACCTGAGCCCCTGAAGATTTGATGTATGAACATTGACAACTGTGTTAACAGATCATACTGTTTCAAAATATCTATAGCAAATAATTTATTAATAGGTTTCTGAAACTGGATTGCATGTACCACACTTTTTTGATTTTCTATGCTGTTGGGCTGTGCAAAGGACCAGCGTGCCATCCACTTTGTTTGCTTCAGGCCTTACTGCTAGTGCTTTTGTGACAATCACTGGCTCCTTGTGACCCTATAATAGACAGATTAAATTTACCCTGTCAGCATATACAGGATTAAATGTGTGCAGTATGTCTGTTCAGTTCTTGTCACTTGATTGTATGTTTCACGTATGCTTAACCTCTCCCTCGGTAACTCTGACTAAATGACTGACTCATGCATGTACATGATTGCAGCAAGCATTATCTTGGCAAGATAATACAATTCTTTTGCAAAACAACACAATAATTTTTGGGAAATAAAAAGAAAATGTTTTATTTTACAAAAGTCTTTTTTTTTTAAATTCACTTTCAAATCAGGTTCGTCAGAATTTGTTAGATTTGTTATACCTGCTTTTATGAGATTGGATTAGTATATGAAGTGGACATCGGCTGGTTAATAGCATGGAAGAATAATGTTTCATGAACAAGGCAAATTATCTAAAATTTCAAATTCACACAGCTGATGCTTTCATTTTCCAAATTTCTTCCCTCGTTTTTATAATTGTCATAGCTTTTAAGCCACTTTTATTAAATAAAATTTGTCAATTTAAAATTATTATTTCAGAATTCGTATAAAACAACTTTTGTTCTGTTATCTTCCAGTTGCCTGGCATAATTGATCAGACTTTGCTATTGCTTATGCCTGTGTGTTAATGAAGAAATGAGAAATTGGACTTGCTATAATGCAGAAACTAATTGTAACTGGAAATGGCATTATTTTCACTATTGTACCATTCAAATATGTGTCATATGTCTTTTAGTCAATTTTTAGTTATTATACTAATAAACATGACTTTGATTCCAAAAAAGCCAATGAATGATACAAATGTAGTGTTTGCTGAATTTGTTTTCAGGAATTACATATGCTATTCCAGTAACCCTGCTAATGGAACATATCTGAGATTATACAGTTCAATTTACTCGTTGTCAATGATTGTATATATTTGTCTTCTTCTGCCAAATGTTGATGAATGTCTGGCCAACATGGAATTTTTTAAAGTTTAGCTAAATACATTTCATTTTGGAATGCTGTGTAGTCAGATGTGTGAGTGGCTGAATCCTGTCCACCGTTGGATCTTGGAGTGCATCAGGGTTGAGCACCAACTCCCAGCAACCCAGAACTCGGTACACTGGTCACAAACTGGTTGGATGGTCAGACAGTGGTATCCGTGTTCATAACAGTCCAAATAAAATGCAAAGCTTCTGCTCCTTTATCACAGCTGTGTATGGCACTGCATTAAAAAGTGTGTAATTTCACCACTAACTCACTCATCTGACAGTTGCTTGTCATAACATTATCCTCTCAAAGCATGCAAAAATTTTATTTTATTTTATTTTATAATGCCATAAAACTGGCAATAATGAAAGCCTTTTTGTCTTAAGCACAGCAGGATCCTCCCGCTTTATTAAATTAAACCATGCATGATTTTTAATTAGTACTTGGGAGACCAGTAGTCCAGCTCCAAAATTCAAGACATGGAAGTACGTCTTGACATGCAGCTGCAACTGTGGCAGCTTGCTTCTCTTTCTTTAGCACAGTGGGTTCTCCATCTCTTTGCCATCATTTGTACTTGCTGCTCCTGACTTTTTTTTTGCGTGCTCTCATGTACCACCAGGACTGGCTTTGCCATTTAGACAAACTAGGAAATCGCCTAGGGCAGTAAGATTTGGGGAAGGCAGCATTTTTTTAAACAATACAAATGTAGAAAAACTGGGACTCAATACAACTGTCTGACTATATTGTCATATAATTTTTGCATACTAGCGATGTCTGGTCTTAATATCTGATGACCTACACAATTGGAACAATTACATGAAAAACAGTCATAATGATAATAATAATAATAATCCTCAAACTGTAGCATTGAAAACACAGACATAGCAAAAGAAAATTAAACAATCAAAAAGGCAACAGGACTACAGCTCTTAAACACATCACTAAAGGCTAATTTAATTCAAACTATAATAATCTCCAAAATGGGCTTACATTAAAACTTGTATTAAAACTCTGCAAAAATCTTTCTCAGTTGTTCACCACTGCCTGTGAGATTTGCTAAAGCAGTTCTAAAGGAGATTTTGCTAAAGCAGTCCAATCTCTTGCTGGAATAAACTCTGTGATGTTATATATTATTTAGATAGTTATATTGCATTATTTTCAAACACAATGATACAGAAGATGACTGTCAGCATCATCAAAAATTATGTGTTTGGCTGGAGGTTTAAATAGAGACCTAGAGAGATTCGTAAATGTAGTGTAATAATATGATTATGTGATTTTCTTTTCATCTAGAAAAACATAAAATGCAATCATTTATGTCATTACAATGTACTGATGTGACTGGTTTATACACCTGGCCAAAAAGCAAAAAAAAAACAAAAAAAAAAACTGTGTAGTTGCAGTTTCCTCTCTGACTGGAGGACGTCTGTGGTATAGAAAACATTATAGAGACCCACTCTGTCATTTGTTCATTTTGTCCACTTCAAGGTTGTAGATACTGTAACAATGGCTGTTCCAGCAGAGCTGGCAACAAACCAGAAAACATTTTTAAACATTCACAACCCTGAAGAGTCACTAATTTACAGTTGTCAATTTACCCAGCTAATGTCCAAACCTCAGACAGGCCATCACTAGTATGATTTATAACTGGCAGGCATAATAGTCACTCATGTGCAGGCTCATTCCCTTTTCTTGCCACAGATAAGTACTGTACATGGCCATTTTAATAGGTCAACAGAAAAGGGTGTGTTATAAATAGGATTGTACTTTTTAAAATCTGCTTTGCAAGTCAGCACCACAAAGCAGGCATCTGACTTGGGTTGTGAGGTCTACACGTGTCACTTATAATACATATCCGAACTTTGGAAAGACGAAGTTTATATTTTCTTAACTATAAATATTAAAAGTTAATACAAGAGATCAATATCTAAAATTGCAGGGTGCGTTAAACTTACTAAAAAAGCAGAACAATATCACATCTATTCACCTTGCAACCACTGTTTGAAAAGCTTTGTTGGACCTGGTGACAAGTTATATCTTAGGTCTGGAGAAATTAAATTGTTAAACTGAAAGAGCTGACACCTTAATCCACCTTAATTTTTGTGATTGCACAAGGCACCACAGCTTGTAATCTTGAAGTTGAATTTATGGACACAGGTAGTACTGCCATTTTATGCTGCTGATTTTCTTTGGAAGAGAGCTATAAAGAGTTTGGTGCCTCACAATTAAAAACAGAACTGTGAAAAAGGAACATGAATTTTTAACTCTTTTAAGTATGTTAGTTTTTTTTTTTTTAATAACTTCGAGCATTATGTTACAAAGTTCAGAAAATAAACTGCAGACCCTTGGGCACCCAGCCTAGACTTCTTTGTTATTTCCAAAACTAGGTGAAAAAGATTATAAGGATATGCCTTAAAGCCATTAGTGAGATCTGTCTATTTAGCTTCTTGAAGCTCAGCAAATGCTATTTACCTTGTCTTTCTCACATTCTTCAGCTGCAATCCTGGAGTTCCCCTGGTATTTCAAGGAAATATCCTGTGAAAAAAAGAAATGAAAAGCCATATGTAGAGTTAGGGTACCAGTGGTAACTCTGTTTAATTGTTGTTCATACTGTAAAAATGAGGTATATGAACACAGATATGGCACCATAGCTGTGACCCCTTTCTGTTGCTCTATAAGATAATGAAAAATTCCTGTGTTCTGTTATTCTGGAAGATGGAAGAGTTGGCTCTGTGGGGGGTTATAGTTTTTCTCAATTCTTGGGCTGGAGGATGGAAACATGTATGTGTCTGTGTCACACGAAAACCTCTCACTGTACATCTTCACAATTGGTCCCTGCTTGAAACACACAAGGCTCACGTGTTGGATAGTAAATTCAGAGGATCTGGGTGTGCTGCTCATATCTTGCCTTGAAGCAAATGATCCTTTATACCATGAA
Source organism: Erpetoichthys calabaricus (assembly GCF_900747795.2). Lineage (NCBI taxonomy): Eukaryota > Metazoa > Chordata > Cladistia > Polypteriformes > Polypteridae > Erpetoichthys > Erpetoichthys calabaricus. The sequence goes on along the minus strand of NC_041396.2, from coordinate 192,108,479 downwards.
GTATTCTCTGTTATAAATGTTAAAACCTTGTTTTTTAGAAACCATTCTGAGTCCTAATAGCAGAAGCCTGGCCTTTTTGAAGTACATGTTAGATGCCAGACTTTTTAGATCTGTTTAATTTTGGACAGCATGGTAGTTCAGTTGTTAGTGGTGCTGCCCTATTTGATCCAGAATTCTGGATTTGAATCCAATATCTAGTCACAATATGAATGGAATTTACCCCCCTGTGTGAATAGAGGGTTTTCATTGGTGTATGTGCTTTTCCTCCCATCATTCTAAAAATTTGTATATTAGGTTAATTGGTGATTCAAGATTGGCTTTGTTGGTATATGACTGTGCCCTGCAATTGACTGGAGCACTCTCTAGAGTTTGTTCATGCTTTGTGCTGGATGCTGTCAGGATAGGCTCTGGCTCTCCACAGTCCTGCATTGTGTTAAGTAAGATCAAGAAGGTTGTGCTTAGATTTGGCCATTTTTGTAAAAGCAAAGCAGCGCATGATCCTGACCCCTCTCTCTCTAATATAAGAAAACTATTTTCCTGCTTCATTTCTTCAAACAATATGAGACTCAACTTTGAAAGTCATACAGTAAACAAAACAAGGACATTGCAGGTTAATTTACATACAAGAATCAATATTTTGTTTAAAAATCTGAATACTGAAACTGAAACCTTATTACGTATGAGTCCAATTTCAGAGTCTTCTCTGCTTTTGTTTGTTGAAACTATTTGAGAGTCGTGCAGAGTGCTGATATTGTAGGTTTATATTTAGATTTTGGCAATGGAGCTATTTTGAGAAAAGTAAGGAACTTCTGGTACTTGGGTGACACTTGGGTTTGAGTGCACTACAGTGATAGCAAGGGTTAGAGGTCCATTGAAAAAAATTGTGGAGCTGCCCCTCATTCTGACTTAAAAAGGAGTGGACTTGAAGTGTAAATTTTATGAAAGCTATGTGCAGTATTCTCTGTGAGACTGAGAAATAAAAGAAGAAATAAAGCAAAGTTGGAAAGAACAGAGATGAGTGTTCAGGTGAATGCCTTCAATGTTATGGAGCTAGATGAAGATGAATGCTGAATTAAGAGAAGGATTTGGTGTGGAGGTGATAGGTGTTGTGCTGAGTAGAAACAGACTGAGATGGTTTGAGTATATGGAGCGAAAGGCAGAGGGTGACTGAAGAGGTGCACTATGATGGAGGTGGCTAGAATGAGGCCAAGACAGAGGCCAAAAAAAAGAATCTCAGTTGGAGATGGTGTCTGTTAATATGAAAGTAATGGGTCTTAACCATAAGATGCCCAGGACTAAGGAGAGTGGAGGAAAAGATTGGATGGACAACCAGCTAACCTGGGTAAACCAAGACAATGTCCGTTAAATGGATGGTGTTGATAGTGATTGGGCGTCCATGTGTGGTACCAAGACTCAACAGGCATTTTACTGTTTTACTGTGTTTTTTCTAAACAACTGTCCTTGATATGTGTATTTTCATTATTAAAGACACTACAGAAATATATGGACTGCAGTTTTCAGATAATAAGTGTGGTTTACCTCCACTCTGCTTATATTTCATTTAAATAAATCATGTATTATTTATTGTGTATAGCACCTTAGACGGTAGGCACCATCACAAGATTATGAACAAAGAAATTACAAGGTACTGTAGTACAAGAAGTATAAGCATGAAGTGCATTGAAAATATATCTGTTAGTGAGACCTACAGGCTATAATGATAAAAACCCATTTTCCAATTGTAGAAATACTGAAATAGTGACAGTTTTGCTTAGAATTTGTTTGTTGCTTTGGATAAATGTCAGTTAAATAAACCATTGTATTTTAAATTTACAACTTGCTCTGAAGAAATGCATTTTTTGTAGTGCTGCCTACATTTTTCCATCCAGGACCAAAGGCTATTTTGGCAGCAGTGAACACAGGTTAAGAACCTAGATCAAAATGGAGCAACAGTCCTTCTCACAGTCTACTTATGCATGCATCATTACACACTTGACATCAGTCCAGTTTAGACGTATGTGGAATGTCAAAATGAAACAATACCACCTGGAGAAAAGCCCACGCCGAAAAGCGGGGGAATGTGCAAACTCGACATAGATAGTACGTGGACCCAGGATTCCAACTAATGAAGTGGCTGCTAACCACTGTACCTAACAAAATTGTATAAACATTTAAAAATGACCCTATCAGCACCCTAGTTTGTTATTTTTAGAAGCATCTTTAAATCTTTATTATTGATTTCAAATGTCATACTTGTTGGTTATGTTGGTATGAGACTTTCATGTGACTGTCTAGGAAAGAGGACTTAACTGAATTTATAGTTCAGTCAGATCTGATGACTATAAAAAGATCCATTGTATTGTGGAGGATGATAAAGAGCAATGACTAGGATAAGAAGAGATTAGTTTATGAACACTTGGAAGACAATAGACATGGACATTCAGTGGGTATTCTTTGGATGTTGAGACCTGACCTGAGCAGTGAGCTCCTGCAAAAAGTAAACAGGCCTAGATAGAGCCACTTCACTTTGAGTAGAGATGCAAATTCAGTATGTATTTGTAATGTTTCAGTTAAGCATGACATAAATATTACAGTATATAATGAATTCATACAGTATTAATGCTTCACCATTTAATAGACCTTGTGTTAAGCAAAGAAATGTTAGTGGTAGAAACTTTATGGTGCACAGATCATATTCAAGATTTATTTAAGTATAGCTTAGGTTTGGCAAATTGACACTTTTGCGATCAAAACTCCTGAGTTGGATGGCATAAGTTCAGAACAAGCAGTAGTGCAGTATGGCAAAGTCTTCCAAACTAACTTATGTTCAACTGCCTTTAAATTACCTTAATCTTTATAAATGAAGTCCTCATTGTGACAAATTGGTTTAAATGGTGTTTAGAATATTATGTATGCTGTGTCTTACATGAAGGTTGCTTTATAAGTTTTTTATTTATTTTAGTAAATCTTTTCATTTTCCACCTGATATCTTAACGTTTGCTGGTCAGATAAGACCGAAGCTGAACTCCTTCTAGAGTTTCTGTTAGCTTCAATTTTTTACACTACTAATAATCTACTAGCCAGCATTTCTTTGAAGCCGATGCTTTGCTTTATTACTGTCAGTATGTTTTCATTGCCTTATGATTCAAGAGGATGACTCCTCTTCATGTAAATCTCTTTAAGAATTTTTATATCCCGTTTACCAGGCAGGAACAAAGAATAGATGCTTTGTATTTTGCGTTGGAATATTTTTTTTCTTTATGCCTCCATTAATATGTAATTAATAATCTAGCACTGGGTTTTCAACAGCATTTACTGAATACACCCTAAGCTCTGAGTGGCTAAAGAAGACAGTACCTTGGAGGTGAAGTTGACTGTTGCAAAGCTGAAATCTCATGTCATGATGTGGAAGTGCTGACATGAAAAAGATCAAAGCAGAAGGAGCTTGACTGATGTAATAGATGTGAGGAAGGGGAGGTGACATGTTGTTATAGTTAAAATAGCATTTTCAGACTGAAAAGCTTAGTACTTACTGTTTTACTAAAACTTTCTCTTTTCTCGCATATGCAAGCTGCACCCATATGTTTACCCATTCTGGTAATTAAGTCTTCTGTTGGTCCTACAATCGGATCATTTGAAATGTAGAAAGAAACAGCTGTTTTTCCTTCCTTTTTTTGTAGTCAAACACTGAAGACGTTTCTTGGTTACCTGAAGGAGCATTTAGAAGCTGAAGAGTCACCCCTTACATCTCATGAAGAGGGCTGTGTCTTTCAGGCTGAGGCAGTGTTTGAATTGGCAGCGGCTGTTAAGCTGTGTATTTAAACAGTTACTGTACTCTATTTTTCTTTAAGGTTACTCTGATGAGGTTTATTCTCCTTTTGTTATAAACTTAAATAAGCATTCCTTAGAGTACTTGAAGTGCAGCATGTATCTTTTACTTTTAAGTGCTTTTTGGCAGGTTAGCCAAATCACAGTGCTGTTTTATTTTCAATTCAAAAGTAACTTTTAAAGACTAGAGCAACTATTGAGCTTTTTTCTGAAATGTATACAAAATGCTCATTTATACACCATTTCCCAATTAAGTTGCAAATACCTGAGAGAAACAACAAGGCAGGTAAATGGGTGTAGATAGGATTGCTTATGAACCTGAAATTAGTTATTCATTTAGTAATAACCACAACACAGCATGCTTTTGCATTGTCCTGGGCAGATGCAGCTGAATTTGGACAAGGTGAACAACCCTTTAGTAAGTTTGAATACGCCAAAGGTCATCATTTTCTTATCTAAAAACGTAAAAAGCCCAATAAAAGGTGTTTATTTGAGTTGAGTGACAGAAGATGTTTTGCAAGTGCTACAATTCAGCATTGTTGCTCAGCTCAAACAGTCAAATGCAAACGATTATTTAAACAAAAAAAGATATTTTCTAAAATATAATTCTACACTGCAAAAAATACATACAGTATACAAAAACTAGATAAAAACTTTAAATGGGAGTTGTTTTACTTTATTTATCAAATATACAGTATTTGCCAATGGGGTAAGCAAAATTTACTTGACAAGATTTCTTAAAGTAAGCTAAAAATTCTAAATACAAATTTTTTGGCAAGTCAATAATTCTTACAATAAGGAAAATAGGATTTAATGTCATGATATAAATACTTTTTGCTTTCTTATATTTCAAACTCTTAAAGTAATGCGTACACTAGCTAGTTGGCCTCTTTTCGCTTTTTCTCATGTGAGGCATGCTTTAATCTGATATTTGTTTACATATGTGAATTAATATTTTGTAATCAAGCTAACTCAGTTAGTATTGTTTTTGCCATTTAAAATCTTAGTTCTTGTTGTAGTATATTACATCTGTTATGTTTCAGCTTTTTATATTCTTAGTGTTTTGTTTGTAACAGTGATTAATTTTTCCTTTTTCCCTGCCTCATTATGAACTGACTTTTGTCTGTTTCATGTGGTCCTCTACTTTCCCCCATCTAAAACTTCTAGATCCATATTAAAATTTTCTATAGCCCCCACTACTGATGCTTCCAGTTAAGTTCTAATGTCCAGAAAGTTTTCAATGGTTAACTGACTGCATCATTGGGATGCTGTAAGTGAAGACCAGATACTCAGAGTTAGGCGGTATTTAGCCTGGCTGCTAAATTCAAACAGTATTTGTGATATCACATTACACTTATATATAAAACCAGGTTATATACTTTAAGTTCTGAATGTGAGATCATTTCTGAAGAAAGCAAGTGCCTATGTATTTCTCGGGTTTACAAGATGGCATTAATGAGAGTTACAATGTCAGATAATGACCCAGTCATGTGATCTATTTCTGTTCTGTTATGTCATATAGATCTACATGTAATGTGGTTTTTAGGAGGGGGTCTTTATTTTTTCCCCTTACTGTTTTTTACAATTTTTAATTTCTTTTGTTGTGTAGAAAGTTCAGTATTCCATACAGAAATAATAGAATAATCACAGATTAAGTCATGAATATGGGGTTTTGGTCAAGCACCAAAAGCTGTTGTACCTTTATTTATTCTAGGTTAAAAGAACACAGAGAGATTACCTTATACTTTGCCTTTTTGACATATTCAGGATTCAGAATTTTAGCAAAACATGAGTATTCTACTTGGTCTTCCAATGGGATCATAATTGATATCTTACAAAAAATAAAGCAAACTTAATTCGTTGTACACAGTATCAAGTAGTGCAGAAAAACAAGCAACCAATTCACTCTTGTATATTAACCAGACAATGAACACCTTTGGGTATCTTTTGGTCTGCTGATCACAGACATCACCTTTAAATATCATGCAACGTTTTATTGCAGTTGCCTGTTTTTGTGATTTTTCTCTCATGTGATAAATATACATATAAAATACAGCAACTACAATTGCCAAATCTGTGGTGACCTAAAAGAAGTGGTTAGGAATGAAACTTGGATATACCAAGTACAGTTGTTTAATTTGCAAATGGGACAGCCATACTAAAGAGTTTCATGGATGTATTTACACCAGGCATTTTAAGATATAATATAAATAATGAAGTGTGTGTTCTGTGGATGATAGTAATAAAGTGTTATAGTTGTTACAAATTAGTGAATGGGCTTTTACAAAAGTACATACAATCCAATCCCCACTTACACTATCTTTAGTTCAGATAAAATGCTTTTTTTCCAAAACGAATGAGTCACTCCAGAATTCTCATAGAAAACAAAGGGAAGATAAAAGTAACCTTTTGAATACTGAGGCAAATTTCCAGGCATCCTTTTCAGTATTAGGCCCTCTGCCAAAAGGCCACCCAGGATATTCCATCATACAGTAGAGCTTTATTGTTAAATGTTCCAGTGAAGTGACCTTGACCCAAAGCAAACAGTTTTTTATTGACACTTATTAAATACAGAAGGCTTATGTTATATTCTAGTAACAATGCTTCATTGTTGCTTTTGGTTTTTAATGTGTTCTAATGCCAGTGTTTTCTAATTTGGGGTGTTTTTATTTTTTTCCAAAATCAAGATCCTTACTCGGTTCATTCTAAATTCATCTGTCAGTATCTGTTATCAAATGACTATATAGATTTTTCACTTATTACTGTTTGTTTCTATCAATTTTTATTTTTTTCCAACATAAGATATCCTCATACAAAGACCAATATTTTTAATATATGCTAGTTATACCATACCATTTTCTTAACCCTCTTAATGCTAAGAAGGGTCACAGGGTACATTAGTGATATGAATTTATGCAGTACTTTTTTAAAGTATCTTGGCATTTATCTCTCATTACAAACATAAGCAGGTTGATTAATAACTCTAAATTGGGTTTGACTGCACTATAGTGGACTGACATCCAATCTAAAGTTTCCTGTCTTAGGAAGGCTTTGTTCTCCATGACTCTGTACTGGAATAAATGAGAATGAATAAATCCATTTTGTGTAATTAAATTGTCCAAAGAAATATCTTGAATCAAAGGTTTCAATTAAAATAACTTTGCTAAACACAGCAAGTCTGAAATGTATGTGATCAATGAATCAGTGTAGATCACCATTCATTTCAAATATGCAGTCAAAATGTTTTTTTTTTTGTTTTTTTTCTGGGGTGTAACTTGTCCTCCCTGGCCATTGGACCTTGCTTTTATTCTATGTTGATTAGTGTTCCCTAATTCTATTTTCTTATTTATTTTGTCTTTTTTCTCTTTCTTCATCATGTAAAGCACTTTGAGCTACATCATTTATATAAAAATGTGCTATATAAATAAATGTTGTTGTTGTAATCTGTAGGAGTAGTAAGCACTAACTCACTCACATTGTTGCCTTCATATCTAAGGAACTAGGGGGCTTTGCCCCCTGCTCGCTTCGCTCGCCAACCCCTGGTGTTGGGGAACCTGAAATACATTGATGTATGTATGAGATATATTGGAGTGTAAAGGTGTAGATGACGAACAAAGGAAGTAAAGAACCCATAGCATGGCACATTAGAAAGATTTATTGGAATATTTCTTTATACACAACATTTGTAGTAAAGATGGTGTGTTGTCCTTGAATGAGTTTTCCTTGGTATGGAGTATCTACAACTTTAACTTTAATGTCAGATGAATGCTGAACTCTTGAGAAGGCTACATAAAGTTGTCCATGTCCAAGTACAGGCTCAGAGAGGTATATGCCAACTCTGTCCATGGTTTGTCCTTGGGATTTGTTGATCGTCATGGCAAATGCAGGTTTAATGGGAAATTGGCGTCGTTTAAGTGTAAAAGGTAATTCCAGGTCAGAACTTGGAAGGTCAACTGTAGGAATCAAAACAGTATTGTTCGAATGTGATCCTGTAAGTACTTTTGTTGTCTTAGCTAATGGGTGACTGTTTATGACTTCAGCGACGTTTCTCATTATCAGCTCTGTGTATTGCTTGTTTTCAGGAAGGGTCTGCCATTGCCAGCTGGTGGGCTGATATTTACCCCGGTAGATGCAAAAGCAAATGAACTATTGTAGGATCCAATGCAGTCCATAAAGTTTTTACTTTTGGATACATTATTAGTTAGAAGCTTCCGTAGATATTCAGGAAAGTCATCTAAAGGAGGCAGTCTAACCTGACCCTTTTGACAACAACGTGTAAACTCATTAGTTGTAGTGCCAGTTGTTTCTTCAGGGAAGTTAAGTGAATGACAATGACAGCAAATGATATTCATTAATCCTAATGAATGTTCATTAATAGTGGACTCATTACAGAATGCGTTGTCAGCTAATTGGCGCAGTTGTTTAGCGGCTGTTTGTCGTTCCTTTCTTTGCCGTTTATGTATTGCCTCTGCTGTTTGAGAGTCGCGTTGTAGGCACCTGCGTTCATTAATTGTATTCAGGCGGGCTCGTTTCTGTATGTCTGTCAGTTGAGATGTTTTGTTTTGGAGCCGTGACTCCTTTGGTTGCGTTGTTTGAGAAGCGTGTTTTAGGCACCTGCGTTCATTGTTTTTATCCAGGCAGGCTCGTGTTTGTTTCCCCGTTAGTCGAGCTCTTTCTTTTTGGAGCCGTGCCTGCTTTGCTTGCGGCATTTCAGACGCGCGTTGTAGGCGCCTGCGTTCATTGATTTTATCCAGGCGGGCTCGTTTGTGTATCTCCGTCAGTTGTGGTGTTTCGTTTTGAACCCGTGCCTGCTTTGCTTCCGCAGTTTCAGATGCGCGTTGTAGCCGTCTATGTTCATTGTATTTGTCCATGCGGGCTCGTTTTTGTCACTCCGTTAGTCGAGCTGTTTGGTTTTGGAGCCAAGACAGTTTTGCTTCCATGGTTTCAGACGCGCGTTGTAGGTGCCCACGTTTAATGATTTTATCCATGCGGGCTCGTTTTTGTAGCTCCGTTAGTTGAGCTGGATCGTTTTGGAGCCGTGACCGTGACTCCATTAGTTATCTGTTGTCTACCGTTAATAATATGGATAATTGCACTCACTGTTAATACGGAGTGTTTTCTGTGGTTGTACTGTTAATAATGCATCACTGTAATGTGATTCACATATGCTATATGGTTTGGACGTGTGAGGATGCCGAACGTTTAATACGGAGAGTTCGTTTATTCTTATTACCCGGACCATACTGTGTAGTGTGGACATTTAGTTCAGAAGCGCGTTGTAGACGCCTGCGCCTTTCGTACTTTCTCGCACCTTCCGTACTATCTTTGTGGACCTTTGCGGACTCCGTAGTGTCTTCCGTTTGACTCTGGGGTGCAGTGCAGAATCCTCTTTTCTGTGTGGCGTTAGTTGAGCTATTTCGTTTTTGAGCTGTGACTCCTTCGTTAGTTGAGCTCTTTCGTTTTTGAGCCGTGACTCCTTCGTTCACGGTGGATCAGACTTCGCTTGCGGTTTATGAGACGCGCGCTGTAGGTGCCTGCGCACTATGTCTCCTGCGTCCATCGCCGTGTACCTGTGTCTGTGCCTTCCGGTTTACCATTCTCGGTTAGTAATATGGATGGAGTCCCATGGTGGTGTACATGTGATAGTGGCACTTATCATGTGACTTTTTTTCTGTGGCTTCCTGCAATAGTGGCAGGATGCCAAATAGAGAGATGGCTTCTGTTTGTTCTCAGTCATTTATTTTGTTCTCAGTTTACAGATACTGTGGAGTAAGAATGAAAGATTTTCAGCTTGGCCAAAAATACTAAAGTATAAGTCAGCACCTACCATTAACACTAGGATAAAATGGATGTTATTAAAAAGGGATGGCTGTTTATCCTCTGTTCTTTAGGGAATTTTAAGAATGGCTTTACTTTTAGTTTTTTTTTGTTGTAGTCTTTTGTATGGTAGCTGGCAACATATTCTCTTTGTAATTTTGTTTGGTTTTAGTCTTTTGATGGGTAGCTGGCTAAATTTTTTAAACATAGTGTTCAGGGTTTTAAAATTGTGAATGGTATTTGTAGGTCAATGGAGAGGTTTGCCAAAACCTCTATTGTAGAAATCTAGTTAACAACAAAAAAGCAACCCCATATAAAAATGGGAAGAAGAAGAAGTGAGAAAGGTTCGCTGGCCTTATGACTGTTAAATATTTCTTTATATTTATTTTTCTTGGTATCCTTTTACCACACAAGACCCTTGACCTTACCTGTTATTTCTTCTATACTGCCTTTATTCTCTCACCTATTTCTACTTCACAGCTCCCTCTTGAGGTATAACTAATACTAAGTACAGTATTTAGTCTTTGCTACCTTAAGATCTGTGCCTGCACTGTCTTGTCTTAACCCTCTCTTCTCTATTTTCCAGCTTCTAACTAAGACACCTGGCTTTTCAGAATGTACTTTCAATTCTCTCTATTTCAGGGCACCCATCATACTCAATTATCTTTCTCTACAGTTCTTTCACCATCTCTGCCATGATCACTAGGTGATTAGCGTAAAACAATTCACAGAATTTGCCATGCATTATATCCTCATTTAGTACATCCACCAGAAGGAAATGAGGAAAGAGCTAGTAGCTGAACCATGAGATTAACTTACTTGCAAATTAATATTTCTGTCTGTCCATATGCAGTTCTCACTCTTATTTCCAAGCCCTTATACAGTATATTTCTAATAGTCTTAATAGCGTTTATGGAACTTTCTTTGTACTTAAGCATTCTACTGTAAGCCTTTTCCAGATGTATAAATGCATAATATAGCATATCTCTGTAATATAGCAGATCCCTGCACTTCATAATTGGACCACCATCCCTCTGTCCATGCAATTGTCTCACCACTGTCTTAGCTTTGGCAGTGCCCAATAATCTAGTTTCTCTCCAGTTATCTTGGTTGAGGTATAGTGCAGAGACACTGACAATAAGAAAACAGAGGAAGAAAAACAAATTAAAATATTGGGTGTGTGTTGGGGATTTTATTAGGTGATAGACTGATGAATATGGGGGTTCGGAGAAGGGCAATGAAAGTCATTTTAAAGAAGTATTTAAAAAATAGATTGAGGTGGTATGAGCCTTTTTTCAAAAGAAATGAGGTGTATATGATTGACAGTCTGGAGAAGACCTGTCACAGGGAGAAGTTGAGAGAAAGAGACAGAGGATCAGGTGAGGGGGACTGTGTGTTGAGGGTTGAGGGAAGAGGATGTGGAGGATTGGCAAAAATGGAAGAGAGTCATCAAAGCAGTAAATCCCTACCAAAATGGTAATGGTCGGCAAGAGGAGGAAGGAGTTTTCTTAGATAGGATGAGGTTAACTGGGTTGCTAATTGTAGCTGTCTATTCTACTTTTTACAGCAAAGCTGGATTTTTTTGTTGTAGTATGGTTTACTTTGATTATTTAACTATACATAATTTGATTATTTTAACCACAGTGTATAACTTACTGTGCTTGGTTGTATCATCTCACTATGTGGTTTTTTTTTAGGTTGATTAAGAATCTGTAGCATAAAGTGGTGGTGTTATGAGTTATTAGAGGATTTAATGTATAGCAGTGTAAACTTCTAAGGAGGTGGTGTAGTGTGGTAACACTATTTGGAGCAGTCAGTTACCTGGTTTCTCTTGTACACCACCATTTACAAATGCGTCAATGGTGTAAAAACAAGAAAGAAGGCAGAAAAAGAGTTGGGGATCCACCTCGTATATTATACACAGTTACAAGAAAAAAAAATTGCTCCAGAGAATTGTCTGGGTCTATGTCCAAATAGGGACAGGATAGGAAGGGGAGGTGCCTGGCTTTTATAGTTTTTGGGGTGGAAGAGGAGGGATGGTAAGGGTTCAAGCCAGAAGTGAGGTCAGAAGTAGGCGTTGCAGGAAGGGAATGCAGAAACTGGTGAAGTTTATGTGGGCTTCTGTTCTGGTGATCTGCAGAAAAAAGAAGAAAGGTTAGTGCACTTTGTCAATCCCTGCCCTTGTTCTTTGCCCTTTGTTTATGCCCTTTGCCTGTCTCCCAAGCAGATAACAACATTTATTTATATAGCACAGTACTAGGGTGTTGTACCGTGTTAGCCATTATGAATGTAGAGAAAAGCCAAGCAAAATGACACCTTTTATTGGCTAACTAGAAAGATTACAATATGCAAGCTTTCGAGGCAACTCAGGCCCCTTCTTCAGGCAAGATGTAATCAAGATGTAATCTAGTTAGCCAATAAAAGGTGTCATTTTGCTTGGCTTTTCTCTACATTTATATAGCACATAAATATAAAACACACATATGAAAGACACATATGATGGAACAGAAAAATGCACAGAACATTTTGTTGTATCCTATTTTCAGGACACCCCTATACAAATGTGTGACTTTTTAGTATGTACAATATGTGATTGGTGATAGGATACCCACTTATATGTAAATAAGACTTAGTGTATGTGCATGTTTGTATCTATGTATGTATTTTAGTATATTCTGGCATTGCTAAAAAATAGCTACATATATTTTAGTGAAAATGCAGGATAACTCAAGGATAGACCAACTTAAAATATAGACTATTTTGTTGTTTCAATGCCACCAGGGGGGTGGCGAGCACAGGTCAGGGTCAGAACAAGAGTGATGTAATATTTACTGCGCTTTATCTTTTATTATTTACCATTACAAACTGCAATAAATAACTATAGGGACAACACAGCCCTATCTGGGATGATATAAGGCCATGACAAAAATAGTTAGGGTAAATCTAACTGCCTCATCTCCCAAAGAGTCAAACCCATTTGGAAAGCCAGTGGGGTTAGGCCTGTTGTGCATTGGTGCTGAGGTGTCACCCAGTGCAAGGCAGCACTTGGGTCCCAATTTCGGTGGCCCATCTTGGAAGGTGTGTGGAACATCTTGTCTCTCTGGCATGATGATCATCTTCCTTTGCTGTCAGAGGAGCTTTGTAAATTCCGCATTTCAGTGTGCAGACCTGGGACTGGCCCGATCTCTGTAGGTGGGTACACCTTTTATTGGTCTGGTCACTCTGATGGCTGTCATACTCAGGAAGCAGCTATTGCTGTGGCGGATTGGCTACTTCTGATGGTGTCCAATGTTGCTTCTTTCAGCAAGCGTATTATGAGACTTATGAGATTAAGGCACAACTCTGTTGTCTCAGTGCATCTTCTGATCGCAGAGAGTGATGTGTCGGTGAGAGAGACATTTTATTCACAACTTCGCTCTGTGGTTGATGGGTGCTCGTGAGGTGACACTCACAGTGCACAGCTTGATGACAACTCCAGTCTGTACCGGGAACTGAGAAGGACAACTGAGAGAGCTCTTAGGGCAGATAAGGAGGCGTTTGTTAGAGGAATCTGTCTAGTGACCCATGTCCTGCTTACAGAGGAATCAAAGCATTACGCACATCCAAATCTGTTCCTTGGAGAGTCGCAGTCAGGGCGGGTAATGAAATGGTCCTTACGGATGACGCTGCAGTTTTGACCCACTGGGCTGGATATTTTGAGCAGATGTTTAAAGCTGATCCTCCGGGTGGGACGCTGAACATCTCTGATCCTCCAATTAGCTGTGAACCACCCAATCTCACTGAGATTGAGCAGGTGGTGAACCAGCTGAGGGTAGGGAAGGCTGCAGGGATCTGTGGTATCCAGGGTGAACATCTCCAGGCTGATGGTAAGGCTGTCCTCCTGGCATTGCATTCAATCTTTGACTCCATTTGGGAGATGGGCGTCATCCCAACTGACTGGAAAACATGACTTGTCATCCCTATCTGGGAATGGAAGAGTGATCGCCTGGATTGTGGCAACTACGGGGGAATAACACTGCCGTCAGTGCCAGGTAAGGTCCTTGTTATGGTCATCCTTAATAGGATCCATGATCACTTGCTCACCTACCAGTGACTGGAGCAGTCTGGTTTAACACCTAGGAAGTCTACCATTGACCGCATCCTGGCACTGAGGGTTCTCATGCAGCGAAAATGTGAATATAGGCAGTTTCTTTGCAGACTTTGTCGATTTTTGTAAAGTGTTTGGCTCAGTTGATTAGGTTGTCCTGTGGGACATCCTGAGACTTCGTGGAATCCCCCAGAGGTTGCTGGATATAATGGCTGGGTTGTACACTTTTACTGTGAGTACTGTGCAGAGTGGATGCAGAACCTCTGCGTTTTTCCCAGTTGATTCTGGGGTTCAACCGGGGTGTGTTCTTTCTCCTAATCTGTTCAGTGGTTGCATGGACTGGGTGTTGGGCAGAGTCATGGGGTCCAGCAGCTAGTGGGTATCTATTGATGAAGAAAGATTCACTGATATTGACTTTGCCAGCGATGCTATGATCTTCGCGGAGTCAATAGAGACTCTAATCGGGGCTCTTGAGAGACTGAGTGAGGAGTATAAATGTCTGGGCTTGCAAGTATTATGGATGTAGTGAGGAGTCAAGCAAAATGACACCTTTTATTGGCTAACTTTTGAGGCAACTCAGGCCCCTTCTTCAGGCAATGGATAAAAACCAAGATCCGGGCCTTTAATGACCCCTTGGGCATAACCATCAGCAGTGTGTCTATCTTCAGAGAGAATGACAACCGTTTTGAGAGGTTTACTTACCTCAGCAGCGACTTTCATGTCTCTGGTGACTCTTCCTATGAAGTTAGTAGACAGATTGGGAGAGCATGGGGGGTTATGAGGTCATTTGAAAGGGGTATGTGGCACTCTTGATATCTTTGCAGAAAAGACAGATGTATGTCCTTAGAGTCCTTGTGCTTCCTGTTTTGCTATATGGTTGTGAGACATAGATGCTATCCAGTGACCTAACACGAAGACTAGACTCGTTTGGTACTGTGTCTCAACCTCAGTCTGGCGGACCGCTGCGGCCATAGCCAGGACTTTGTGACGGTCGTGCCACTCCTTTAAAAGATTAATATGCAAAATTTGTACGGGTTTCCTCCGCCTGGGAATTCTGACTTTATAATTCACTGGGGACGCTCTTCTATCACTGCCGGCCACAGATAAATAAGATACAATGGTCAATAATGATGGCTTTCTTTCTTTCTTTCTTTCTTTCTTTCTTTCTTTCTTTCTTTCTTTCTTTCTTTCTTTCTTTCTTTCTTTCTTTCTTTCTTCAGAATTTTTAAATAAAAAGAACAATTCCCAAAATCCTTTTGTTGAAAGTGAACCCCTAACTACTAGTAATACGTGATCTTACCTTGAAACATCTCAATTCTATATTTTCAAAAAGCTATTGGTATGTGGAACTACTTACTTGTTACAATACTATGCATTTCAGAATGGTCAGGCATTTCTGGATTATTCCAATGTGCTCATGTAGGTAAGCAAAACAAGTGAGGCATTACTTTGAGATGTGATAGTGTTTTTAGGTGTGTGTACTGTGAAGCCTGGCTAAGTCTGACTGTGTTCTCTGCCACTCAAGTTTCATCTGTGTGGAGGGGAGCCCAGTCAGAATGAGGATTATAGTAGTTTAAAGCAGTATAGGAAAGGCGTTGGGTCATAAGATGCAATGATGGAAGTAGAGACTGGCATAGTTCTGCTAAAATAGATTGGCTGCTATCAATACAGGACAGTAGGAAGAACCAAATACTTCTGGGGTGAAAGACAGAATAATACTGGTGGGTGGAGCATTGGATAGTAGAGCAAGAAGCTACTGTTTTTAAGTGAATGGGTAGCCCAGTGCTTTTTAGAAGAATAGTGTCTCAGGACTGCAAGACCATCTTCTAAGTGGCTTTGGACCACAACTTCTGGAGGATAGTTTTGGTTTGGTTTTGGTGGACATACTTGGTAGATTTACCACAGAAGTAGCTCCTAGCTGAAACTTAAAAAATCCTTGTAGTCACCTACTCACTGAACTGGTAGCTGTGTGTTGAGTAGGACAAGGTGTCGACTCTTAGGTGGAAGAGAGGACCGGCATGAGAGAGAGAGAGAAATTTGAAGGTGAATTAAAGAAGGGCTAAATTACATTATTAGGTAAGATAATTTATATGAGGCCCTGCCAAACAGATAGTGATGTAAGCCTTGTGTTAACTAGACCCTGGTAGAATTTTTGTTTTGCCTGTTTATTTTCTTTATACTTGTATTATTTGCTTTCTCCTGTTTATATTCTTAGTACTAAAACATGTTTTTGAGATCTTTCACTGCTCAGCATTTCATTCTCGGTTCAGGTACATCTACAGAGAACCCCTTATCGTTTCAAACTTTGTACAACTGCTCCGTGTTACTGAGCCTCATTGTCAAGCCAGGCATCTTGCCTCACAAGAATTCCTTACAGTTAACAGGCTCAACAACAAACTGCTGAATCAGTATGCATAAATATCTGATAAATCATTAGCAGCTCTTTGATTGTAGTGTTAGTTACAATGCTATGTATGGTACAGGCAGGGTAGGGTGTCTGTCTATTGTCACTGTCTCTGTGCTTGTGGTATTACCTTGGGCAGAAAAACTTCATACTTTCCTTATGATTCAACACCGTGTTTCGTTTGCCTTGATCAGTCTTCCTTAGAAACGTAACAGTTTACTTAATAAGGTCAGAAGCTCGAAAGTGTGAAATTAATATATAAACTGTTCAAAAAAAATTAAAGAAACACTTTGAAAACACATCAGATCTCAATGTTAAAAAAATCATGCTGGACATCTATACTGATATGGACTGGGTAATGTGATAGGAACGAAAGGATGGCACATCATTTGATGGAAATGAAAATTACCTACAGAGGGCTGAATTCACAGACACCCCGAAAATCAAAGTGAAAAAATTATGCTTTGTATGGCCCCCAAGTGCTTGTATGCATGCCTGACAACATCGGGGCATGCTCCTAATGAGACGATGGATGGTGTCCTGGAGGATCTCCTCTCAGATCTGGACCAGGGTATCACTGAACTCCTGGACAGTCTGAGGTGCAACCTGGCAGCATCAGATGGACCGAAACATAATGTCCCAGAGGTGTTCTATTGGATTTAGGTCAGGTGAGCGTGGGGGCCAGTCAATGTTATCAATTCTGTCATCCTCCATGAAATGCCTGAATACTCTCACCACATGAGACCGGGCATTGTTGTGCACCAGGAGGAACCCAGGACCCACTGCACCAGCACAGAGTCAATGGGTCCAAGGATTTCATCCCGATACCTAATGGCAGTCAAGGTGCCGTTGTCTAGTCGGTAGACATCTGTGCGTCCCTCCATTGATATGCCTCCCCAGACCATCACTTTCCCACCACCAAACCGGTCATGTTGATTGATGTTACAGTTAGCATAACATTCTCTACGGCTTCTCCAGACCCTTTCACGTCTGTCACATGTGCTCAGGGTGAAGCTGCTCTCATCTGTGAAAACCACTGGACACCAGTGGTGGACCTGCCAATTGTGGTATTCTATGGCAAATGCCAATCGAGCTCCACTGTGCCGGGCAATGAGCACAGGGCCCACTAGAGGACGTTTGGCCCTCAGGCCACCCTCATGAAGTCTGTTTCTGATTGTTTAGTCAGAGACATTCACACCAGTGGCCTGCTGTAGGTCATTTTGAAGGGCTCTGGCAGTGCTCATCCTGTTCCTCCTTGCCCAAAGAAGCAGATACCGGTCCTGCTGATGGGTTAAGGACCTTCTACGGCCCTGTCCAGCTCTTCTAGAGTAACTGCTTGTCTCCTCCATGCCCTTGAGACTGTGCTGGGAGACACAGCTAACCTTCTGGCGATGGCACATATTGATGTTCCATCCTGGAGAAGTTGGACTACCTGTGCAACCTCTGTAGGGTCCAGGTATCGCCTCATGCTACCAGTAGTGACACTAACCTTACCCAAATGCAAAACTAGTGAAAAATCAGTCAGAAAAGATAAGGAGGGGAAAATGTCAGTAGCCTCGACCTGTTAAACCATTCTTGTTTTGGGGGTCATCTCATTGTTGCCCCTCTAGTGCACCTGTTGTTAATTTCATTAACACCAAAGCAGCTGAAACTGATTAACAACCCCCTCTGCTACTTAAGTGACCAGATCAATATCCCAGAATTTTCATTGAATTGATGCTATACTCTGATTAAAAAGTATTCCTTTAATTTTTTGAGCAGTATATATGCCATTTCATATAAAAAGATTCTGGTCGTAAGAAATGCTTTCCACTGGCCATGTCAATAGTTCTACCAATTGTACATTTACCAGGTGATATATATCAGGTTAAAAAGGTTTGTCTCTAATATTTGTAAATAAAGCAAAGTACTTATTATAGACAAACCTTTGGAAAAACAAAATACCTTTCCAGTTTCTAAAAACTTTTAAAATGAATTTTTGACCTTTTTAGATGACTTTTACATATTTTTTTCACCTGAATTTTAATTGCATATTCCTCGCTGGAAAGGAGATTAAATAATTTACACATTCAATTGAGCACTTTTGTTGGTGTTTTTTTACACTTTCTTGGTCTCTTTTTTCCCCAGAGACACTTACCCACTGGTTACATGGTCATTTTGGAAGCATCTAATGAGAATGCTACCAAACGGTATCTTATCTACGAAACAGGGGACGAAGGTATACATTGTGTAGTATAACAGTCTTAAACATGTGTAATTCAATTCAGTAATTTTTGTAACATTCCCACCACAGGAACTCTAGCCATTTGTAGTTCCAGGTAGGTCATTTCTAGTACTTTTTTTAGCTTCTACTCCAGGGTATGTACTTTTCTTTAAACCTAGAACTAATGTGGGTGGGGCACTGGCAATGAATTGTGTTAATTAGTTGATGATAATCACAGGCACCATTTCACAAATTTGTTAGTAGTTTGGACTTTGGAGAGTTATCGGTGAAGATGTAGGGGCACACTTCACACTTCATTACTCTTAAAAGCAGTCTTCTTGGTGCACCAGGCTATGCACCACATCAAAGCAATACTCTGCTCTGCTCTGTGAAGTCATGATTGGTTTGAAACAATAAGGGCTCTCCTGCGAAATCTGGAACCCCCAATCATGATGCACTTTTCACCACTTCACTCTTAATAGCCACTTCCCTGGTGCGCTGTCCTATGCCCTGCATCGAAGCAATAATCATTCGTTAACTCCTGAATATGCCGTAGCTGGCATCACATCACTCTTTTTTGCAGGTCACATATTTTGCATAAATTTTACAGTTTATGTTGTGTGGTGGGAATGCAACACACAAAAGTGGCCAGGGACTGCAAGTGTCCCAGGGTCTACATCATACAGGAAAACTATTGATAAATGGGTGAACTTTCTGGAGTCCTGGTTATTTGCTTTGAACAAATGATGAATGATTCATCTATGCTTAAACAGGCCTCAAGTTCAAGGTACAGCCTGCCAGAGAATGACCAGGAACAGACAGGAGAAAGAACAGATCTCCAGGGACCTGACACTGTCTAGCCAGGAGCGAAACGTGGAGTGAAACTGCAAGTGAATCAGTCTAGGAGAACTTGACGATTCCAAGAGGGTTCATTGGAACTGAGTTGACATCATGGACAGTAAGGCCATGCTAACACCCGCGAGTCAGTGGCACTGACTCCAACCAAGCTTGCTACTCTGCCTAAAGAGTGCAGAGAATACTGAAATGAATAGACCGAGCTGAAGGTAACGATCACCGCAATGATTATTGCAATAACTACTGCTCTCAGGGGGGACATAAAGGAGGCTAAGGAGTAATATAAAGAAGGTTACAAATGATATAAGGAAAGATATAAAGGACATAAACATGACAAACGAGAAGATGCTTCAGGTTATTAAAGACCAAGAGAAACATTTAAGTAATTGCTTTGAGGCAACCTTTAAAGTTATGCTACAAAAAACTTAAAGAAAAATACAGGAAAATGCGAGTAAGGCTGAGAATAAATTCAGAGGACTTGGTGCTCAGTTTGAAGACGCTAAGCAAATATTTATGACTCGTATTGCAATAGTTGAACAATTATTGATATCTGCTGCTAGTGAAAAAGCAATGGCTACAAAATCTGAATGCCATGTGCTTGGAGACAGACTAACTTTGCTAGAAGATGGATACATAAGAAATAATATCAAAATTGAAGGTCTCCCTGAAAACCGTGAAAGTCCAAACCCAGTGAAATTCATAGCTGAACTATTCTCTAAAATAATTGGAGAGGACTTTAAATCAGATACCAAGATATCATCAGCTTACTGCATAAGTGAATCGAATGCCTCAAAACCTAGAAGCCTTATTGCTCGTTTCAACAAATTACAATCCAAAGTAAATTTGATGTCATTTCCCAGAATGAAACATATTTGAAAACTGTATTTGTATTTTCCCTGATTCCTTACCGTCAACAACTGCTAAACATGTCGCATTTTACAGCATTAAACAGTGCTTACACAAAGCTGAAATCAGATATAGCCTCTTGTGTCCTGCTAAACTGAGAGTGGATATTCAAGGCAAGTTATACATTTTTAGTTCTTTGGATGAAGTAGAAAAAGAGCTAAGAAAATTGATCCCAACACTTTGAAATATGATTGTGAGTCACATCGTGTCCTGGTAAGGCAAAGAAGATTGTATATGCAATTTGGTCCATTCGCAATGAGACTTTTGCTGTAATTATACATGCCCTTCTCGGCTAATTTTACATTTTAATTACAATTACAATCGTAACCTTTTTTTTCCCCAAAGGGTATTGTTTAACATTGTACCCTTGTCTTATTGAATTAGGATTGTAGTATCATACGTTATCTGCTTTTCCATGGGTACTGTTTAACATCATTCCCTGGGTTTATTCTTTTGGGACTGTTTAAGATTATATTCTAGATTTATAGTATTAAAGCTGTATTGCCAATAGATATATGTACTTTAATCTTTCTACACAGCTGCTGGGGGGCTTGTTTTTTGGACGTGCTCTGTGTCTAGGCATGTCAGAGGACTGGGACTTAGTGAAGTGTGGTCTTGCCTCACTTGGGGAGGCAAAATGGGGGGGGGGGGGCTGGGGGTGGAGAGAGAGAGAGAGAGCAAGCTATTTCTAATCTATCCTTTTTACCCCCACAGTTGTAAGTGCCAACACAACAATAGATTTTATAGCCATAACTCCCCAGAAAATTGGAAATTAAGTTTAAATCTATTTTATGTAGTAATGTACTGCCATAATTTAAGACTATAAAATGTCAACAAAAGTTCAGAAGCAATGTCTGTATGACCAAACAGTGAACTTTGTGAGCTGGAATGTCAAAAGTTCAATCACGAATTAAAGAGGAAATGCAAAGATAGTATTTTTACAGGAGAATTACTTACTAAGCAAGGATCAGTTTCGGTTGCAAAGAGATGAGACTGGCCAAATATTGCTCTCCAGCTATACAAAGAAAACTAGAGGTGTCGGAATCTTAATACATAGAAGAATTTCATTTCTAGTATCAGATATAGTATCTGATCCTGAAGGGCAATACGTGAGCATGATGGGTAATTTATTTAATTGTAAAGCAATTTTGATACATATCTATGCACCCAATTTGGATGATAGAGACAATCCAAAACGTTGTTGCATTCATTCCTAATGTGAACACTCATATAATTATAATGGCTGGAGACTTTAATTGTGTTTTAAAGCCAGACCTGGCTAGGTCTTCAGCTACAGGGGCGGTAACATCTAACACTGCAGAAACAGTTTGTAATTGATCATATCTTATCAGACCCATGGAGATTTCTAAATCCAAACATAAGAGTATATTCTTCCTCCTCACTGTTACATCATTGTTACTCAAGAATTGATTATTTCTTTATAGATAACAATTTTTTGCCTACGATCATATCTTGCAAGTACAACACTATTGTTATCTCTGACCATGCCCCTCTGATTATGGAGCTGAAATCACTACTCCCCACATATTCATCACGCAGCTGGTATCTCAACCTGACGAGTACTGTAGAGAATTTATATCCAAGCAAACTGAGTTTGCATCCACAGAGTTCTCTGCAGGTATACTCTAGGAAACTCTGAAGACATTTTTAAGAGGACATATTATTTAATATCTCTCCAACAAAAATAAATCTGAAACCTAGAAGGCGGTAGAGTTAATAAGTGAAATTACCAGAATAGATCAAGAACATGGCAGGTCTCCAAATGATGCACTTTATAAGAATAGACAGGCTTTGCATTCAGAACTCAGCCTCTTGATCATATTGCATGTCACATTCTCATTTTCCTTTCCCTAGATGTAATATTCTAAAAAATAAACTTCATCTGAAGTTTAAACACGTTTTCCTAGTTCATACTTCAGCACCGTAGACATAACTCATTTCATTCCTGTCATTTTTCAAACAGAGGCTGGCGTCCATTTGTAATGTTAACAGCTGCTTAGTTAATTTGACAGTTTTGGAAGGAGTGGGGAAACACCTTCCCCAGTTCATTATTCCTGTATGTCTACAATCTGGTTTTCCATTTATTAAAATACATGTAAAATACATTCACATATAGTATATCTTATGGTAAGCACAAAAGTTTCACAGATAATTTGTGATTTCATAAAATGCTTGAGATTTGGTAGAAAGGACTCTACTAAATAAAAACAAGTAGCAAAATCATCTGCCTTTCTGATCATCTTGGTTACAAACTTTTCATAAATTTTTCCTTTGCAGTTTTTTTGCTTTCAAGAAATTTCAATTGTATATCTACACTAGCCGCCGCATAATCACGCTGCTTTTTTAATGATTTTTAAGCACAGGGAAAAAAATGAACATTTGAAAAATCCGTAATTTAATAAACCACCAAGAAAAGTAACATTGCAACAATGCACGCTACGAACCAACATACAATTGTCCATGATTGAAAACTGGAGGACCGCTGTCGCGCCTTCACCTTCCAGAGCGAGGGACGGGGCTGGACGGCGCTCAGGCGCGGAGGGCGGAACGGGGGGGAGAGGGGAAGGACGCCCATTCCTCCCCCTCCATTCCGGCCCCCCCCGCCATTCTAGTCTGCCGATTTCTTAGTCATCGTTCAGTACGCACTGCCTGCTCATGTGCCCGCCCCCAACTCCTCACCTGAGTCGCTTTCGTCTGTGTACAGTCCACATGCACCTGTAAGTCACGTTGATTGTTCATTTTCCAAACACCGCCTCAGTCGCTTTTGTCTCTGCTACAGTCCACATGCACCTCTGAGCCACGTTGACTTTTCATTGTTCTTTGCGGTTCCGGCTGCTTTTCTATATATAATCCACCAAGTCACCCGACCATAGTAGTAGTAGCAGGTGTGTGTACAAAGGGCAGGGACGTAATCAGTGCGAGCGTATGACCCGCACTTACTGGGAATTCCTCATTCGTGGGGAACAACTGCAAGCCCCGGTCTCCATCATGAATGGGGTTCAACGGCTTACCCACGTCTCTCAGCGCCGGGTAGACACACGTTGATCCATTCAGTGTAGCGCGCGTGCAGTACCAGACATCCAAGGGCATCACAGACCTGTTAATGCTCAATCTCACGTGGCTGAAAGCCACTTGTCCATCTAAGAAGTTGGACGCTGACCGCTCTTGGGTCGCGTAACTATTTAGCAGTTGGGAGTCTCGTTCGTTTTCTGAATTAACCAGACAAATCGCTCCACCAACTAAGAACGGCCATGCACCACCACCCACAGAAATGAGAAAGAGCTATCAATCTGTCAATCCTCTCCGTGTCCAGGCTGAGTGAGGTTTCCCGTGTTGAGTCCAATTAAGCGAAAGGCTCCACACCTGGGGCCTCATGTATAACGTCGTGCGTAGAACTCACACTATAACATGGCATAAGCACAAAAGCAGGAATCTGTGCGTACGCAAACTTTCACATTCTTCCACTACATAAATCCCGATCAGCGTGAAAAGTAACGCACGTGCACGCGCCTTCTGTCCCACCCCAACTCCTCCCAGAATTACGCCTCTTTGAATATGCAAATCGATATAAATAGCCTTCTGTGAAAAGACAATGGGAAAAGCACGGGGGAAAATATAAGAATTTCAGCAAATACCAAGTGGAGGAGAAGGTGGAAAAACGTACTATTTGTTTGTTTAAACAGTGGTATAATCAACAAAAGAAAGTTGATCGAGTAACAGAGTGTTGGAGAAACTCGAAAGCTCAAGTTCACAAAGTCGCACAGTGCCTGAAATAAAAAAGAAGTTGTCACATATCAAAGTCGGCGTGAAAAGGCGACTCGTAGCGGACCATCGGAGTGTCATATGAAAGCTTATTAGGGTACAGAGAAAAAAAAATAGGCACACAGTGGGAAAAAAGCACAAAATGTCAACTTTAATCTCGAAGTTTCCACTTTAATCACGTAGTTTATTTTGTCATTAAAGTAGAACATCATAAACTTCATCTTAAAATCGTTTTAATTTACTAGTTTCTCAAATCCCATCGTAACTGAAGTAGCACGTTAAATGCTTTGTTCTGTGTTTGATCTTCTATGTGCTCTATGTGTGTGAATCACTACGTGCTTCCGTTCTTTCTCTTTCTCCGACAGTACACAGAATCCATTACATTCGTGATATTACAGCTCTCTGAATAATTAAAATACTGAGATGTATACGTGATATCTTTTTCATTATGATAGGAATGAAAGCATATTATTAAACATGGGTTAGAACGCCGATTCTTCAAGACTTTTAAGGAACATTGAAATATCTTCGTAGTACGTGTTTAATTATTCTCTCCGTCTATCCTTCCAGTGTCGTGTCAGCACCAGCAATAATACAGCGCAAGGCAGGAGCTATCCGTGAACTAGCTAGCGCTGCGGCACCGTGTCCTCACATGTTTAATCATTAACAATACAGATTATTTAAATGAAGTTAAAGTTTTATCTGTATACTATAAGCAACATATTTTGCTGCATTTCATCTTAAAAATGATATCGTCATCATACGCGCTTTATAAAGTGGCACAGGTTGTGCAATATTATAACTGTAGTGCAAGTTTACAGTGAGGTAATTGTACTTATGAGTACAGACAGTTCTACAAGGAGCACTTGATTGAGTGCGTTTTATAGTTCTTGGGATGACACTGTTTCTGAAACGTGAGGTCCGTACATAAATGGCTTGAATGCGTTTTGCCGTGGCTGAGGCAGCGTGTGCATGAAACTGTATACCGATAATTCTCTTTCCGATCAGCTGCTGCTGTGATTCCCCACTCAGATACAGTGATATAAATACTCCGAGTGGTGCAGTGAGAGTAATATGGAAAAAGATGATCCGCTGTGGCAACCCTTAACGGGAGCAGCTGAAAGAAGAAGAAGATGTGAGAGTAACAACGCTAAAGCAGTTATGGTATTTGGAATACTATGGCTATTCCCTGGACCATTATATTTCTACAGGTTAATTACAATCAGATGCATTACACTAATAAACAATATGCAGTTAATTTCAGTGTATTTATAAAACCGAGTCAGGAATGTGGGTCTAAGAAAGAAAGGGTAACCACACAGGAACAGTAGCACTGCTTTGACGCTGGGTGGCGCCAGTCTGCAAAACCGAGCGGAGAAATTGCGTACGCCAGGGTATGAGGTACCATGGAAATGTGCGTGGCTTTACGCCAAGTTTAGGTTTTATACATCGCGATTTGAGTGTGGAAACGTTCATACGCAACATTTCTGTGCATACGCACTGTTTATACATGAGGCCCCTGGTGGTGCCCTTCCGTCAATTCCTTTAAGTTTCAGCTTTGCAACCATACTCACCCCCAGAACCCAAAGACTTTGGTTACCCGGTTGGCCGCCCGGCGGTTCATGGGAATGACACCACCGGATCGTCTGTCGGCATCGTTTATGGTCGGAACTACGACAGTATGTGACCGTCTTCGAACCTCCGACTTTCGTTCTTGGTTAATGAAAACATTCTTGGCAAATGCTTTCCCTCTCGCTTGAATTGTTATCGGGCGTGGCTCTGTCGTGCGTGTGCCATGGTCGGCTGCTTCGTGAATTGTTGGTGGGCGTGGCTCTGTGAGTTGTCATCATATCCTATGGTCTTAGCATTGGTGGGTGGGTCTCTGTGAGTTGGCGGGCGTGGCTATGCCGTGCATATCCCATGGTTGTCTTGCTTGTTCTGTCGACTTAGTGAATTATATATATAGATCATACCCAGTTCAATAATTGTGTTATAGAACCTTTTCCCTCTTCCTCGGCATTATCTGTGATCTGTGATCATGAAAGGATTCTTCTTACATATTCCTGTTTTTGAGACTGCTTTTTTCATTACAGAGTTGCCAGTTGGCAATCTTGAAAGCATCATGCAGGTGACTGGATCCATTCATCACAAAGTACACTTACATACAGTGTATGAATTTAGGGTTGCTGATTAAAATACCACACAATGTGGGGACTTGGGAGGATTCATGAAACAGCAAGAACATTCAGATTATACATAGGTAGTGACCAAACATGGGAAGATATCCATGTCTCTGAAGCATTGTAGTCATAGAGTTAATCATTGTATCCCATGCTGCCTGATGTAGTCTTAGTTATATTCTTTTTTTTCTTTTTTTAAAAACATTCTATTGAATTTATTAAAAGCAAGTAACATTCCATACAAGCAAGTCAAACTTGACAAACATAAGTTCAAATCAAACTCTACCCATTATAAAGAGAGCTAGACCAACAGAGTAAAACGTTTAAGAGTAGTGAGAATTTGATTTTTTCCAATTTCAAATAGTATATAACATCAGTTGCCCACTGACTTAAAAGAAGTGGGTTAAGATTCTTCCAGTTAAGCAAGATAAGTCTATGTGCCTATAGTGAAGTAAAGGCAATTAATTTGTTTGTTCTTCTCCACTTTACGCCCATTTGGGAGTACACCAAACACAACTGTTAATGGATTAGGAGAGATTGTGAAACCAAGACTGTCTGAAAGGCATTTAAAGGTTTTGGTCCAGAATGATGTTCATTTGGTGCATGCCTAAAACATATGGCCCAATGAGGCTGGACAATTTTAAATGAGACAGATGTGCTCGATAAAAAGATTTTAAGTTGAATAATTGTATGCTTTGCGCATATGGAGCTAGAGTAAATTCCGTGCATGGCTGCCTTCCACAACTTTTCTGAAATGTTGAGTAAGAGATCCTTTTCCCACTGTTCTCTGGGATCTCTGAAAGTAAGGGACTTTAAAATGTTTTTATATATTACAGAAATGCTGTCTGAGTCCTCAAGACTGATCAATATTTTTTCCGGAATAGAGGTAGGTGGGAGGTGAGGAAACTTGGGCAGATTTTGTTTAGCAAGGTTTTTAATCTGAAGGTAGTGAAAGAATTGTGTTGATGGAAACATTAAATTTGGAGTGTAATTGTTTGTAAGATGCAAAGACATTATCTATGTACAAATCCCTGATTAAATTTCCCGTATGTTTTCCAAACATTAAAAATTGCTTACGTTGGAGAGGGTGAAAAAAGGTGGTTATCATGCAGAGGTGCCATAGATAAAAGCTTTATTGTCTTGAAGTACTTCCTACATTGGTTCCATATTCTGAGTAAATTGAGCACAATTGGGTTCTTAGTATATTGGTGATTACTCATATTTACTGGGGTACAAAACAAGAAATATAAAGAGGTACTACAGGATTTAATTTCTATTGTGGACCAAGCCTGTGTGTGTTCATCTATTTGTGCCAATGTCCAGGTTTTTATAGCTTGCATATTTGCCACCCAGTAATAAAATTGAAAGTTAGGTAGAGCCATGCCGCCTTCTGCCTTAAGTCTTTGTAGGGTCGCCCTTTGGATGTGTGGATGTTTTCAATTCCAAATAAATGAGGTTATGATTGAATCTAACTTCTTAAAAAATGATTTGTTACTGTATATTGTAATGTATACGCTTTGAAATAGAAAATGAAGCTTAGGAAAGATATTCATCTTGACAGTGTTAATTCTTCCAACTAAAGTGAGATGAAGGGTGCAAGTGCTGCTTAAGTTTTTTCCTTGCAGACAGCAAAATTTAGTTGATAAAGAGCTTTATAAGCTTTTTAAACTTGTGATGTTTACCCCTAGGCATTTAAACTGATCAGCGATGATAAAAGGGAAGGTGTCTAATCTAATATTGTGTGTTAGAGATATATATTTTTTATTATTTTTTAATTTTTATTATTCATTCAAATTAATTTTGAGTCCAGACATATTTTGAAATTCTGCTAGTGCTGATAGGACTGCAGGCACAGTATTTTGTGGATCTGGTATATATAGTACCATATCATCTGCATATAGTGATATTTTCTGTTCAAGTCCTTTTCTGATAATCCCCTTTATCTCATAAGCATTTTGAAAGTGAACTTCCAGTGGCTCAATGGCGATTGCAAATAGCAGTGGTGAGAGGGGGCATCCTTGTTTTGTACCACATTCTAGTTTGAAGTCTGAAATTATTTTGTTAATACAAACTGAAGCTTCTGGACAGGTATACAGTTGTTTGATTCATGCACATATGTCCGGAAAAATCCCAAATTTTGCCAATGTAGTGAAGAGGTAGTCCCATATCAAATGCTTTTTCTGCATCCAACGATAATAATATCTCTGGGGTGTTAGACTTTTTGGGTGAATATATTGCATTAAAAAGGCGTAGAAGATTGGAAGCTAAGTGTATGCCTTTAATTAATCCAGTTAGGTCTTGTGATATTACCGAAGGAAGCACTTTCTCAGTCCTTCTAGTTAGAACTTTGGAGAGTATCTTAACATCATTATTCAGAAGTGATATTAGTCTGATGTACATTGCAATAAGTCCTTATTTTGTTTAGGAAAGATGGTAATTTATGCTTGGCGAAAAGTTTGAGATAGAATTTTATTGTCTAGCTTCTGTAAATGTTGCTAATTAAAGGGGAGCTAACATAATTGAAATTTTTGTATAAAATTCAGTAGGGTAGCCATTAGGGCCTGCTGCTTTCCCATTCTGAAATGAGTTTATAGCATCTAGTAATTCTGAGAGTTCCAGAGATTGATCCAACTCCTCTGCATTAAGAGTGTCTGCTTGTGGTATTTGTAATGCATCCAAAAACACATTAGGTTATATCTTCTCATCTTTAAACTGAGTAGAATATAAGGACTTATAGTAGTCTCTAAATGTGTGCAGTATAATTTTATGGTCAATGATTTTGTCTCTGTCTGTGTTGGTAATTACTGGTATTGCATATACGAACTTCCTGCTTCCTGCAAAGCCTGTTTTTTCCTATAAAGTGCCTCATTTGGACATCTGGCATGTTCTTGATCTATTCTGGTAATTTCATTGATTAGCTCTGATGCATCCTTGGTTTCTGATATATTTTTGTGGGAAAGATATGAGATACTTTGTCCTCTTTAGAAAGCCTTCAGTTTCCCAGAGTATTCCTGCAGAGACCTCTGAGAATGTATTTGTTTCTAAAAAAAATTGATTTGCTTGGATATAAACTCTGTACGGGTCATCTGCTAATAAAAGTGGGTTAAGATGCCATCTGCGAGATGAGTATGTGGGGCATAATGATTTGACGTCCATGATCAAAGGGGCATGGTCGTAGATAACAATAGGGTCATACTTGGAAGATTTAATTGTGGGCAAGAAATCTATAAAGAAATAATTCTTGAGTAACAGTGATGTACTCGTGAGAAGAAAGAATATGTTCTTGAGTTTGGGTTTAGAAATCTCCAGGGGTCTGATAAGTTGTGATCAATTAAAAACTGTGTAATTGTTTTTGCAGTGTTAGATGTCATTGCCCCTGTGGCAGGAGACCTATCCAGGTCTGGATTTAAAACACAAAGTTGCCAGCCCTAATAATTTTGTTCACATTATTAATGGATGCAAATATATTTTGGATGAGTCTTAGTTATATTCTGACATTATATTAGTTCTCAGTTACGAAGTAAGCAGATGATAGGCCCACCTTCATTTTTATAATCATGCTATATCTGTAAGCCAGTGCCATTAAATTACTTATCTGACTTTCCATCCAATGAATGTTCATACATTTCCTCACAGTTTCACACTGCCAGGATAGAAAACAAAGCCCACTATCTGTGATCTTTCACTTCCTTTACAGACTTGAAATATCTCTCAAGTCACCAGTTCCACAGCTTTGAATTTTGTCCACTTTTTTATCTTGAGAAGGCCTTTCCTTGATAGACAGGTGTGTCTGCATTCCACAAAAGCAGTTTTAAGCTTTAGGTAGTGATAATTCTTTCATGACCTTAATTTTGCAAGTTATTACCTGACATCATGTGCCAAACAAGGGGCCTTTTTCTGTACATAACATCTGCTAAAACAAGGCTTCACAAAGGTCTGCAGCTTTGTGTACAGTAATTATACTATAGTAAATATCAGTACTATAATGGATTATAATGGCTTGAGCTGTGGGCATGGGAGAAAAAGTGGACTGCACAGGACCGTGAGGGGGCCATCAGGATCATTGGGGAGAGAATAAAACCCATATTGGCAGTAGGCATATAGAGATGAAGGAAAAAGGAAAGAGGGGGGCATTAGGCCTTGTAGGTACACCAAAATTTCAACAGGAAGGAATTAGACATATACAAACTGGCAGAATAAATACATTGTTAGCCTAGAATGATAAAAAGGAATTCAACTCATCAGACGTCAAGGATGCCTGAATCTTTAGTAAAAGATGGCTAAAGAGGGTTGGCAGGAGGTGTGAATACGTCCTGGTAGACCGAGCACAACACAGATCCTGATTTAGCAGAATTAAAAAAATGTTCTCCTTTTTAAATAATCTTTGAATGGAAAGAGCGGGGCCATGGTGACTCTTTAAGGTAAACAGCTCAGTTGTAGCCTTGGAAACTCAGACGTTTGTGGGTCTCTTTAAAGCTCTGGACATGCTGGATTCAAAGATGGAAGTTTTAGAAGAATATCCCTTTTATTAGAGTAAGGCAGGAATTGATGCAAAGAAGTAGAAACTGCTACTGAGCTTAAAGTCAGGGGACAAGTGGAAGCTAGGGAAAACTGGATGATGAACCCTGAATCATATGAGAAAAAGGAGTGGATTGAGGCACATGAAGAAGGGTGTGCTTTTTTTCATTCCTTGGTAGTTAGGAAACTTCAAGACTTGATGAGAAAGTTCTCTGAATATATATTCCTTCCATTGTGTATTTTAGAGATAAGCACTCATTTTATATATTCTTTCCATTATTCTAGAAGTGGAGTGACAACACTAGGTCAGCCTGTCCTGTTACAAGCATGTATTATGTCCCCTTCACGTGACTCCCAAGCCATTTTAGTGTAGCCTACATTTAAGAATTACGGCTGACTTCAGTAAATTTCATGTTTGTTTCATTAGCAAATTTTTTATGCTATCTTAATCAGGAGGAATGTGTGGAAAAGAGTACAGAATAAATATAAATATAAGTACAGTGCAGAAAAAAGTAGTGCTTGCCCCATTTTACGAAAAATAAGGTCATGGTTACTTATTCACTAATTATTTTGTATTTATATAGGACTTTCTGTCATTTCTATTGTCTTATTTTAGTGGATAGGCAGATAACATTTACAAAACGCAGTGCTCTGTCCTTTGCTCAACTACTGATTGGCATATTGTACTTTAGCACTTTATATTTTATATATGAAGATTTATTGATGTCTAGGATCTGATGCTAATTTATTTTCTTTTGAAAATCTGCAACATCTGATGTGAACTCTAAAAGTACTTTTTATGAATTGTAATTATTTGCATTATATGAATCATGCATCCTTTCCAACAGCAGACCTGCTTCAAAGCTAGTGAAGAGCTTAATGCATAAAGCAAACAAAATGGCTCTTTACGAAAGCAGCTGCCATTAGCAAAGGTAATTGTGAGGTAAACTTTTTTTTTAGCAGCTACATAATGGTGCCTCACAGTGCTACTGTAAGGGTCCCCTGTTCTTTCTGTGATTGTGTGGATTTGATCCATGGAGTCAGATTTCCTCACACACAACTCTGGTTTATAGTTAACCCCAAACGCTCGGTAGTAACAGAAAGAAGTAGGTTGTGCATTTAAACAGATAAAATTAGGTTCTTGCAGAGGGATGCTGAGTTCACAGTCCTTAGTATGTTAAATAACATGACAGCTACAGAAATGTGAGTTAAACCTATATCTCTTGAGCTATGTTGTACGGGGATGCTGTGTTGTCCTGTCTAATAGTCAAGCCTAAAAATACTATTTCTTAGCAAAATTCAGGAAAAATGATAATAGCCCTCAATAATACAAAGTGTTTTACCCTAATAATATTAAACTCTAGCATGTTCCAATGCAGTATCTACTACATGCAAACCTTTCTATCACAGTTTACAAGGGCAAATTCAACTAAAATTTTAGTATTGAATCACTATGAAAATCATTATATAATATAATAACATACCAGTTACTTAACCTAGATTTGGGACTGTATGTTCTGTGGTCGTAAAGATTCTTAGTAATGTTGGTTTAATAGGCTAGAAGACCCCCTAATCAGAGCGGTAGTGGCTTTAAATTTGACTTTGTGGACTAAATATGTAATATCTGTCATCTTTCTATGTTGGTAAGCAAGGCCTAATTGATCAGAATATTCAAATCATAAATAAGGATGTACGTTTCTTTATTGCCCTTGAAAACTGATTTCCTTTTCCCTTGCAAATTGTATTCTGCACTTGATTTATTATGCATTCATAAATGGGATTTCTCATTTTCTTTAAGACATTTCTAATCATGACATCTCACTAAGTAATCTCCATTGCAAAGTGGAGTAGTAAAATACTAAGAACCAACTACCCAAGTCTGTTTAATAAGCACGCAGTATGGAGGGTTCCCATGCCTGCTACTGTATAGATGGCACCAACTCACTAAATTTAAATACAGCAAGCATAAAAAGAACTGATCCAAATAATCTTTAATTCCAACAGCAGTTAACTAGCTCAGTAGTGTTATTTTACTAGTTGGCTATCATATTGTACTGTATATGTGCATTTGCAGAACTTTCTCTGCAGCGCTTATGATGGTATAATTTTACTCAGAACAGTCTGATATTCTGTCACCATTTGTGTTTGAGTTCATTACTACATGTTATGTTTATTAAATATGAAAATATCTTTGACTAATGAGTTTATGTAATGTCTTCTATGTTATTAATAACTATCCACCCTTTTTTTGCACTCTCTCCTTTTGTCTGTTTTTTTTTTTTCTCAAGACAAAGACATACAGTAAAGTGTTAATGTTAATTGACAGCTTACATTATGAGTGAGTGTGGATATGCGTAAGTGTGCCTTGTGATAGACTGGTAACCAGTCCAGGTTTGGTTTCTGCCTTATGCTAAATGCAGCCAAGATTGGGTCTGGTCCTTAATGAACATGGAATTGCTAAATTGGATCAATAATGGATTCATTGAATTTGAAATTTTTGCATTAAGTTAGAAACCCATATCTCATAGTGAACAATAAGTGTAACTGAAAAGGAGTCTCTTGTTTGAGAATGGATTAAAATGATATAAATCTGAATACAAGCAGTAGTATCTGTTTTATTTTTTATTGTGACAGTTATTGAATACTGTATATGAATATGTTCTGTTAAAGGACACGTTTGACATACCTTGTATTACTGAATGGGCTGTTTTGGGAGGTATTCTCTGTTGTGTGGTATTTTGGTTAAGGATTTGGAGCTTGAACTCTAAGGTTTTGCATTCAAATCCAAGAACTGACATTGTGTGACCATGAACAAATCAAATCACCTGCCTGTACTCCAACTAGAAAAACAAAAAAAATATAACCAATTGTATCTCAGATGTTGTATGTTGACTTGGATAAAGATATCAGCCGAAAAGTAAATGTAAACCTAAATGCAGTATATGGTTGTTAACTTTTAGTGTGTGTTAGCTGTTGTACTGCACTGCCCTCTAGTGGCATTGCAGATGGTAGGTTTTATATTTTTATATAGAGCAGGGATTTTCAAACTCCGTCCTGGGGATCCACTGTGCTGCAGATTTTTGCACCAGCTTCTGTTTTTAACTGAACCCCTAGGCTAATTTAGTGAACTGTTATTTCCCAGATTTTGTGTTTTGGGAACAATATAGAAATTAGAAAACTAAGATTGGTATATGTGTATATCATATATGTGTATATATATATATATATATATCATATATATATATCATATATATATATATACAGTATATAGAGTTTGGGAACCCCTCTTAATTCTTTGGATTTATGCTTATATTGGCTGAGCTTTCAAAGAAGCAACTTCCTTTTAATATATGACATGCCTTATGGAAACAGTAGTATTTCAGCAGTGATGTTAAGTTTGTCAGATTAACAGAAATTATGCAATATGCATCATAACAAAATTAGACAGGTGCATAAATTTGGGCACCCCAACAGAGATATTACATCAGTACTTAGTTGAGCCTCCTTTTGCAAATATAACAGCCTCTAGACGCCTCCCATAGCCTTTGATGAGTGTCTGGATTCTGGATGGAGGTATTTTTGACCATTCTTCCATACAAAATCTCTCCAGTTCAGTTAAATTTGATGGATACTGAGCATGGACAGCCTGCTTCAAATCATCCCATAGATTTTCGATGATTTTCAAGTCAGGGGACTGTGACACCCATTCCACAATATTGTACTTCTCCCTCTGCATGAATGCCTTTTTAGATTTCGAACTGTGTTTTGGGTCATTGTCTTGTTGGAATATCCAACCCCTGCGTAACTTCAACTTTGTGACTGATGCTTGAACATTATCCTGAAGAATTTGTTGATATTGGGTTGAATTCATCCGACCTTCAAGTTTAACAAAGGCCCCAGTCCCTGAACTGGCCACATAGCCCCACAGCATGATGGAACCTCCACCAAATTTGACAGTAGGTAGCAGGTGTTTTTCTTGGAATGCGGTGTTCTTCTTCCGCCATGCAAAGCGCTTTTTGTTATGACCAAATAGCTCAGTTTTTGTCTCATCAGTCCAAAGCACTTTGTTCCAAAATGAATCTGGCTTGTCTAAATAAGCATTTGCATACAACAAGCGACTCTGTTTGTGGCATGAGTGCAGAAAGGGCTTCTTTCTCATCACTCTGCCATACAGATGTTCTTTGTGCAAATTGCGCTGAATTGTAGAACGATGTACAGATACACCGTCTGCAGCAAGATGTTCTTGCAGGTCTTTGGAGGTGATCTGTGGGTTGTCTGTAACCATTCTCACAATCCTGCGCATATACCGCCCCTGTATTTTTCTTGGCCTGCCAGACCTGGGTTTAACAGCAACTGTGCATATGGCCTTCCATTTCCTAATTACATTCCTTACAGTTGAAACTGACTGTGTAAACCTCTGAGATAGCTTTTTGTAGCCTTCCCCTAAACCATGATACTGAACAATCTTTGTTTTCAGATCTTTTGAGAGTTGCTTTGAGGATCTCATGCTGTCAATCTTCAGAGGAGAGTCAAAGGGAAGCACAACTTGCAATTGACCACCCTAAATACCTTTGCTCATGATTGGACACACCTGTCTATGAAGTTCAAGACTTAACGAGCTAATCCAACCAATTTGGTGTTGCAAGTAATCAGTATTGAGCAGTTACATGCATTCAAATCAGCAAAATTACAAGGGTACCCAAATTTTTGCACAGCCAGTTTTTCACATTTGATTTAATTTCATAAAACTAAATACTGCTTCACTAAAAATCTTTGTTTGGAAAACACCCCAGTACACAGCTGTTCCTAGGAAATAAAAGACATACCATTGTTATCTTTTTTTGTTGAAAGTAGAGTAAATTATTATGCAGGCCGAGGGGGGTTCCCAAACTTTATCTATCTATCTATCTATCTATCTATCTATCTATCTATCTATCTATCTATCTATCTATCTATCTATCTATCTATCTATCTATCTATCTATCTATCTATCTATCTATCTATCTATCTATCTATCTATCTATCTATCTATCTATCTATCTATCTATCTATCTTATATATCCAGGTTTTGATTTAAAAATCTCCTGATATTTCATAGAATCCACTCTAGTAATGTTTCCAGGGCCTATGTAGGAAGAACAGCCCCATGACATCACAGAACCTCCACCATGTTTCACAGTTGGGACAAGGTTCTTTTCATTATAGCCATCTTTCTTTTTACGCCAAGCCCACTTTGCGTGTTTATCGCCAAACAGTACAGTTTTTGTTTCATCACACCATAGAACACGGTTCCATTCAAAGTTGTAGTAATGTTTTACAATCTCCAGTCGCTTATGTATGTGAATAACTGACAGAAAAGGCTTCTTTCTGGCATACCTTCCAAATATTCTGTTGGCATGGAGATGCCGTCTGATGGTGGTTCTGGAGACTTGATAACCCCAGGATTTTACTTTTTCTTGCAATTCCCCAACATTTTTTATATTATTGCCTCTCTTACCATCCTTTTCACTGTAAGTGGGGGTAAAATAAACTTGGGTCCTCTTCCAGGCAAGTTTGTCACAGTTCCAGTTGATGACCACTTTTTTATTATTGCTCTAACTGTAGAAATGGGCATTTTCATGCAAGTAGCTACTTTTTTATAACCATTCCCTGAATTATGAAAGGCAACACACTTCTCCTTCATTTGGATTGAGTGTCCTCTTTTCCATGCCATGCCATGGCTGGCTAAGGAAATTTTGCTCTGTGTCTCTACTTAACAATGTCCAATTTAAATGGGAAACATACTTCAATTACATTGTTTCACATTAATTTCCAAGGGTGACAACAATTGTGGCAGGTGTTTTTGTTAAAAATATTTCTTGATGAGGACTTTGTTTTTCTTTGAACGAACTTGTTTCAATTAAAAGTCAGTATGTTTCTCAATTTTTCAGTACAAGATGATGGTTCTTCAGTAAACACTGATTTTTTTTCTAACCCTTCTTACTAATTTTTACAAGGGGCGCCAATAATAGTGGGGGGCACTGTATATATAATTAATATGTATATACTGTATTATTAAAATGTACTAACTTCCCAGTTTTATGGGAATAATGTTTTGTTTTTTTTATTTTTAACCATATTTTCATCTTGATTTTCATTCTGCTTTTGCAGGTGTTCTAATTGTTTAATTAATCCAATATTTACTAATTGGTGGATCTGACACTAAAGTAGTTGCAGTCTTGCGTGCTTCAGTGTTTTTTGCATGGGTGTCTGCTCTGATTGTTTTTAATTGCCATTATTAAGATACAATGACATGAGCAAACTACACTAGAGTCATAATCTGTGACAACAACTGATTAACACTTGAGCTCGTTTAATTAGTTGGTATTTTTATTCTTCTCTTATTCTACATTCAGAAAAGCACAGCAGCATGATTTTTACATTTATAAGACATTTAGAAACATTTCTATTGTTGCTCTAGGTTTAAATGCTTAACACTCTTTTGTTGATTTCATTATATTTTACCCTTTATCTGTGCAGTTTGTTCCCTTAATTGTATCTTAATTATGATAATTAAAAAAAGGAGTCTCACTAGTATTAAAGGAGAAACATTTATGAAAACTTTGTGAGGAGTAAGATGCTTTTTGTATTATTATCTTTAAAATACTTTGCACTAGTGATAAGGGTATTTTTTTCTTTCAAATAAACATTCATTGGAGATAGAGGATTGATGTGAAGTAAGTACTGGTTATTATCTCAGTGTTACAGCAAAATGTTTATTAACATCTCTATGCATCTACTTTTCTCAGTAATTTTCAGCTAGGTTTGACCTCTTTTGCTCATTATTAGCTTGGTATGAAAATATTTAAGGCATCTTGAAGAACAACGTGAAAGGCTAGGTTTTTAGTGACTTGGAACATCAAACAGTTCAACATTTAATGAATTGCCTGCATGTGCCATGTGCCCATAGTACATATTAATCAAATTAATGGGATTATTTTCATATTTCTTTATTGACCAGGAGCTGGCAATAAAGGATAAAGAACCAATTCTGCATTTTTATAACCTGCATGGCATATCATGACTGGTATCTGTTATGATCCTGGAATGTTGAAGTATTTATGCACATATTGGGTAATTTAATATCCATTTTAAATTTGTCATTTTTTATTAATTGGTTGTATTTATTTTTGTATTGCCATTTTGTTTATTGAAAGTGCTCCATTTTGTATTTTTTCAAAGAAGCAGACACAGTGTTGTTGGCAATGGAGTTCCATTGACACTGAATGTGAAGTCATCACTTGGGCAGTATATCTAATGGTGGCTCACTAATTCACAAGTCCAAGATTCTGGATTCCAAATCAAGACTTTTGCTGTTGAAAAAGCTAACTTTTATGATTATCTGTTGAAAGTTATTTTAGAGTATCAGGACTTTGCATGATTATTGTCTTTGATTCTTGTTTAATGATTTACCTTCAAATATTTTGGGTTCATCTTGATATACTGGTTTTGATCTGTTCTTGTTTATGGAATTGGCATTCTCTTATCACCTGGGGCCTCATGTGTAAACGGTGCGTATGCACAAAAATGTTGCGTATGCCCATTTCCATACTCACTTCGAGATGTATAAAACTAAACTTGGCATAAAGCCACACACATTCTCATGCCAGTTTTACCCCGTGCATACAGAAGTTTCCACTCGGTTTTGCGGCACCCAGCGTCAAAGCAGTGCTACTGATCCTGTGTGGTTTCTCATTCTTTTTTAGATTCACATCCCTGACCCTGCTTTATCAAATGCACTAAAATCAACCGATATTGTTTATAAATTTAGGCATCTGATTGTAATCAACCTGTAACAACATAATAGTCCACAGAATGGACAAACTATTCCAAATACCATAGCTGCTTTAGTATTGTTACTCTCAGTGCACCATTTTAACCCATTGTATCTGAGTGTGGAATCACAGCTGTACAGTAGCTGATCAGAAAGCTCTATGGCGGGCTGTGTCGAGAGAGCAGAGGATCGGGATACAGCATCTACCCTGGAGACCATTTATAGCACCCGCTGCCTCAGACCTGTGCACAATCTGTTTGAACATCTTCTAATCTGGCAAACGCCTCAGAGCCTTTCCTGTACAAACCTCAAGGTTCAGAAACAGTTTCATCTCAAGAGCTATAAATGCACTCAATCAGTCCATCAAGTGCTCCCAGTAAAACTGTTTGTACTTAGAATTACAATTAGCTCATTGTAAACTTGCATTATAGTTGTAATATTGCACAACCTGTGCCACTTTATGAACCATTTCCACTATCTGCACAATATGTACATTTATATTATACTTATGCTTTCATATTTTATATTTTCTATATCAAGTGTACATCTTAGTATTCTAAAATGTTCAGAGCGTTGTAATATCATGAATGTAATGTAATATCATGAATGTATCTATTGTAAGTGGAGATCAGTGCCATAAAAAAAAGCTTGTTTAAGAAGCACATAGTGGTTCACACACACAGAACACGAAGCATGCTATTTTACTTACGATGGAATCTGAGAAACTCTAGTAAATTAAATATTGATTTTAAGATGAAGTTACAATGTTCTACTTTAATGACAAAATAAACTGAGATTAAAGTGGAAATTTAGAAATTAAAGTCAACATTTCAACCTTTTTTCTTCACTGTGTACCAATTTTTTCTTTTCTCTTTAACCTAATACGCTTCTGTATGACACTAGACGGTGGGCTACGAGTTGTCTTTTCACGTTGACGTTGATATCTGACCTCTTCTTTTGTCATTTCGAGCACTGTGCAACTTTTTGAACCAGAATTTTAAAGTGTCTCCGCCACTGTGTATCACTCGAGCAACTTCCTTTTGTTGTTTAAACCACTGCTTAAGCCAACAAATAGTATGTTTTTCCTTGCCTCTACATCGCATTTGCTGAAATAGTTTTTTCATAAGCATTTGCCATTGTCTTTTAATCAAACACTGAACGGGGAAGGTGATATTTATACTTTTTTTGCATATTAAAATATGAAAAATTCTGGGAGGAGTCACGGTGGGATGGTAGGCGCGTGCATGTGCGTTACTTTTCATGCTGAGTGGGATTTATGGAGCTGAAGTGTGTGGTTGTTGGCTTGCACACGGTCTTGTGCATCTGAATATTTCTGTGCGTACGCACATTTACACTTTTGTCTGTATGACATATTTTAGGGTGATTTCTAAGCATGAGGCCCCTGTTCCTTATGGCACATATTTTTTCAGCTCATTTTTATTATTGAAGCAAAATAGTATGTCCATATTATATAAATGTTAGACAGATCTAGCACTTTGTTTTAATTCAATAAAAACAAACTGTACTCTTTTAGCTGAACTTTATTACAAAATCAAAGTCAATGTCAAACTTTATTTATAAAGCACTTTAAAAATGGCCTAAACTGAACCAAAGTGCTGTATAAGATAAACTAAAATAAATAGTTATTATAATAGTATATATCTATACTAATAAAAGGCAAAGCCCTCACTCACTCACTCATCACTAATTCTCCAACTTCCCGTGTAGGTGGAAGGCTGAAATTTGGCAGGCTCATTCCTTACAGCTTACTTACAAAAGTTAGGCAGGTTTCATTTCGAAATTCAAAGCGTAACGGTCATAACTGGAACCTCTTTTTTGTCCATATACTGTAATGGAGGAGGCAGAGTCGCGTATCGCGTCATCACGCCTCCTACGTAATCACGTGAAACGCCTTGGGGCCGATCTGGAAGAAGGTAGCGCAGCGCCTTGATTTAAACGATTCCATGTTTGGTGGGTTTAATACTGTGTAAGCATACATATTAACACATGTGCAATTAAACGTGTGCATTTACGGGGTGATTTCTCAGGCTTAAAAGCTCGCCTTTTATTAAAAAAGTAAATGCAAACTGTTTTCATTCTGAAGGGCACAAACCACGTTGGATTTTGTAATGATAGTTGATTAGTAAGGTCTATTAAAGGATACTTACAGAATGATTAGTAATGCCTGTGAATGCCGATGCAAGTAGGAGAATGGGCATGAACTAAAGAACGAGTAGTAACATGTACAGTAAATGTCTCTAAAGTCTGTCTATTAAAAAGTTATTATATCTTTCAATCCTGTGTATTGATTAAACTACGAACCTAACAAGATCACTACATGGTGTCAGAAGTGGCGGATTGGAAGAGGAATGTGAAGAAGAGGTTCAGCTTTTGAATGAGTCTCGTGTCTGTGAGTAACCCGAAAACGTGGTCAGAAAGCGCTAAGACGTTCTAGCAAAAGAGAAAAAAAAATATGGAAGGATTACAGCCCCCACCAAATCTCCAGTTAAAGGGAAATGTAGCTGAAAATTGGAAAAGATTTAAACAGAGATTCGAGTTGTATCTTGCTGCGATTGAAGC
This sequence comes from Erpetoichthys calabaricus, assembly GCF_900747795.2. Taxonomy (NCBI): domain Eukaryota; kingdom Metazoa; phylum Chordata; class Cladistia; order Polypteriformes; family Polypteridae; genus Erpetoichthys; species Erpetoichthys calabaricus. The sequence continues at coordinate 192,067,505 of NC_041396.2, read as the reverse complement.
AGATAGGAAAAGTGAAAAAATGAAAGTGTCTATGCTTCTACATGTAATTGGCGAAGAGGCGCTAGAGGTGTATAACAATTTTCAGTTTGAAGAAGATGGAGACAATATGAAATTGAACAAAATAGTTGAAAAATTCGAAGCGTATTGCAACCCAAAGCGCAATGTGACGTTTGAGCGGCACAAGTTTTTTACATGTTTCCAGAAAAGCGGCGAAACAATAGACCAGTATGTGATGGATTTGCGTAATAGGAGCTGTTCTAAGAAGAAACCGTCGAGACATCAAAGGACCAATAACCTCTAATCAGAACACTAACACCAGCGAAACAAATATTAACGAGAAAACAAGTATAAATCAGGAAAGAACATCTCAACTGCAAACACAATTAACCAGAAGATCAAAACGTCAAGTAAAACCACCAGAACGACTCATTGAGACATGTTGAGGATTAAAGGAACATTTTCAATTAAGAAATGCTGAATTCCTTTAACAGTTGTGCTTTTTATACATAGTTTGAATGCTGGATGTATGCCTGAAATGTTCTGGATAGTTCAGTTGTTTGAAGTGATAAAGTTTATCAAAGTAGCATTTGAAATGTATAACATTACTAAGCTTATAAGTACTGCCTTACTTCTCTTTAAGAAAGGAAGATGTAATGATACTTGATTTAAACGATTCCATGTCTTGGTGGGTTTGCGTAGCTTATTGTCAATATCTTTACACCTGTTTTTAAGACTTATTGACTGAAACGGGCTTTCACAAAAAAAGTTAGGGCTTTGCTACAGGATACACCCTCCACAAGTTAAGGAAGTAAAAATAAAGGTATATATTTCTGTTTTATTTAAACCTTTTAAGTTCGTATGCATAGCCCCATTTGGCTGTTTTAGTTTTTTTTTTTCTTTCTTCAGTAATATTTAATCTCCTTAAAGAAAAACAACATATGCATTTTACTTTTTTTGTATCTCTTTAGTAATATTTTAGTGTAAAAGGATAACCAATATTTAAACCTTTTTGTTACTTTATAAAGTTATTTTACACAATGTTGAAAAATTAATAAGAAAGCTACATATTTTGGCAGCTGCTGCTTTAATTTTCAATGAAATGAAAAAAGCTCTCCAAGAGAAAACCTCAATGAAGAAGAAACAGTTTGCACTATCTAAAAAGGAGAAACCCTCATTTATAAAGGTTTGCTACAGATGACTTAACTGAAAATAAATGAATAGTTCCTATGTGTATAATACATATTTATCTATTTTACTTATGCCTTTATTCCAGCAACTTGCAACATCTGAGGTACAATTTGTTACATTACTTTTGTTTTTTGCAGCACAGGCAGGTGAAGTGACTTCCTCAGGGTCACACAGTGGTGTCAGTACCAGGATTTGAATTGACAAGCTCCGGGTTTGCTGAAATATTACTGAAGAAAGAAAAAAAACGAAAACGGGCAAATGAGGCTATGCATACAAATGTCCATCCATCCATTATCCAACCCGCTATATCCTAAATACAGGAGCCAATCCCTGCCAACACAGGGCACAAGGCGGGAAACAAACCCTGGGCAAGGTGCCAGCCCACCGCAGGGCGCACACACCCACACACACCCACACACCAGGGACAATTTAGAATCGCCAATGCACCTAACCTGCATGTCTTTGGACTGTGGGAGGAAACCGGAGTACCGGGAGGAAACCCAGATAGACACGGGGAGAACATTCAAACTCCACTTAGGGAAGCGAACCCGGGTCTCCTAACTGGCACCTTTCACTGCGCCACCATGCCGCCCGCATACAAACTTAAAAGGTTTAAATAAAACAGAAATATATACCTTTATTTTTACTTCCTTAACTTGTGGAGGGTGTACCCTGTAGCAAAGCCCTAACTTTTTTCATGAAAGCCCCTTTCAGTCAATAAGCCTTAAAAACAGGTGTAAAGCTATATACATCCATCCATCCATTTTCCAACCCGCTGAATCCGAACACAGGGTCACGGGGGTCTGCTGGAGCCAATCCCAGCCAACACAGGGCACAAGGCAGGAAACAATCCTGGGCAGGGTGCCAACCCACCACTGGACACACACAAACACACCCACACACCAAGCACACATTAGGGCCAATTTAGAATCGCCAATCCACCTAACCTGCATGTCTTTGGACTGTGGGAGGAAACCGGAGCGCCCGGAGGAAACCCACGCAGACACGGGGAGAACATGCAAACAAGCTATATACAGTATATATATATATATATATACAAATATATATATATATATATACTAGCAAAATATCCGTGCTTCGCAGCGGAGAAGTAATGTGTTAAAGAGGTTATGTAAACATATATATACATATACATATATACATATATATACATATCTACATATACATATATATACATATATACATATATATATATATATATATATATATACATATACATATACACATCCACATATATTGACTGAAAGGGGCTTTCATGAAAAAAGTTAGGGCTTTGCTACAGGGTACACCCTCCACAAGTTAAGGAAGTAAAAATAAAGGTATATATTTCTGTTTTATTTAAACCTTTTAAGTTTGTATGCGGGCGGCATGGTGGCGCAGTGAAAGGTGCCAGTTAGGAGACCCGGGTTCGCTTCCCTAAGTGGAGTTTGAATGTTCTCCCCGTGTCTGTCTGGGTTTCCTCCCGGTACTCCGGTTTCCTCCCACAGTCCAAAGACATGCAGGTTAGGTGCATTGGCGATTCTAAATTGTCCCTGGTGTGTGGGTGTGTGTGGGTGTATGCGCCCTGCGGTGGGCTGGCACCTTGCCCGGGATTTGTTTCCCGCCTTGTGCCCTGTGTTGGCAGGGATTGGCTTCTGTATTTAGGATATAGCGGGTTGGATAATGGATGGATGGACATTTGTATGCATAGCCCCATTTGCCCGTTTTCGTTTTTTTTCTTTCTTCAGTAATATTTCAGCAAACCCGGAGCTTGTCAATTCAAATCCTGGTACTGACACCACTGTGTGACCCTGAGGAAGTCACTTCACCTGCCTGTGCTGCAAAAAACAAAAGTAATGTAACAAATTGTACCTCAGATGTTGCAAGTTGCTGGAATAAAGGCATAAGTAAAATAGATAAATATGTATTATACACATAGGAACTATTAATTTATTTTCAGTTAAGTCATCTGCAGCAAACCTTTATAAATGAGGGTTTCTCCTTTTTAGATAGTGCTAACTGTTTCTTCTTCATTGAGGTTTTCTCTTGGAGAGCTTTTTTCATTTCATTGAAAATTAAAGCAGCAGCTGCCACAATATGTAGCTTTCTTATTAATTTTTCAACATTGTGTAAAATAACTTTATAAAGTAACATAAAAGGTTTAAATATTAGTTATCCTTTTACACTAAAATATTACTAAAGAGATACAAAAAAAGTAAAATGCATATGTTGTTTTTCTTTAAGGAGATTAAATATTACTGAAGAAAGAAAAAAAAAACTAAAACAGCCAAATGGGGCTATGCATACGAACTTAAAAGGTTTAAATAAAACAGAAATATATACCTTTATTTTTACTTCCTTAACTTGTGGAGGGTGTATCCTGTAGCAAAGCCCTAACTTTTTTTGTGAAAGCCCGTTTCAGTCAATAAGTCTTAAAAACAGGTGTAAAGATATTGACAATAAGCTACGCAAACCCACCAAGACATGGAATCGTTTAAATCAAGTATCATTACATCTTCCTTTCTTAAAGAGAAGTAAGGCAGTACTTATAAGCTTAGTAATGTTATACATTTCAAATGCTACTTTGATAAACTTTATCACTTCAAACAACTGAACTATCCAGAACATTTCAGGCATACATCCAGCATTCAAACTATGTATAAAAAGCACAACTGTTAAAGGAATTCAGCATTTCTTAATTGAAAATGTTCCTTTAATCCTCAACATGTCTCAATGAGTCGTTCTGGTGGTTTTACTTGACGTTTTGATCTTCTGGTTAATTGTGTTTGCAGTTGAGATGTTCTTTCCTGATTTATACTTGTTTTCTCGTTAATATTTGTTTCGCTGGTGTTAGTGTTCTGATTAGAGGTTATTGGTCCTTTTGATGTCTTGACGGTTTCTTCTTAGAACAGCTCCTATTACGCAATTCCATCACATACTGGTCTATTGTTTCGCCGCTTTTCTGGAAACATGTAAAAAACTTGTGCCGCTCAAACGTCACATTGCGCGTTGGGTTGCAATACGCTTCGAATTTTTCAACTATTTTGTTCAATTTCATATTGTCTCCATCTTCTTCAAACTGAAAATTGTTATACACCTCTAGCGCCTCTTCGCCAATTACATGTAGAAGCATAGACGCTTTCATTTTTTTACTTTTCCTATCTGCTTCAATCGCAGCAAGATACAACTCGAATCTCTGTTTAAATCTTTTCCAATTTTCAGCTACATTTCCCTTTAACTGGAGATTTGGTGGGGGCTGTAATCCTTCCATATTTTTTTTTTCTCTTTTGCTAGAACGTCTTAGCGCTTTCTGACCACGTTTTCGGGTTACTCACAGACACGAGACTCGTTCAAAAGCTGAACCTCTTCTTCACATTCCTCTTCCAATCTGCCACTTCTGATACCATGTAGTGATCTTGTTAGGTTCGTAGTTTAATCAATACACAGGATTGAAAGATATAATAACTTTTTAATAGACAGACTTTAGAGACATTTACTGTACATGTTACTACTCGTTCTTTAGTTCACGCCCATTTTCCTACTTGCATCGGCATTCACAGGCATTACTAATCATTCTGTAAGTATCCCTTAATAGACCTTACTAATCAACTATCATTACAAAATCCAACGTGGTTTGTGCCCTTCAGAATGAAAACAGTTTGCATTTACTTTTTTAATAAAAGGCGAGCTTTTAAGCCTGAGAAATCACCCCGTAAATGCACACGTTTAATTGCACATGTGTTAATATGTATGCTTACACAGTATTAAACCCACCAAGACATGGAATCGTTTAAATCAAGGCGCTGCGCTACCTTCTTCCAGATCGGCCCCAAGGCGTTTCACGTGATTACGTAGGAGGCGTGATGACGCGATACGCGACTCCGCCTCCTCCATTACAGTATATGGACAAAAAAGAGGTTCCAGTTATGACCGTTACGCTTTGAATTTCGAAAGGAAACCTGCCTAACTTTTGTAAGTAAGCTGTAAGGAATGAGCCTGCCAAATTTCTGGTTCCACCTACACGGGAAGTTGGAGAATTAGTAATGAGTGAGTGAGTGAGTGAGTGAGGGCTTTGCCTTTTATTAGTGTATGTGTATATATATATATATATATATATATATATATATACACACACACACACAATAAAACCACACTCATAAAAGATATACCACATACTTAAAATACCCCCACATACACACTCTAAATTGTTAAAGTACGTGAACCAACATATACAGACATAATATTTAACATCTTACGGGTTTTAAGGCCAGCGAAAAGCAGTAAGCCTTTACTAATGATCTAAAAGTAATTAATGTTTGGACAAACCTAATTTAATAAGGTTGGTTTTTCCAAAGAGAGGGAGTGGCCACCACAAATGCCCGATCCCCCCTTTGCTTCAACCTTGACCTTGGCACCTCTGGCTAGCAGACCACAGTGCTCTTGTTGTCATGTAAACATGAATGAGTCCCTAAAGGTATGAAGGGGCCATTCATTTCATTTCAAACATTTAAAAACAAGTAACAAGATTTTAAAATCAGTTCTGTAGTGAACCAGAAGCCAATGGAGCAAGGTCAATATTGGTTAAGATGTAGTCATGCTTGAGACAGCCTGTCAGTAGGTGAGCAGCAGTGTTCTGGACTAATTGCAGGCATCATAGCGATGACTGATCAATATCTACTGTACATACAGAGAGTTGCAGTAGTCCAATAGTCCATGTTATAAAAGCATGAATGGTATTTTTAAAATCACTATAGGAAAGAAAGGCCTTTGCCATAGCTAAAAGTCTCAGCTGGAAGAAAACTACACTTAACCACGAAGTTTACCTGTTTGTTGAATTTGAATAAGCTGTTAAAAATCATGCTTAAGTTCCTAACTAAAGATTTATGATGAGTGATCCAAGAACAAGATCAGGGACACTCCAAATTTCTGTGTAACCAAACATCACAATCTTGGTTTTGTTATCCTTAGTTTAAGAAAGATTAATGCCTTCCAGATTTTATTATCATTTAAGCAGTCATGGAGAGACTATATTGTCTTGCTCTGCTTTGACTTCAGTGGGACATATATTTGCGTGTCATTATCGTAGCAATGAAAACAGAAGTCATATTTTCTGACAATCGAGCCTAAAGGCAGCATGTATATCAAAAAGAGAATTAGCTCAAGAATGGAACCCTGAGGAGTCCCACAAGTAACAGGGGCTCAAGAGGATGAAAACTTATGTAGTTGAATAGAAAAGCTCCTATTGCTTAAGTAGGATGTTAACCATTTAAAGGCATTACCTTGGACACCTACATACTGTTCAAGGCCAGATACAGTATAAGAATTTTATGATCCACAGTATCGAAAGCTAAGAGCAATAAAAGAGAAGAGCAGAATCTACAGCATCAGTTGATAGTAGGAGTTCATTGTAAACCTTAAACAGCACTGTAACAGAATATGAATCCGGACTGAAATTTTTCCAGAATGCTATTTACATGTATAAAACAACAATATAATCTGTGTTTAGTTTACCCATGATGTGGTAATCTGTTGCCATCTAAAACAGTGACGACTTATGTTATCAACACAACACTTGGAATATAATGACAACATTCTAATCATATTCTTTAATCAATTGGACTAGCTGTACAGTTGATACTTATTCATATGATATATTTAAGTGCGTTCTTTTCTATTTTTGGATATAAATGGTCCAATGTGAAAAGGAGTTTGCTTAATGGTAGGGTGTCATTTGTTATACTGCTTTCCCTAACTAACTTGGGTGAATGTACTCTGGAATTTATAAACTAGCAGTTGTTATCTGATAGGGATGAATCACTTCAAGGTGAGTGTATGGCTAATGCATACAGAAGTTCTAAGTGCAGGGCACTCTCATCAAATAATATACATAACACTGTGTGAAAAGAAAAGGGAAGTTATTAAGTGGTGGCAAATGAAAAAGCAAACTCCTCCAAGTATCACAAATATAAATAGTATGCCACTAGATGGCGACATTGCTTAACTATCCACCTCTTTCTACTTTAGTTTCATTTTTGACATTCATGAATTCAGTCTCTGATTCCCCAACACTGACCTTTTCAATTGCAGTTATACTCTGAAAAATAATTTACTTTTTATATATGAATAATTAAATACATCTCTCACAAAATCATTTGGTTTGGCCTAAATATGCAAACACATGCTAAAAAACACATTCATTCCTTTGGACTTTTTGAGAGGTTATTACAACATGAAATCTTGATGCATTTAAATAGGGCTATTCATCAGTGATCAACAGAGGAAACACATAAATGTCAAAGTAGCAAAATGCTACAGATTGTTCTATGTGATTTAAAAATAGAAACCGTAAGTAACTCATTATATAAATACTCACACTGGTAAGGCACACCTAAACAGGATCTGGGGCAACTGAATTTCTTTAGAAGTCTTCACTGGAGTGTACCCGTGTGCATCTATTTCTGAGGACAAAGAAGTAATGAAAGACAATATGGTATACAATTACTGGAAAACATTAGTCATTGTTAGATTGAGACAATTTACATGACATTGAAAAACTCCCCAAGCACAATACATTATATTTTAATGAAATAAACAAAATATGGCACCCCTGTGGAACTGTATACGTGAGTGTTGTCTATGAGGGACATTCAGGGGAGCAGGAAACATTTGAAGTTGGCTGCTGAAAGACTCTAAGAGGAGCATTCAGGGGTGAAGGGTACTATTGAAGCTGGTTGCTGAATGGCATAGAAACTCCTAAAAATTTAATGTCCTATACACCTAAGAGAGGAAATGTATATGATGATTGTTGTGCTGTGTGGATGTTCTTTGTTTCATAAGAGAATGAGAAAACTAAAGGAGAGTGTTAAAAAATTATCACAGTGAATCTCATCAACAGGTACACAACATGTAGGTGATTCTGAAGACAAGTGAAAAGTAATTTTATGGTAGGTTGAGTGTAAAATGTATTTTTTTTCAACTCAATACACTTGGATGCAAGCAATGTTATCCTGTTGGGATAGATCCATATAGTAGGGCCTGGAAGACTTCTAAATGTACTAGGTAAATGGGTGTATTAAAATATAAATAACTCCTAGTCTTTAAGAGTTGATAAAAAATGTATTTCCTGCAGAATGAAAATTTTTGTTGACCTGTGTTCCTCATCTAACTTACATGTGCTGGAGGAATTTTAAAAATGTATAAAACTTGCACAAACTTCTCCTAAGAAATTCATGGCTGTAATTTCTGCAATTGGTAACCAAAATTAATGCAATTTTATGGATAGCTATAGAATTTGTCATTTATTCATGATTTTCTAATTTGTGAGGTGGTATTAGCTTATTGTGAATTGCCTCAAAATGCCCCAAAAGGAGTGAAAAACTATTAAGAAACACTCCTCCAAACAAAAAATATGAAAAGAAAGTTGAATTATTAAATGTCTTAAATAAAGAGGATACAAAAAAATTCCAAACACAAAGAATAAATAACAGAAGACAAGAATACTAAGAATACTAAAACTACAAAAAGAATTTAAGATTACAAGAGTATAAGAATCAGTAAATTAAAAATTTATAAGGTGATCTGGAGAACTGCAACAGGAAATGAAATAAAAACCCAGTTAATCAATCCAAAATCAAAAAACATATTCCAAAAGAACAAAGCAATAACTAAATAAACAAAATATACAAATACTCAAATGCTTAAAAGACCACAGTTCTTTCAAAAAACACAAACACAAAGAGAAAACCTGACAACGCGCGTACACAAAGGTTAAGGTAAGGCCATTCCAAGCCCATGTTTGAGAAGCTGCTTCTTAGAAAGTGCTAAGGTGCTGCAGAGAAAACTGACAACAAAACTTAGGGACAGTTAATCAATTATCATCATCAAAAAACAGAAACATGTAATTTTATTATTAGTGGAAGGCAGGGAAATAACACAAAGCAAGGGTGGTTCACAAAAGAAAAACAATTAACAAAGGAACAGCAAAATGAAAGCACATTTAAATTGAAACAAAATGGCAATGATAAAATAAAAGGACACAAAAAGCAAAGGTTAGGGGCAAGACCCATACAGCTCATTGTCTGACAGTAGTGATGGTATACTCCCTCTTTATTCTGCTTCTCCCTAGGCTATACCCCTCTGCTAATGTGGCAAATTTTTTGTTTGTTAGGCTTTGGCTATTGTGGCATTTATTTATTTGGGCTAATTGGTATTGAGTAAATAAGAATGATTTTCTTGCAATATATGTCACTTATTCTAAGAAACACTTTGAATTGGCCCAGATATTTTTTTCTGGTGTCCTTTTTGCTCTCATGTCCAGGTTTGTCTTGCTTTTCTTCAAGTTTGTCTCTGTTGTGTAACAACAGTTTATATATGATCACATTTTTCCTTTGGGCTTTGTTTCTAGTTTGATCTTGACAGTTTATCCGTTTTTTTCTTGAGCTTCTATCCTTTTTGTTCTTTTACTGTACTTTAGTTACCTGCCTTCTATTTAGGAAAAACCTTGCCACAATACAATGTAAGAGCGACTGTTGTTGTCTAATTACCTGGATTAGCTCTTTTGCTGTGTTCAGTATCTATTGGAGCTTTCTGAGTTACCGCTTGTGATGTCTACATTCCCACCCTCTTTTGATGTGTTGGCATTTGCAAAGAAACATAATGTCACTATTGATTTTCACTATAAAAACTTTTTTTTGTGACTTTGCTTCAAATACAGTGCAACCAGAAAAATATATTGCTGGCTGACCTGGATTTTTTTTTTATTTTGTATTTTAGAATTTGGTGACAGGAGGTTAGCATTATGTCAATTAAGAAAGTTTTCTCTGAATTGTCCCACTGAGAGCGAACACTTTCGTGGACATTCACATGAACTGTCCCGGTGGGAAGTGTATATTTCCAATGTTTCACATAAAACATGAAACTAGCACTGATGTCAAATGATCCACAGATTTTAAATGTGGATATGGAATACTGTAAATAGATCAAAAAAGGCCAGTGCAGTTGTGGTGTGGCATAGAAATTAGTTCTTAACCAAAGGGATATTTGGGAAACAGGCTCTATAATATATCTCAATGTTAAATTATTTTCGTCATTCAAATGAAGAGATGCCTAATGGACTAGTTGAGGCTTTAAAACAAACATTTAGCATGTCTCAACTTTATTGTCATGGGTAGCAAGAGGAATGCTTCTTTGGGGGAAAGTCATCTAATATTTTAATGCTTTCAGAAATCCAAAGAAATCCTTTTACTGTGGGATATGAAGGTGACCCCAACAGTGTACACTATACAAAACTTCATTATTTTTGAGTTGTTACTTTTGAATTTTGGGTATGAATATTTCAAAAAATGTTGCGCTTGTGAAAAACCTTTATGGCAGCAATTATGCAACCTTCTCAAATTTAGTTTTGTCTTTGATGATTCTGAGAGTAAAGCTGAAAGTCTTAAGCTATTATAGATCTATTAAGGATCTCTCCATTTCTTTGAGCTTCATGCTTTTGAAGTCAGAATACACAGACACTTTGATAAAATTTTTAGACATGGACTTCCTGAAAAAATTGATTAGCCTTGTGTGACTTGAGCCCTGATTTGGGAAGTTTGTGACTGTGTGGACAGAAAAGCATGACCCACCTTGACCTTGAATTGTTGGGTCACCAACCAGGTGTCCCTGTTTAATTGGTGCAAAAAATAAACAAAAACTAAACTCAGTGATGCCAACAACAGAAGATAACTGCATTTTATCCAGCTCAGAAGAAAAAGGTTCCCCTTAGGGTGGCTTGGAAATAGCGCAGAAGCTAGCTCCAGGTCAAGTTTCAAGTCCAAAAGCAGAAGACCTCCTCTGGGGACCGTCAGGATCTTATAGAGCCCAGAACAGAAGTCTGAGGCCAGCTTTGGGTGCTGCAGCTTGGTCAGTTGCCCTCACTCAGTAGCTTTTTGGAGTGCAGGTGGAAAAGGAGATACAGTTAGCGTGTGCTAACGTGAGTTACAGTGAATGGCCCATTTCGTCCTGTTGTGGTACCACTTACCTTAGCAGAGCTTAGAAGGTGATCCCCAGTTGCACATACGTGACGAAGTCAAATAGAGCTGATGACATAACTGAAGAGTATTACTGTAAACATACAAAATATGCCAAGGGTACTAATGCATGTGAATAACATTTGTTTTTATTCTGTAAGCATTTTACTACCCGATATTATACATTTCAAATGTATTTATGTAATACAAAATTACAAATCAAATTCACTTTCTAGGGTTAAAAAAATTAAAGTTACATTTTTATTTATAACTTTTAATTGCTTGGATGGACAAGTACATTACCATTTTTAATACTCCGAGTAGTCAACTTTATTTAAAAAAGTAATACATCCAAATGCAAAAAAATATATTTTATTATACTGATGCCATAATAGATATTAAAAGTAATGCTTTGGCACCTGCGGTGGGTTGGCACCCTGCCCAGGATTGTTTCCTGCCTTGTGCCCTGTGTTGGCTGGGATTGGCTCCAGCAGACCCCCCGTGACCCTGTGTTCGGATTCAGCGGGTTGGAAAATGGATGGATGGATGGATGGATGGATGCTTTGGCACACATAAGCACAAAAAATAAAAAGAAGAAGTTATTTGGGATACAAGATTATCCCAAATAACTTAACCTGTCACTTTCATACTTATCCAGCTCTGCATTTTTTCACTTGAGCTTTTATAAAGGATGACCTTCAAAACATATCTATTGCAAATGAAATACCGTTACAGACCTTAGACAATCTTACCCATTATGATAGTTTGTTTCTGATCTTAGAAGCTTTACTTGCTGCTACCCAAACTCATATAGATATTTGGGTGATACACTTGTCTGTATTCAGCACGGTGGTGCAGTAGTTAGCACTTGTGACTCACAGTTGGAGCAATCTGGGTTTGAAGCTAATCTGTTACTCTGTCTCAGGAGTTATCACACACTTCCAGTGTCTGAGTTTTATTTTTCTTTTGCATCCCAGACATGTCTTAAATTGATTGACCTTCTGTTTGTAAGTGTGTGTGTATATGATCTGTGATAGACAGTGTCCTATCCAGGGATGATTCTTGTCTTGTGGAAATTGCTTCTGGGATAGTCTGTTGCCCTTGTGAATCTAGCTTGAGACTAAACTGATTGAGAATGTTTGTTTTAGGGGTCTTAATATAAAGTCCTCATTAGAAAAACTTGAATATTGTCTGATCTGTCCATACTATGATTATCTTACTTCCTGGGAGAAGTGTCCATGTTTTGGTTTATATCCAGATGAGCAGAATCTGGGTAGACATTACAGTATGTCAGTCTACTTCATCTAAATCAGTGCCCTTCACTTGGTCATACAAAAATGGCATTTCAGCTTTAGCCAACTGTTGCGCCTACTGCAGCTTATCCTGTAATACTGGTAGAGTGAAAGCTTATATGCGCTCTGGAGTATATTGAAAACCAGTTATGATTATCAGTCTCACAATGTTGAAACCCAAAATGTACACTAAAAGCCAGCCCCTCTGCCTTACTACATTGTCAAGTAAACTACCAGTTATAGTTTTTCAAAGGAGACTGTAATCATACAATATACAAGCCAAAAAAATAAACAAGTTCATACATATATATTGTAAATATGTACATTCTCAAACCTGCTTAATAACAACAACAACAACATTTATTTATATAGCACATTTTCATACAAAAAGTAGCTCAAAGTGCTTTACATAATGAAGAGAAGAAAAATAAAAGACAAAATAAGAAATTAAAATAAGACAACATTAGTTAACATAGAAAGGAGTAAGGTCCAATGGCCAGGGTGGACAGAAAAAACAAAAAAAAACTCCAGAAGGCTGGAGAAAAAAATAAAATCTGTAGGGGTTCCAGGCCACTAATTAATTAATTAATTAATTAATTAATTAATTAATTAATTAATTAATTAATTAATTCATTAATTCATTAATCCAATTAATCATCATGGGGACACAATGTGGTAAACAATCCTGGCCAAGATTCCAGTTTATAATGCTGTTGATTTTCAGTCTGTATATACTGAAGAAAGTAGGGTGAAATGACACCTTTTATTGGCTAACTAAACAGATTACAAATGCAAGCTTTCGAGGCAGCTAAGGCCCCTTCATCAGGCAAGGTGTAGAACAGTGATAGTAATTAATTTCTGTTTCACTGATGAATTCTTTTAATTCAGGTACAAGTATTGCTCATGTTGGTTATAACGAGTGTTGTGTAGCAATACAACCAACGACCTTTGGGTTATAAAGGTACACTCACAAGCTTCTCATTGAGCCGAGCAATATGACAAATTTCCTATCCCTGTAGATGGGACAGATTGTAATCTGACAGCTGAGTGTTTTTGTGTGAAGTCCAGCTAAGCTTCCCCCCAGCCTCCACACCTGTGTGTTCCTGGGCACCTATACCTCCCATATCTCCAAACACTTGCTTCTTGTTATAAATTTAAATTTGAAAATAGCCCTGTTTAAGTGTGAATGTGTGCATACGAACATCTGGCAAAGTACTGTCAACCTTTCCAGGGGTATCTCCTACCTTGTGCAAAGGGCTATCTTTTGACACCAGTGTCCCAGAGCTGAATTAACTGTGCATAAGAATGTTAAGTTAGGTCTTCTACGATCATGTAAAGACTATACATGAGCATTTTTAATTTAAAAGTCTTACTTTGTAATTAGAGACAACTTTTAAGACTGAAGATGTCTTAACTAACTTTTCCACTTAGGCCAGATATTTTGAGGAATGGTTGCCTATTTTCTCAAAGTGTTTTTTTGTCTTGCAGGAATTTGGAGAATGTTAGCATATCACCAGAACACAGTGAACGGCTATCTTCAAGAGATTTAGAATGGGATGTGGACTTAACAAATCCCACCTCTCCCACATCAAACAAGTCAAAGAAGGTAAGAAGCTATGATGCTGTGAAGCACAGAAATAATATCATGTAGTTAATTTATTTTTAGTGTAATCCCCATGAACACTAATGCACTTGTTTCGCTATCCACTAAGCTTTTTTATGCCTCTCAAATAAAATGAGCTTGTGTTCCACAGAGGTCACCCTTTCCATTTGGGTAGAGGTAGGGTTGCTAGACATCCCTTATATACGGGACACGTCCCATATTTGATAATTTTGTCCCCTGTCCCGTACTGACCTTTCAGAGACACCCATATGTCCCGTATTTAGTTAATTTTCAAATTTCATAATAAAAATATAGATTTACTACCTTTTTACAATACTTAGCTGTAACTTTATAAGTAATTATACTTTCATTTCTCAGATTCTTTTGATGAAAATAACCCAAATGTAACGATGAAACTAGTGTTTGCTGCCTGTTTGCAACTTGTTCAGTTGCTATGGTTGGCTGAGAACAGCGACACTGTTACCGTTTTGCTCTCCAGCTGCGCTGCTGTGTAGTTCTGTATCAGCATTGCAACATACAGTGTCAACAAAGTGCTTTGTTACTACTTGTCACGGCCCACTTTTTTTCTAACTTAAAAACTAATCCATCCATCCATCCATCCCAGGATGCCAAAACGTAAGTGTAAATTTCGTGATAAATATTACTGCGAATGGACATTTATCAAACAAGGCAGAACCTGCTTTGAAGCAAACTGTGGTGTATGTAATTGCACTTTTAGTAAATAATTTTCTAATGATTTTACTTTTGCTTTCCTTATAACCCGTTAAAATCCTTGCTTTATGTTTTTAACTTATGCCTCTACTTTTATATAATATATTGGTTTGGTGTGTAGGGGGCATGTATAAATTTATATATAGTAATATAGTATTTGTATATAATAATATAGAGAGAGATTTTAAGAGTGTCCCGTATTTCTAATTTTCTAAACTGGCAACCCTAGGTAGAAGTGCCATCTATTCAAATCCTGACTTTAAAAGGGAAGCTTTGCAGTCCATGTTCTTTGAGCAGTAGCATTATCTTTTAAACAGAAGGAGAATGGTCGACTGCTTTTCCTTGATTGCTTTGGTGTTTAAGAAAGTCGAATTATTGACCCTTTATATTGGCCTTTTGAGACTTGTAATCAATATGGACCACACCCTCAATATTTAAAAAAAACGTGCTCATGATTTTGCCAATAGTGGCTTAGACTTTGAATTTCTTAGCTGTTGGAAGATCACCAGCATTTTGATTGTTGTTTGACCTCTGGTGATTTTGACATATCCAAGTTTCATTCCCAGTTATTAAACTATTTGTTAAATTTCTCCCAGTCCAAATTCATTAGATTCATAATTCATTACTTGGAACTGTTCTGCTAAAAATATTAGAAATTATTTGAATAGAGGATCAAAAGATGCAGATTAAGTAAGGGCACATGCTAAGTTCTTAAAACACAAAGTCTTTAATCAAACAAAAACAAAACCCTAAAATGTCATAATAATGTTGCCAAAGATTTCAATAACAGGAAAATTAAATAGAAAAACAGAGTGCAAGTGTAATAAGGATTATCTGTCATACTCTGATAAAACATGACTGGTTGTACAGACCTTTAAACCTTTGATCTATCGAGGTCAGGGTCACAACTTTAGTTAACACTCCCCCAGATCTACAAAATGGTGGTGCTTGAGAGAAAAGACAAAGTGGCACTGGAAAAAGACAAAATATAATTCTAACAATATCAAAACGAAAGTAAGATGAAAAACTAATATAATTGGATTCAATATCCCAAAAACCATAATACATAAATATTTATACAAAGGTATGTCTCTAAAAAGGAGAATAAAAATTATAAACAAAACATAAGAAGAATATCAGCCTCTGCTGGAAGACCCTCATTGAGTATCAACAGGGTGAATGTTGCTGTAACAGGAATTTTAGGAACTTTAAAACATTCCTCCTTACAAACCTTTTCAATTTATTACTATTTCGTGGATGCCTTGTCTTTATAGTGTTCTTCAGTTCATGACACAGCATCTCCATTGGGCTGAGCACTTTAATCTGACTTGGCCACCTCAAGACACACATTTTATTCTATTTAGAGCATTCTGTTGTTGATTTATTCCCATGTCTCATGTCAAAGTCTTGTTGCATCACACAACCTCTATAAAGGTGTGGGTGATGAACTGCTATCCTGACATTCTCCAGTAATATTTCTTGATACAATTTTGAATTAATTGCTCCCTCTATAAAAGCAAGCTGTCCAGGCCCTGAGATAGCACCAAACTATGATGCTGACTCCACCTGCTTCATAGTGGGATATTTTTTCTTAGTGTCTGCAGTGTTTTTTCCCCTCTGAATATAGTGTTGTGAACACTATATACTAAAGAGTTCAACTTTTGTCTCATCTACCAACACATCATTGTCACAGGAGAATTTAGGAACATCTCTGTTTTTTTGCCAAGTTGAGACGTGCAACAGTATTGCTTTTGCAGAGCAGAGTTTTTCTTTTTGGTATCCTTCTGGGAACTTCATTTTTGTTCAGTATTTATCTTATAATGGATGAATGAACAGAAACTTTGGGAAATTCAAGAAATTGTTGCAGGTGTCTTATTTTTACCCTATTTTTACCTTGTTCAGCAAGGCACACTGCACTCTTGCCGTGATCTTTTCTGAATACCCCATCTTAGGGAGAGTATCGACAATACTAAGTTTTCTTCATTTGTGGATTGATGAACATTCAGGCCTTTAGAAATGCTTTTGTAGCTTTTTCCACTTTTATACATTTATATAGTTCTCCCTCCAAAGTCATTTGATATTTTCTTTGATTTATTTATCATAAACAGCAAGGCTTTGTCCCTAACTATAATGTATGTGCCTTTTTTATAGGACAGGGCATCTCCAACCCACACCTCCAGTTTCAACCCATTAATTCCAATACCTGATTCCACTTAGCTTTTGGAAAAGTCATTAGCCTAGAGGTTCACATATATTTTCATTTTGGACTTTTAATGTTTAAACAATATTTCCTTTTATAGAGAGAAGTTAAAATTAATGAAATTCGGTGTATCACTGTGGTGCATATCCAATAAGCATTAAATAATATGTTTATGATATAATATTCTTACAATATATATTTTTATTTCTGATTATTATCACTATGCTAGAGTGCTTTCTTTTACATTATGTAATGCTTGTGCTGAGAAGGTTTCTTGTTTTTCTGATATTTCTAGAAAAGGGGTGGCAAAACATTTAAACAGGCACTACTTGGGTTATTGTACCAAAACAATGTTATCATAAAGTTACAAAATGTGTTACCACACCCTGGCATTTTATTCTCCACCACTACTGGACCCCAGACACAGTGGAGTACTGCAGCTGCTGATCTACTTAACTCTGGGACTTTTGAATTGCTGGTCTCCATAACCTTTCACACTCCACAATTCTGTACACTCCTACAGCATCTGGAGATAATAACAGCTGGAGCATCAACAGCATCTCCACTAATTGCCGTCCTCATCTCTACTGACTTTTATTTTGTGTTTCCTGAGAGAACCTGACTGTGGATTTATTTGTATTCTGAAGATTCTTTAGTACAAGCCTTTTATAAACTTAAATTTATGCCATGATTGATTTGTGTTGTTGTTGCTGTGGTAGTTTTCTCACAATTGTAGCTTTGTAGGTAGCACAGTAAGGAAAACAACCTTCCTCTAGTGTGATTCCCAGCACGTAATTGAGTCCATTCGTGGAGCCTCCATGTTGGGTTCATCAGTATGACAAGATTGGCAGTTGTTTCAATTATTTATGTATTACAAAAGCTGATTTTGTCTGTCTGTTATTGTGACTTAATTGAAGATCAGATCAAATTGTTAGGAGTAATGAATGCATAACTCCAGGTAATTCTAAAGGAATCACAAAACTTTTATCTCATGACATGAAGAAAGAGTGTGTGATGGGAGGTGCTTGGCCGACAAATGTTGCAGCAGAGAGGCCTTTTACATGCATGTGTCAGAGAAAAGGGGCAGGTAAAAGGCAGTACATACTATATGAGTGCTTAGTGCACCAAAATCACAATAGGCATAGGTAGCAGCACAAGAGGGAGAGGAACAGAGAGAGAGAGAGAGAGAGAGACAGAGGGGTGCAGGAAGGAAAGGCATGGGTTTGCAAGACCTATGTGGCAAACACTGCATCTTGGAGTCCTTATATAATTAATATATTGTATAATAAGCCTGGATGGTAGGAGTTGCTGGGTTAGCAAGAGTACAAATGTAATATGGTCAAATATCAGTATGAGAATGTGTACTACGGTACTCCCCTAGGTAGCAGCATAGTCCTTATGGATTTTAGCTTCCTGTTTCTAATGACAGGAACTCCTAGGTGCCTGGTCCCAAAAATAAGTGTACGGAATGTGCAGTGCAGTGACACCTTATATATCCATCAGAGATGAAAGAGATCTAAGATGAAAGTAGGAATTCTGGGAAAATCCCTCACTCTTGATTGCAGGAATTACCATGTAAGTAACCTCTAAATAGGGTTTAAAAGATGCTCCATGCCAGATCCCTGAAGAGGCTCAAATTGGTAGATTAGCTCGGACTAGGATATTTTTTTCCAATCCGAAGCAGTTTTTTTGCCAACACTATATCAAGAGTAATCATTTTTTAAACTTTTCCCCATATAAATTTGAAAAAAGTGCATTCAGTTTGTGTTCCACCAACAGGGCAACACCCTTTCTTTTGGTTGCTATCTTCTGTTAACCCAAGCCACAAAAATAAATAAATAAAAATACAAGTAAAACAAAGCAGGTGAAGAACCGAGTTAAGGTGTATGTGTGGACAATGCTAACAGCAGCTGTCAAATGAATACATTAGCTGAGTGACTGATTTGTGCTGATATAGTAAAAGAGAGGGGCTTGTGAATTCATCCCCCTTCCCATCACTGATCAAGTGGTATGGCGCACCCACACGTTTCCTCTTATTCAGTGCAATGGCTGGTTACTGCTTAGTATACATGGGCAAGTGGTAGTT
Source organism: Erpetoichthys calabaricus (assembly GCF_900747795.2). NCBI lineage: Eukaryota > Metazoa > Chordata > Cladistia > Polypteriformes > Polypteridae > Erpetoichthys > Erpetoichthys calabaricus. The sequence continues at coordinate 192,048,397 of NC_041396.2, read as the reverse complement.
CCACTATTCCTCTTCCTCTTGTTTACTATGATATTGTTAATATAAACTTAGTTATTTTTATAGTTCTTTCCATACATGTTCTCCCTGATAGTTGTGATGGAAAATCCTGTCAAGATTAGCTGAAAACCCGGATCATCGGAGCCTGGATTAATGGGGTCCTACTGTACTTTAAAACTTTGAATTCTTCCTGCACATAACTTAGTCCTTTGTGTTTAATAATACATCATTTTAACAACATATATATATTTAGGTTTACAGGGTCATTATTGTCATATGTGCAGAGCAGAGTGAATTTCTTACCTACACGTACTCATCAATATGTAACACATCTCTAATGGCATGTTTAGTGAGTAGTGGTAGTTACCCTGGCTAGCAACTGATTTATGTATGCAGTGCAGTGATAGCACAGCTGCCTCACAGTACGGAGACCAGAGTTCACTTCCTGGGTCCTCCCTGCATTGCTTGTTTTCCCCGTGTCTGCATGGATTTCCTCTAGGTGATCTGGTTTCCTCCAACTGTCCAAAGACATGCAGGTTAAGTGAATTGGCGACACTCATTTGGCCCTAGTGTGTGTTTGGTGTGTGCGTGTGAGTGTGTGAGTGTTTGTATTGCGTTGGACTGGCACTCTATCCAGTGTTTGTTCTTGCCTTATGCCCTGTGCTAGCTGGCTCCAACATCCCATGCGACTCTGGTCTGCATTATGCGGGTTAGAAAATAATTAGATGTATACACACACACACAGAATACTGTGAAAAAATATTTGTACCCAGAAGCAATGTATGAAAACTGGTATGAGATATGAGCAGTGGTCACAAATGCAAATGATTAGATTTGCATATCCATGACCTTCACAATGAAAATTAGACTACTGCTGGTATGTTAAAAGTTACAGTGATGACAATTATAGTAAGGCTGTCACACCCATTGTGCAGGATCTGGGTTGACAAGAGGAACTGATGGATCATCTGAAATGACAGTCTGAGCACTTGTTCTAGTACATTTTACCATTTAAAGAGTCTTAAGGAATGTTTTTGTGGGTTGCTGGGTATTGGGTCATTATGGTAGGCACTGTCTACCAGTGCTACCATAACTTTGTGCACTATATTAGTGTAGCAGTTATTATTGCTGTTGTGATTTGTTATTAAAATACAAAAGGAGAAGAAAACTACTGTGGAAAAACCCTTCCCATACAAATAACACATTTAAAGTGATATATTTAATTAAATTAAAGTTAAGCCAAAAAAGATTAAACTAATATATTTCAAAGAACCAAATAATAATAACTAAATGCAAAAAACGTATGGGAAAACATTCAATAAATCAAAGCAACAGTAGCTACAGAAAAAAGGTAATATTAAATTTCAAGAAAAAAGGAACCGGTGTGGGGCAGACTGACTGGCAGGATGACGCCAGACCCCTTGCTGCATCCAAACTGTGCCATCTTTCGCCTTTATGCCTGGTGCAGCTGCATTGTTCTTATATGTGAGTAGACGTTTCTTGCAGGGAGGGCTTCTGTTCTCTTTCTCCAATGTAGAACTCTTGAGTTCACCTCTGTTATAGTACATTTTTATTTGAAAACAGCAGTGTCAAATCGGGGGGAGTGTGAATGTGACTGATTGAACAAAACTGAATTAACAAAAAAAACGCTAACATTTACAAGTACCATACGTCTACACTGGCTCTTACAGACTCAAATTAAATGTATGTTTTTATTGTATAATAGTAACAATAAGAGCAGCTCTCTACTCAAAGCGTTTATTTTGTGACACAAGGCTTGAACCCGTGACCTGTTGATTATGAGTCAACAGTTCTTACCGCTGTACTACCAAAGCAGTGATGACACCAAAGTACACTAACCCGTTTTTTTTTTTTATTTTGGTTATAGTCCTGAATAAAAGCGCACTTGTTTTATTATACTTATACCTTTTGTGAAAGTGCTTATTTGATATTTGGACTTCAGTCTTCACACATTATACACTTCATGTCAAAATTTTGTTGTTAGTACTAAAACATGAAAAAAAGTTTGTCTTTTAGGTATGTGTTCAACATTTCTGTCATGCTACACTTAGATAGATCTTTGCAGACCTAGAGACCACACTGTAGACGTGTTCTCATGGACACCGGTTTAGCAAGTAGACCAAATAATTGACCAGCCCCTTTCTCTCTCATACCTTAAAGGGTCCCTGCCAATGGACCAGTAACTTGGAGTGACATTTGGGGACTACTACCATTACCCGATCACCCAGACGAAACTTGTGAAGGTGGGAGCCACGTTTATATAGCCAGGTCTATGCATTCTGCTTGCACTTGAGGTGTTATTTTACAAGGGTCGAACCTGTGAGAAACTGTTGTGCAAGTCTGTGATGTATTTGATTATATTTTGGGAGGAGGGCATTGCCAGCATGCCAGCTTTCCCAACAAATCAAAGGCTTAAGCTCTTGCTGGCCGCTCAAGGTCAAAGCGCTATTCATGGCATTGTTGTGGAGGTGGTGAGACCATAGCAGGCTAAAATCTCATGCTTCAAAGTGTTGTAATCTGCTGCCACTTGCTCCTCCAAATCTTACTAGGCTCTTTGAGCCTCGCCAGACAGAAAAGGGACGAGGAGATGAGCCCTTTCATGGCGTGGCCACCACTGCCTAGTGGCGGTGTAGTCAAAATTGAGCAGATATACCTGACTTGTAAAATCTCTGCTGCCTTGCTGTGGGTGTCTTGCTGCTAGTTTGTCCGGTCTGCAAGTCGCTGCACCGCTTCTTCTAGATTTACTTAGTCAGCCATTGTTCTGACTATGCCACTTGTGAATGAGTGAAGAATTGCAAGTCCCAAGTAAAAACATGTTGGGGTGCCAAATTGGTTGTCCCCATTCACATCTTACAAATAATAATTAAAATACAGGTGCAAAGGCAACAAAACAGTATCAACAAATTAATCGCAGTAGGGCTTAAGTCATGTTCAAGTTCAGGTTTCTGGAATATTGTCATGCTCTGCTCGCAGAAAGATGTCTTATTTTGTCAACTCACAATATTTTGTGCAAAAACTGAAAGGAGTGGAGTTAGGTGGTGTTGCTGTAGGAAAAGGAGAGGACATGGGTGGCAACAGCACCTCCTCCTTACCCCGGGGTGGTACTTACATACTTTAGAGGAGCCCAGAGGATGATCCACAGACACACTTACGTGACGATGCTTAATTGAATTCAGGGATGCAGAGAGCCAGAGCCCATTGTAGCAGTATCAGGCATAGGGCAGAAGCTAACTTTAGACAGAGCACCAGTTCATCATAGTTTGTAAAAATGTAATTCCTCTAAAAGGTAAATGTAAAAAAGATAAACAATTAACGAATACAGTCTACAACTAGGGAAAGATTTGTGCTAAAAGAAGGAAGACATCATGTATCCAGAAGCATTTCTATGTAAGAAAACCAATACAGTAATTTTCTAGGGTAAGTATCCCAAAAGAAAGATTATCTGACCAAGAGTCTAACCTCCCCTCTAAACTACTGAGACTCCATTGCAAGATCAATCGTTTGGGGAAATGAAAAGGTTTTGGCTGTACTTTGACAAACAGATTAAGTTGTTACTGCACCACATGTCAGATATTTAGGCCCACAAAAACACTTCAGAATGGAATCTTCTAGTAATCTGTCTGAATTGTAAGTGCCTGTAAAGCTACCATATTGGCAAAGAATTCCAATTTTTTAAATTATCAAACTTCATTCTACGTATATATTATGCAATTTTCAGAAACACACAATTAGAATGGCAGTGAAAGTTCAACAACTTGTGGTAGGTCAGTCAATGAGGTATAGTGTTGGATTTGAACCTCCAGCCTTGGTGTTTTAATTTAACTTTTAAGCAGCTGCCAGTTACTATGTCTTGTGTGGTTGCTTTTACTTATTCTTTGAACCTGCCTTTTCTATTAAAGGGCTGGGGAACTCATATTTGTCTTAGTAGTTCTAACTGTGACATTGACGCTCATCCACCACACCTACAATTAGTCACACTAACTCAGGGAGAATGTGAAAACTCCTCAATGCTAATGGCTTAGCTAGAAACTAAACACATGTTTTTAGAGCAGCGACTTTGCCACCTTGCTTTTATTTTGCCCATTCACTTTTTATATGTCTCCATTGTTTTAAAAGATTTAAGGTAAACTCAGACAATGCAGTTTCCAGAGTTGTTGAGGGAAGCAATTAACATACTCTTCATACAAAGAAGGGCTCAGTGTTTCTTGCAAATTTCCCTGTGATCATAACAAAATATTGAATTCTTTACCGTCTTTAACATAATTATGTTTAGGTATATTCTGCATTTGTTTGAGTTCTAGTTCCAGTATATATTTATTACCAGTTGTTGTATAGAAATGTAATTTATTATTATTATTATTTGTTATTAGATTTACTTACACATTCACAAAAGCTCCAAAGGTGTTTTGCCCTGTGTGAATTCTTTCTTATAATATGCATTTTAGTTTCCTTATAAAATTGTCTTTTGACCAGTTCCCTAAATAATACATGAATCTCTCTTTCACTTTAATAGCTATTTTTTTTTTTTTTAAAGTAAGGAAATGTAATTATGACTTGCGGCAAGGGAGGTACAATTCATGTTTTTGCTGTTAAGCACACAGTAGTTAGGAGTTTACAAATAAAAAAAAACTGAGCCAAGATAAAAGAGCATTTTTTTCAAAACCATGGAGACCAAATATTACTTCAGGGATCTGTCTGAGTTTTTTATTTTTTCATTCTTTCTTATTCACACATACATACACATGCACACATAAACTATATATACATATGGTGAGTGGTCATTTTATCAGGTGCACCTGCCATTTCCACACTCTTTGATCAGTGACAACATCATATGAGCTCATGTTGCTGCACACAGATAGTAATGGATCATTTGTGTGTGTGATTCAGAGACAAAACAGACAAGACTAAATATTAAATAAAATTTGAGCTTGGTCTTGTATTGGCAAGGTAGCCTCTGTCTTCTAGTATTTGCATTCATTAGCCTCAACAAAAACTATCAAAGCTTAAACAAAAATTCAGTTACTGTCTTTATGTCCATAGTTGTAAAAGCAGCAACCTACATCAATACACCATGGAAAATCACTGCCAAAATAAGACATAATTTTTATGTCCTTCATCAGTAATGTGTCCAGTAAACTTTAGCTGTCACATATAAAGACCATATATAAAATGAAGAGGTACTAGTAAATAACACAGTGTAACACTTTAACAGAGAAATTACTAAATTTGCCTGAGCACATCCTTCATATATATTCCCATGGGCTCACCACCTATGGGAGGGGCCAAGGAGGTTGGGTGCAGTGTGAGTTGGGTGGTGGCCGAAAGCGGGGACCTTGGCGGTCCGATCCTCGGCTACAGAAGCTAGGGCTCTTGGGACGTGGAATGTCACCTCTCTGAAGGGGAAGGAGCCTGAGCTAGTGCGTGAGGTTGAGAGGTTCCGGCTAGATATAGTCGGGCTCACCTCGACGCACAGCTTGGACTCTGGAACCAATCTCCTTGAGAGGGGCTGGACTCTGTACCACTCTGGAGTTGCCCCCGGTGAGAGGCGCCGAGCGGGTGTGGGCATACTTATTGCCCCCCGACTTGGAGCCTGTACATTGGGGTTTACCCCGGTAGACGAGAGGGTAGCCTCCCTCCGCCTTCGGGTGGGGGGACGGGTCCTAACTGTTGTTTGTGCATATGCACCGAACAGCAGTTCGGAGTACCCACCCTATTTGGAGTCCCTGGAGGGGGTGCTAGAGGGCATACCTTCTGGGGACTCCCTCGTTCTGCTGGGAGACTTTAATGCTCACGTGGGCAATGACAGTGAGACCTGGAAGGGCGTGATTGGGAGGAATGGCCCCCCCGATCTGAACCCGAGTGGTGTTTTGTTATTGGACTTCTGTGCTCGTCACGGATTGTCCATAACAAACACCATGTTCAAGCATAGGGGTGTTCATATGTGCACTTGGCACCAGGACACCCTAGGCCTCAGTTCAATGATCGACTTTGTGGTCGTGTCGTCGGACTTGCGGCCACATGTCTTGGACACTCGGGTGAAGAGAGGGGCAGAGCTGTCAACTGATCACCACCTGGTGGTGAGTTGGCTTCGATGGTGGGGGAGGATGCCGGTCAGGCCTGGTAGGCCCAAACGTGTTGTGAGGGTCTGCTGGGAACGTCTGGCAGAGCCCCCTGTCAGAAGTAGCTTCAACTCCCACCTCCGGCAGAACTTCGACCACGTCCCGAGGGAGGTGGGGGGACATTGAGTCCGAATGGGCCATGTTCCGTGCCTCTATTGTTGAGGCGGCTGACCGGAGCTGTGGCCGTAAGGTGGTCGGTGCCTGTCGTGGCGGCAATCCCCGAACCCGTTGGTGGACACCGGCGGTGAGGTATGCTGTCAAGCTGAAGAAGGAGTCCTACCGGTCCCTTTTGTCCTGTGGGACTCTGGAGGCAGCTAATAGGTACCGGCAGGCCAAGCGGAATGCAGCTTCGGTGGTTGCTGAGGCAAAAATTCGGGCATGGGAGGAGTTTGGGGAGGCCATGGAGAACGACTTTCGGATGGCTTCGAGGAGATTCTGGTCCACCGTCCGGCGTCTCAGGAGGGGGAAGCAATGCAGTGTCAACACCGTATATGGTGGGGATGGTGCGCTGCTGACCTCAACTCGGAACGTTGTGGGTCGGTGGGGGGAGTACTTCGAAGACCTCTTCAATCCCAATAACATGCCTTCCAATGAGGAAGCAGAGCCTGGGGACTCGAAGGTGGGCTCCCCCATCTCTGGGACTGAGGTCACCGAGGTGGTCAAAAAACTCCTTGGTGGCAGGGCTCCGGGGGTGGATGAGATACGCCCGGAGTTCCTCAAGGCTCTGGATGTTGTAGGGCTGTCTTGGTTGACACGTCTCTACAACATCGCATGGACATCAGGGACAGTGCCTCTGGATTGGCAGACCGGGGTGGCGGTCCCCCTCTTTAAGAAGGGGGACCGGAGGGTGTGTTCCAACTACAGAGGGATCACACTCCTCAGCCTCCCTGGAAAAGTCTATTCGGGGATTCTGGAGAGGAGGGTCCGTCGGATAGTTGAACCTCGGATTCAGTAGGAACAGTGTGGTTTTTGTCCTGGTCGCAGAACAGTGGACCAGCTCTACACCCTTAGCAGAGTCCTGGAGGGTGCATGGGAGTTCGCCCAACCAGTCTACATGTGTTTTGTGGACTTGGAAAAGGCGTTCGACCGTGTTCCTCGGGGAATCCTGTGGGGGGTGCTCCGGGAGTATGGAGTACCGGACCCCCTGATAAGGGCTGTTCGGTCCCTGTACAACTGGTGTCAGAGCTTGGTCCGCATTGCCGGCAGTAAGTCGAACCCGTTTCCAGTGAGAGATGGACTCCGCCAGGGCTGCCCTTTGTCACCGATTCTGTTCATAACTTTTATGGACAGAATTTCTAGGCGCAGCCAGGGTGTTGAGGGGGTCCGGTTTGGTGGACTCAGGATTGGGTCACTGCTTTTTGCAGATGATGTTGTCCTGTTTGCTTCATCAGGCCGTGATCTTCAGCTCTCTCTGGATCGGTTCGCAGCTGAGTGTGAAGCGGCTGGGATGGGAATCAGCACCTCCAAATCCGAGACCATGGTCCTCAGCCGGAGAAGGGTGGAGTGCCCTCTCAGGGTTGGTAGCAAGATCCTGCCTCAAGTGGAGGAGTTCAAGTATCTCGGGGTCTTGTTCACGAGTGAGGGAAGAATGGAGCGTGAGATCGACAGGCGGATCGGTGTGGCGTCCGCAGTGATGCGGGCTCTGCATCGGTCAGTCGTGGTGAAAAAGGAGCTGAGCCATAAGCCAAAGCTCCCAATTTACCAGTCGATCTATGTTCCTACCCTCGCCTATGGTCATGAGCTATGGGTAGTGACTGAAAGAACGAGATTGCGAATACAAGCGGCTGAAATGAGTTTCCTTCGCAGGGTGTCTTTGCTCTCCCTTAAAGATAGGGTGAGAAACTCAGTCATCCGGGAGGGGCTCAGAGTAGAGCCGCTGCTCCTCCGCATCGAGAGGAGTCAGATGAGGTGGCTCGGGCATCTGATCAGGATGCCTCCTGGACGCCTCCCTGGTGAGGTGTTCTGGGCACGTCCAACCGGGAGGAGGCCCCGGGGAAGACCCCGGGCACGCTGGAGGGACTATGTTTCCCGGCTGGCCTGAGAACGCCTCGGGATTCTCCCAGAAGAGCTAGAAGAAGTGGCCGGGGAGAGGGAAATCTGGGCATCTCTGCTCAAGCTGCTGCCCCTGCGACCCTACCTCGGATAAGCGGAAGAGAATGGATGGATGGACATCCTTCATATATACTTTCTGGCTTGTACAGCAGTGAACTGAAATTTGGTAGGAGGCAAAAGGACTTGATTTTGCCATCCCATTACTTGGTTAAGCACATTTCAGACAAAACCTCCAAAACTTGGGCTTTGACAATGAAGAGGACAAAAATGCTTCACACAGCCAAAGAACATAAAGACTACTATGTTCCAAATAGTATAATTGCACTGGGTAGGACTAAGACAGAGAGGGTGGTGCCAGACATGCCAGCAAAGAACATAAGGAACATCAATCCTTATGGGGTTTCGTGCATGGAAATGTGAAGATGGACCACTAACATAGGTTACTTTGGTCCTGTATTCAGATCAGGTCAGGTCAGGTTGGGAGCATGCACTGGTACAGCACTTTGCTGCAACCTCCACACGATGAAACACCTTGGGATCCCGTGTGGCAACCCTCTAGGCACACACGCGGTCCAGTCCTACCCTCTGGAAATGACCATCAATCTTCCACAGCTAGGTGTTACATGGGCATCTCCTTGGCTTGGTCCAGCTGTTTGGGTCCTCAACAATGAGGATCATGTAAGCCGGATCACCTTTGGGGAATCACACCACATGGCCATTATCTCAATGGAGGCAATGTGCCTCATGCAGGACTACATGAGCAACTGCTTGTTCGACACAAAGTCAAACCAGTGGTACCCAAGGATGCTCCGAAGAGACTGTACTGAAGGAAACCAATCATTCGTCTCAGGTCACTGGATAGCATCCATGTCTCGCAACCATATAAGCAAAACAGGAAGCACAGGGATGCTAAAGACTTGGACCTTCGTCCTTTTGCAGAGATATCGGGAGTGCCACACACCCCTTTCTAGTGACCTCATGACCCCTTCATGCTCTCTTTATCTACTGACTTCATAGGATGAGTCACCAGAGTTTTACACAAGTTTTGCTGCCAAGGCTAGTAAACCTATTGACAAGGTTGACATTCACTCTGTAGGCAGACACACTGCTGATGGCTGTGCCCAAGAGGTCATTAAAGACCTGGACCTTGATAAAATGAAAGATAGAACAGAAATGCAGTGGGGTTGCTGTTTATGTCAAACAGAATTTAAATGCAAGTCCTAGTCCTCTTCAGTTGGACAATGAGCTCCATCTTAGTGAGGACATGTGGCATTGCCTGGAAAGCATTAGGGAAAGAGGACTTATTTTAGGATTGTGTTGTAGACCACCCAGTGCATACAGTAATTTCAACACACATCTTTTTAGTAGTATGTATTAAAAAGGCAAGTTTACAGGGGGGTATTATATTCATGTGGGACTTATCCAAATATTAACTGGGATAAACTTGCAAATGGCTGAGAACAAGAGCAGAAGTTTTTAGAAGTAATCAGTGACTGTTTTTTAACACAGTATATTAAAGCAGCAAAGTGGTGTGAAGCTTGGCTAGATTTGGTATTTTGTAATACTCAGGGTAGAATTGAGGGTGTAGAGGTGATTGAACCACTAGGGTCAAGTAACCATAATATAATACTGTACAGTTCTCACTGTTTTGTAAGAGTGCGGATGCAAGTACTAAAATTGTTATGTTTAACATTGGTAGGGCAAATTTTGAGCAGAATTTTTTTACATGTAATGCAGGACAGGTACATACCTAAATTTGGAATTAGTAGAAATTAAAAAAAAACTCTGGGACTGGGTTAATAAAGAGGTAAAAAAGAAGCTGCATAGGAAAAAAACAGCTGTATAAGGCATATAAGACTAATAACTCCAAAGTGAATCGTATGGCATATGAGAACATGAGGGCAACCATTAAGAAGGATATTAGGGAGGCTAAAAGACAGGTTGGAGAGGAATATAACAGATAAGGCGAAAGACGGCACTAAGAGATTCTTTCAGTACTTTAGTAGTGAACAGTCAAGGAGGAAGTGAAGTGCATCAGGAAGAGTAAAGCGGAATTAAAAGATACATTTTTTTTATTCAAACAAAAGGAACATTAGATTAAAGTAGTAAATTAAGATTCATCCTGACAAAAAAAATAATTTTATTCTTTAGCTGGCAAGCACCAATGTCTATAATTTGCAAAGTACCATGACGTATTTTTTTTTCAGGAAAAGTAGCTCTTGTTTAATGTCAAACGTCTGTTCTGCTACAATGTTTCCTTTGTTGATTTTTGGTGTTTTACATTGGTTGAATCTCAAAGCAACAGACATTGTAAAACCATGCTGTAAAAGAAGACACAAACAAAGATAAAGAGTTGAGACCCCATATAATTAGATAAACAATAAACAAATAAAGCATGCAATCAATGCAGAGTAGACTTTTCAGACTGGTGTGCTCAATTGAAGTGAAACAAGATGGATGATTTCCGGGTTATGAGTTCACAAGGCAGGAAAAGGAGGTTCCTGGCAGACGGACACAGAAGTGTCTTCAGAGATGGAGTGGCGGTCAGTCTTCTGTTTTATATAGGGAAGAGAATACAAGGCATTAGTACACAGAACCAATTCCTGGTTCAGCTGAGAACTACCATCACCAAAACCCTTAAGCTGTCTTTCATGTGCTTGCACATGACAATGCATGATTTTAGCCATGCAGCCATTGTACAGAAAAATCTGAACTTAATTTTTTTTAAATTTGTAACCCTATCCCAGTTTTGTAATTCCCCCACATTCATGCCAGAGCCCATCCTAGTGATACACAGTATAATATATCTTAAAGATGTTCAAGTTGTGCAGCCAGGCATTGTCAGAGCCTGTGTATATGGTTGTGGGGATCAGGGGAGCCTATTGTACCAACATTAGGCTCAAGAGAAGACTCATCAAGTGACAGCATACAAGTTAATCTCAGTTGATTTCAATTTTCTGTTTATCTACTAATTATTTACAACAAAGGTAGTATATAGATGCTGCAAATTGTTTTGAGCATTTCTAGAAAAAGCAGCACCTCTTTTTTTAGCAGCATTAGTTAAGTTTCTTAACACTTCAACTTGAAGTTAGCCTGACTTCACATTCCCAAGTGTGATCATCTCTTGGCAGTAGGGTGTCATATTTGAAACATTTGTACACAGCATTAAATATAACTGTCTCAGGTCCACCCTCATCATACAGAATAACTTTCGAACAACAATTAAAACTGTTACTTTGCCAGTTTAATTTTATTGTTAATTTGTATTTAAGGAACTGGTACATATTTGGTTATCAATGTGTTTATGCATTGTTCTTCATTCCAAATCCATAAATATGTATTGGAAAATATAAGTAATCATGCAGGAAGCTTTCCTTAGGGAGTTAGCACAGGTGAAGCAATTTATTATCACATAATTGTTTGTGCCCTTTTTAACAACAACAATACAAATTTCCATACCGGATCAGTCAAGCCCCAGGTTAACAACGACCGCCATCAGTACTGTTAGCCAACAGGGTGCTGGGCTACTGCTGGCCAGAGAAGAAGAGGGGGGAGACATGTCCGGAGGCAGGAGGAGAAAAGGAAAGTAAAGAGAGTGGAACTGAGGGTAGGAACTTTGAATGTTGGCAGTATGACTGGTAAGGGGAGAGAGTTAGCAGATATGAAGGAGAGAAGGAAGGTTGATGTATTGTGCATGCAAGAGACTAAATGGAAGGGGAGTAAGGCCAGGTGGATCGGAGGTAGATTCAAATTGTTCTATCATGGTGTGGATGGGAGGAGAAATGTGGTAGGAGTTATTCTGAAGGAACAGTATGTCAAGAGTGTTTTGGAGGTGAAACGAGTGTTAGGCAGAGTAATGATTATGAAGCTGGAAATTGGAGGTGTGATGATGAATGTTGTTAGTGCATATGCACCGCAAGTTGGGTGTGCAGTGGGTGAGAGAGAAGATTTTTGGAGTGAGTTGGATGAAGTGATGAACAGTGTACCCAAGGGACAGAAAGTGGTGATTGGAGCGGATTTCAATGGGCATGTTGGTGAGGGGAACAGTGGAGACAAGGAGGTGATGGGTAGGTAAGGTGTCAAGGAGAGGAATGAAGAAGGTCAGAGGATAGAGGATTTTGCCAAAAGGATGGACATGGCTGTGGTGAATACGTATTTTAAGAAGAGTTAGGAACATAAGGTTATGTACAAGAGTGAAGGAAGATGCACACAGCTAGATTACATCCTATGCAGTAGAGTTGATCTGAAGGAGATTGAAGACTGCAAAGTGGTGGCAGGGGAAAGTGTAGTTAAGCAGCATAGGATGGTGGTCTGTAGGATGACATTGGAGATCAAGAAGAGGAAGAGAGTGAGGGCAGAGCCAAGGATCAAATGGTGGAAGTTGAAAAAGGAAGACTGCAAGGTTGTGTTTAGGGAGGAGGTGAGACAGGCACTGGGTGGCAGTGAAGAGTTACCAGACAGCTGGGAAACTACAGCAGATGTAGTAAGGGTGACAGCAAGAAGGGTGCTTGGCATGACATCTGGAAAGAGGAAGGAGGAAAAGGAAACCTGGTTGTGGAATGAGGAAATACAGAAGAGTATACAGAGGATGAGGATGGCAAAGAAGAAGTGGGATAGTCAGAGAGATGCAGAAAGTAGACAAGAGTACAAGGAGATAAGGCGCAAGGTGAAGAGAGAGGTGGCGAAGGCTAAAGAAAAGGCGTATGATGAGTTGTATGAGAGGCTCGACACTAACAATGGAGAAAAGGACCTGTACCGATTGGCTAGACAGAGGGACAGAGCTGGGAAAGATGTGCAGCAGGTTAGGGTGACAAAGGATAAAGATGGAAACGTACTCACAAGCAAGTTGAGTGTGTTGAGCAGATGAAAAGAGTACTTTGTGAGGTTGATGAATCAAGATAACGAGAGAGAGAAAAGGTTGGATGATGTGGAAATAGTGAATCAGAAGTGCAATGGATTAGCAAGGAAGAAGTAAGGACAGCTATGAAGAGGATGAAAAATGGAAAGACCGTTGGTCCAGATGACATACCTATGGAAGCATGGAGGTGTTTAGGAGAGATGGCAGTGGAGTTTTTAACCAGATTGTTTAATGGAATCTTGGAAAGTGAGAGGATGCCTGAGGAGTGGAGAAGAAGTGTACTGGTGCCGATATTTAAGAATAAGGGGGATGTGCAGGACTGCAGTAACTACAGGGGAACAAAATTGATGAGCCACAACATGAAGTTATGGGAAAGAGTAGTGGAAGCTAGGTTAAGAAGTGAGGTGATGATTAGTGAGCAGCAGTATGGTTTCATGCCAAGAAAGAGCACCACTGATGCAATGTTTGCTCTGAGGATATTGATGGAGAAGTTTAGAGAAGGCCAAAAGGAGTTGCATTGTGTCTTTGTGAACCTGGAGAAAGCATATGACAGGGTGCCTCGAGAGGAGGTGGTATTGTGTGAGGAAGTCGGGAGTGGCAGAGAAGTACGTAAGAGTTGTACAGGATATGTACAAGGGAAGTGTGACAGTGGTGAGGTCTGCGGTAGGAGTGACAGATGCATTCAGGCTGGATGTGAGATTACATCAGGGATCAGCTCTGAGCCTTTTCTTATTTTCTTATGTTGATGGACAGGTTGACAGACGAGATTAGACAGGAGTCCCCGTGGACTATGATGTTTGCTGATGACATTGTGATCTGTAGCAATAGTAGGGAGCAGGTTGAGAAGACCCTGGAGAGGTGGAGATATGCTCTAGAGAGGAGAGGAATGAAGGACAGTAGGAACAAGACAGAATACATGTGTGTAAATGAGAGGGAGGTCAGTTGAATGGTAAGGATGCAGGGAGTAGAGTTGGCGAAGGTGGTTGAGTTTAAATACTTGGGATCAACAGTACAGAGTAATGGGGATTGTGGAAGAGAGGTGAAAAAGAGTGTGCAGGCAGGGTGGAATGGGTGGAGAAGAGTGTCAGGAGTAATTTGTGACAGACGGGTATCAGCAAGAATGAAAGGGAAGGTCTACAGGATCGTAGTGAGACCCGCTATGTTATATGGGTTGGAGACGGTGGCACTGACCAGAAAGCAGGAGACAGAGCTGAAGGTAGCAGAGTTGAAGATGCTAAGATTTGGCACGAGGATGGACAGGATTAGAAATGAGTACTTTAGAGGGTCAGCTCAAGTTGGACAGTTGGGAGACAAAGTCAGAGAGGCGAGATTGCGTTGGTTTGGACATGTGCAGAGGAGAGATGCTGGGTATATTGGGAGAAGGATGCTAAGGATAGAGCTGCTAAGGATAGAGCTGCCAAGGAAGAGGAAAAGAGGAAGGCCTAAGCGAAGGTTTATGGATGTGTTGAGAGAGGACATGCAGGTGATGGGTGTAACAGAGCAGGATGCAGAGGACAGAAAGATACAGAGGAAGATGATCCACTGTGGCAACCCCTAACGGAAGCAGCCGAAAGAAGAAGAAGTTTGTGCCCTTTTTAAATCATAATGATAACTGAAATCATCCAAATGTGCCTGATCAAAAGTTTACATACCTTTGAATGTTGAGGCTGATAATATACATACAAGTTGACACACACGGGTTCAGATTAAGGGTCATTAAGGGAGAGTGTCCACACCTCACCTATAACCTCTTTGATTGTAATCAGTGTCTATGTATAAATAGTCAATTTAAATTCATGCAGAGCTATACTGACTTTGCTGGATATCAAGCCATGGGGAAAGCAAAAGAACCGTCAAAAGACCTGTGAGAAGAGGTTGTTGATTTGTATAAATCAGTAAAAGGATATGAAAAGTTATCCAGAGATCTGAAAATGCCTGTCAGTAGTGTTCGAACTCTGATAAAAAAAAGTGGAAAGTTAGGGGTTCTGTTGTTACCAAGCCACGGTCAGGTAGACCAACCATGATTTCAGCCACAACTGCCAGGATCATTTGTCAAGCTGCCAAGAAAAACCCACAATCCACTTCAGCTGAGATACAAGGTTTCTCTGCAGACAAGTGGTGTTAATGTTTCAAGATATAGGAATAAGGAGGTACTTGAACAAGAATGGGCTGCACGGTCGAGTTGCAAGCAAAAAGCCTTTACTGTGCCAATGCCACAAAACAGCCCACTTGCAATGTACACAACAGAATCTAGACAAACCTCAAAACCTTTGGAAGAAAGTCCTTTGGAGTGACAGACCAAAATTGAACTTTATAATCACAATAATAAATGCTATGTTTGGAGAGGATGCAACAAGGCCCATGACAAAAAGTACACCATCCCTACAATGAAGCATGGGGGTGGATCTCTGATGTTCTGGGGGTAACTTAGTGAAACTTGATTGCAAGATGAATGCAACATGTTACTAGAAAATATTGGTGGACAACTTGCATTCATCAATTGGGAAGCTGTGCATGGGATACACTTGGATCTTCCAGCATGACAATAAACCAAAACTTAAGGCCAAGTTGACCCTTCAGTGTCTATAGCAGAGAAAAGTGAAGGTGCTCGATTGGCCACCACAGTCTCCTGACCTCAATTTCATTGAGCCACTTGGGGGAGATCTCAAACGTGCTGTTCATGCAAGACAACCCAATAATTTACAAGAACTGGAGGCTTTTTACCAAGAAATATGGCCAAGTCTACTACCTGAGAAGATCAAGGGCCTCATCCACAACTGTCACAAAAGACTGCATGCCATCATTCATGCTAAAGGCGCAATAAACAGTTTTAAGAACTAAGGGTATGCAAAATTATGAAATGGGACCATCTCATTATTTTCCTTATTACTATATTTTTTTAATGATTGTGCCTGTGATGCCTTATAGTTTAACTTGGATTCCACTATAAGTAAATTAAATGTCTTTTACCTGATCAGTTATCTTTACTTTAATGTATGGTACAGATCTTACAAATTCTGCCAGGGTATGCAAACTTATCAGCACAACTGTAAGGAAGCTTGCCCTTGTAAATGCATTTATCAACAGAATCCTGTGAACGTACAGTACAGGGAAGCATTATTTGTTAGATGACAAAAAAAGAGCCGATCACACTAAAACAACGATCCTATACAATTGCTCTGCAGGATTACTGCAGTGTTATGTTAAAAGAAACCTATATATACACTTCTTACAAGCCATTAAAGTAAGAGTTAAATTATTAATATGATCAGCTTTTATTCAAATTGCAAAGCAATCAACCACAATTTTTGTTGAGTACTAAGAGATTCTCTGATTTTAATCCCCCAGCATTCAACTAACTTTCCTTGTTGCACTGAAGAAGATTTATTAGACTTTTAATTACTTCATCAGAGATATTCCTTATGCAGAATTACTATCCAACATGATTTTTTGTTGTGTAGAGTAAGCAGGGTCCTGCCCTCCAGCTGCTCAAATGCTGAGGGTGTTGCACAATGTGAATATAATCTGCCGTTTTATATAATTAAGGTAACTACTTGCTGACAAGTTATATTCAGTGTTTTATTACTGCCCTTTTTTTTCTTGTACAATTGGTCTCATAAGAAATGTGTGTTGAGACATGTATGTGTCAGAACAATCAGGTCTGTGTCATTTCAGTCTAATCTGTGCTGTGGAGAGTTCCTCCTCTTTATAGCTTGCTGGAAGTTGAGGTTTTGTTGCTTTAGACATCTGAAGAGTAGCATATTTGGAAAATAATTCAGTGACAGACGTAAATTCTTCTGAGGTGAGAACGTTTGAAGTCTTTGGCACTGAAGGTAAAGTATATTCTTTATTAAAAGTACATTGACTTTCTCAATGGGTTTTAGTATTGTTTGCTATTTTAAGAAATTGTTGCTTTTAATTGTAACTTGCTGGTTTGTCTAAATCAAATTGATTGTTTTCAAAGTGCATTTCAAGGATACCATAACTCATTGCACATTTTAAAATTACTTCAGTCGTTGCTCTGGGTCTCAAATACTTGTATTATATTTGATTACGCTATGCAAGTGAGAAAGCCTAAAAGCATATTCCTGCTTTTGTAGAAGCAGCAGGACACAGGCAAGGAATACATGAAAGACTCTCAATAACTGTGTCAGCCTTGAGAAGATATTTTATTAGCATTGTAATTTTACTTTGTAGGACCTGGTTTAAGTTCTCTCACTGTCTGTGCTGAGTTTGCACATTCTCCCTTTATCTAAAACTCTGGTTTTCTCCCACTTTGCAAAGGCATGCAGATTAGGTTGATTGGTGGCCTGTTTTAAGTAATTGTGGGTGCCTGGATGAGTGTTCCTGCGATGTACTGGCACACCATCAGGTGTGGTGTCTTGGCTTTAGCCTATCACTGCCAGGATAGGCTTAAGTTGCCCACGAACCTATAATGAAAAAAGTCTTGAAAATGAAAGGATTGTATTATAGAGAAAACATTCAGATCTGTTTATTTTCTGTTGTAATTACACTTTGGAGGTGGAGAGGTAACACCTATTTTTTAGTAATACCTCACCCTCTACTATGAGTTTAGCTCATGGTGTCTTGTACTCTCCTCTTTTGTTATAGGGGTGTAAGGAAATGTTTGGAATAGTGCATTTATTTTTTCAGTCATGCATTGATAAAGCAAATGATCATTATTTATTATTCATTTGTGTGTAGTGCAAAAAAAATACTTTTAAGTTTTTGCTCTAAATTTTCTATAAATCTGTTATACCAGTTGGCATTTGGGTTTGACTGTTAGATTAGTACCTGTTTCAACAAAGTATTCCTAGGAGCCATGGCACACCCTTACAAAAGCAGGCTAAGACAGCCAAGTGTCTAACCACATCCATGGGGTGGAGAAAGACAGGAACGCCCTGCATCCTAGCATATACATGGAGGCCTACAACGGGGAATTTAATGAAGTGCAGAAGCCTGTAAGAAAAAAAAAAAAAAGTTCCTATATTCTGCATCTTGGCTTACACTGTTTTGTAACTCACTTATGACCCATCTGTTGGCCACTGACTTGTGCCTTCAAACTTCAGACTATTCTAATTTTATTTTAGCAATTCTATGTTCATATTATCACTCGTAACACTTTTATTGCCTACTCATTAGATGGCTAGTCAGACATTCACTTTGCTGTGAATTTCCCATTGGGATTAATAAAGTATCTATCTATCTATCTATCTATCTATCTATCTATCTATCTATCTATCTATCTATCTATCTATCTATCTATCTATCTATCTATCTATCTATCTATCTATCTATCTATCTATCTATCTATCTATCTATCTATCTATCTATCTATCTTATTGTAACATATTGTAGTGTATAGGGGCAGAATTGTGGTGTAAACTTTAGCAATGCTGCCTGACATCTCCCAAAAACTGAACTCTGCCTGTGTCTGTCTGATAGTTTGCACATTGTCCCAATTCCTGCATGCGTTTTCCTCCCATGTCTCCGTCAGTTCTAAATCATTCCTGTAAGAGTGGGTGTGTGTACTCTACCTGCCCTGTACCCAGTGCTGGCCAAATAGGCTCCAGCTATGTAGTAGGCGCTATTTGGAATGAACAGATTGAATAAAAAGGACGAAGAGATTGTATATTAATGAATATTAAAATTATTGTTTTTGCATCTGTACTTTTTATATCTGGCACAGTGTGACTTTCCCAAGATAGTGTTTCTCTAGTCAGTGAGGAGAAAATAAAGGGAGAGAGAGAGGGAGAACGTTAGAGTGGTCTAGATGAGAACAGGCCATTCAGCCCAACAAAGCTTGCCAATCCTATCCACTGATGGGGGAATTGGGGGGGGGGGGGTGTGGTGTAGCGGGTCCACGGCTCAGAAAGAGTGGTTGTTTTAATAAATAATCAATTGGTTGGCTCATTCTTCGTGAGTGTGCTCACGCGGCTGCGGTGTGTTGATGGAGTACTTGGGGCAAGACGCACCTGCACGTGAAGACGCGGTCTTTCTCAGTTGCTTCATCAGCTTCCTGTGGTGCGCGATTGAGACGCTGCACCCATGGAGCCTTATAAGAATGAGCCAGCATGAGAGAAAGAATGTAAGAAATGGGAGCAGAGGTTAACATAGAATCCCTAGAGCCTACGAAAAAACTCGTAATCCCGGGCCACCTTGAATTCCTTCATACATCTCCATCAGTGTCTTTTGTTTTGTAAATGTGTCGATCAGCACAAGCAGCAAGCAGCCTGCTATCCCATCCCCCCACTGCCACAGCTCAACTCGGGCAAAAAAGTTCTCCTAGTTCAAGTCTTGTTTATCTGTGTGTGAGGTGCCTGGAGTTGTATATGGTAAATAATATATCATTATTTGGAACACATGCATTTCATGTGTGTTCCGTGTCTACAACAATCTATGTAAATGTAGGATGACAGGAAATGCGAGAAATGCAAGAAGTGTTGAACACGTAGCTAAAAGAGAAACATTTTTTCATGTTATAGTACTAACGACAAAATGTTGACATGAAGTGTATAATGTGTGAAGACTGAAGTCCAAATATCAAATAAACACTTTCACAAAAGGTACACATATAACAAAACAAATGTGCTTTTATTCAGTAATTTAACAGAAGAAAAAGGAATCTGGCTAGGGTACGATGCAGACACAACTGCTTGGGTAGTGCAGCGGTAAAAACTGCTGAGTCATAATCAAGAGGTTGCGGGTTCGATTCTGGCTGCGTCTCAGAATTACTGTTTTGAGAAGTGAGCTGATCTTATTGTTATTAAAGTAGTACTTATTAAGTAAAAAAAAAATGATAAAAAAAAATACGGGATAAATCCAGTATTGGCTCGCAATTTCATTCTCAAACGCGGCACGATTCTGTATTTTAAAGGACGGGGTGGCAACCCTACAGTGACAGGTAAGCACCCATACAATCAGATTGTGATTCAGACTAGAATGCAATGAAGCAAGATCTTGCAACATTCAAAGATGAGTACTTAATAAGTACACCAAGGCACATAAAAAAGAAGAGAAAAAAGCAAGATCTCAGAGATCGTAAAAAAAAAAAAGGAGGTAATGTCGTTTTACTCGCTGTACATTTTACTCAAACATTACCAGTTATTCCACGAGGGAGACCAGCAGATGAACTCAACGCGTGTTTAAAATCCATGCTTCTCCCACGCTCGGTTATATGTCGCGTGTTCTCGGGTAGGTACACCAAAAAATGTATACATTTAAGCATGTAATGGGCAAACAAAAATGAGGTATACCCGAAGGCACTGCAGTACTACTCAATGTAACTTTACTTCTTAAATGTTAAAGTTTTACTGTTTAATAATTTATACGCTTCTTATATATTGTTCTAATTCTTTTATCAAAATACCAGTGACAGCGCAATGCACGATAACATGGAGTGAATACACCATACGCATCTGCCCACGGCCGCCCTGGTGTGCGCAGATAGAGTTGATTCTAAAATAAAATAAACATAAAAAGAGTAATACAATCATCACCCATAAAGCGGATAGCAGACGTGACGTATTATATGTGTACCAGATTTCAAGTCAATAGGTGAAACGGTTTGCAAGCTACAGCTGATTTAAAATCATGGACAGACCAACGAAAAGCCATGGTAGCAAATTATAGAAGAAGATTTTTACTGTTTAATAATTTATATTATATGAAATGTGCTTCTTATATATTACTTCATATTCTCATATGATAATGATGTTAATGTTGTTTATATTGATTTCTATGTTATTGTAAGTGCATCTATGTGTGTGTATGTATGTATGTATGTATGTGTGTATATATATATATATATATAAAAAATCTATATATAAAAAATATATGTGTATATATGTATATATATATATATATATATATATTATATATATATATATATATATATAATATATATAAAAAATCTATATATAAAAAATATATGTGTATATGTATATATAATAATATATCTGTATATGTGTGTATATGTGTGTGTATATGTGTATATGTATATATATATGACAGCAACACTCATAACAATGACAACACAATTACATTGACAATCATGTTACGTTATTTTTAAAATGTTTCCTTTACTTTTTCATAACCTCTTTAACACACTACTTCTCCGCTGCGAAGCGCGGGTATTTTGCTAGTTATACAATAAAAACATTTGATTTGAGTCTGTAACAGCTGGTATAAATTAATAGTACTTGTAAAGGTTAGCTTTTTTTTTTTTTACTTCAGTTTTATTCTCTTAGTCATGTTCACGCTTCCCCCGATCCGACACGTTCAAATAAAGACGTGCTATAACAGAGGTAAACTCGGATGAGGGTTTACATTGGAGAAAGAGAACAGAAGCCCTCCCCACAAGAAATGGCCAGTCACACATAAGAACAATGCAGCTGCACCAGGCATAAAGGCAAAAGATGGCATTGTTTGGATGCAGCAAGAGGTCGGCCGTTGTCCTGCCATTGGATATTATTGGTCAACTAGCAAAATACCCGCGCTTCGTAGCGGAGAAGTAGTGTGTTAAAGAGGTTATGAAAAAAAAAAAAGGAAACATTTTAAAAATAACGTAACATGATTGTCAATGTAATTGTGTTGTCATTGTTATGAGTGTTGCTGTCTTTTATATATATAATATACACACACACATAAACATATATATACATATACATATATATACATATCTACATATACACATATCTACATATACATACGTATATACACATATACACATCCACATAAACATATATATACATATACAAATTTATATATCTACATATATATATATATATATATATAGACATACATATATACATAAATACACACACATATATATATATATATATATATATATATATATATATATATATATATACTGTATATATACATATGTACTTATTGGCTCCTGTATTTAGGATATGGCAGGTTGGATAATGGACGGATGGACATCTGTATGCATAGCCGTATTTGCCCGTTTTCGTTTTTTTTCTTTGTTCAGTAATATTTCAGTAAACCCGGAGCTTGTCAGTTCAAATCCTGGTACTGACACCACTGTGTGACCCTGAGGAAGTCACTTCACCTGCCTGTGCTGCAAAAAACAAAAGTAATGTAACAAATTGTACCTCAGATGTTATAAGTTGGTGGAATAAAGGCATAAGTAAAATAGATAAATATGTATTATACACATAGGAACTATTCATTTATTTTCAGTTAAGTCATCTGCAGCAAACTTTTATAAATGAGGGTTTCTGATTTTTAGATAGTGCAAACTGTTTCTTCTTCATTGACGTTTTCTCTTGGAGAGCTTTTTTCATTTCATTGAAAATGAAAGCAGCAGCTGCCAAAATATGTAGCTTTCTTATTAATTTTTCAACATTGTGTAAAATAAATGTATAAAGTAACATAAAAGGTTTAAATACTGGTTATCCTTTTACAGTAAAATATTACTAAAGAGATACAATAAAAGTAAAATGGATATGTTCTTTTTCTTTAAGGAGATTAAATATCACTGAAGAAAGAAAAAAAAAAATTAAACAGCCAAATGGGTCTATGCATACGAACTTAAAAGGTTTAAATAAAACAGAAATATATATTTTATTTTTACTTGCTTAACTTGTGGAGGGTGTATCCTGTAGCAAAAAAAAAAAAATTAAACAGCCAATGGGTCTATGCATACGAACTTAAAAGGTTTAAATAAAACAGAAATATATATTTTATTTTTACTTGCTTAACTTGTGGAGGGTGTATCCTGTAGCAAAGCCCTAACTTTTTTCGTGAAAGCCCATTTCAGTCAATAAGTCTTAAAAACAGGTGTAAAGATATTGACAATAAGCTACGCAAACCCAGGAAGACATGGAATCGTTTAAATCAAGTATCATTACATCTTCCTTTCTTAAAGAGAAGTAAGGCAGTACTTATAAGCTTACATATTTATATATAGACATACATATATATATATATATATATATATATATCTATATCCGAAGCCGTGCAAGCACACTCTTGAGAATGCAACGTATAGTTGTACAGAAGAAAAGCAATCTTGCCTCAAATGAATGGCAACCTTTTGTAGGTCTATGAACTTAATTTAAACTTTAGGTTTACACGGTGCTTTCTTTCCGAAGTACCTGCACTCATGAATATGTCTGTATGTGTCAGTTGGTCAAATCCACGCGCTTCGCACCGGCGAAGTACCGCTTTTAAATTTTTATTAAGAAGAAAATAAAACGTTTTTAAATTGAGGGAAAATATACTAATAACAGTTTGTTAAGGATCTGTTTTTTTGTGAAGCTGCCTTTACTCGAATGATCACTTCGACCTGACTTGGTGGCCAAGTATAAGCGTTACCTGGTAGGTAACCACCCATACAATCAGATTGTGAATCAGACTACGAATGCCGTGAATGTAATTACACACTCACTGCACTTGCTTACGGTAATCGAACCTGAGACGTCAGCACTAGAGGGGCTTAGCAGCGGTGAAGTATTGCTTTTAAATTTTAATTAAGAACAAAAGAAAACCTCAGAGGTTCGATTCCCGAAAGGGAGTGAAGAGAGTGTCCAGTTACCTACCAGGTAACGCTTATGGTTGGACAGCAAGTGACGTAACATCAGCCACGGTGCCTTCAGTTGTGAGAAGCAGATCATAGAATGATTGAAAATAGTTTTGCATTTACCTTTTTAGTAAAAGGCGAGCTTTTAAGCCTGAGAAATCACCCCGTAAATGCACACGTTTAATTGCACATGTGTTAATATGTATGGTTACACAGTATTAAAAGACAGTGAACAACGTCAGTTACCTTTCTTCCCGCGTTTGATAAAAGGTGAGCTTTTAAGCCTGAGAAATCACCCCGTAAATGCACACGTTTAATTGCACATGTGTTAATATGTATGCTTACACAGTATTAAAAGACAGTCAAAAATTAACGTCATTTACCTTCGTTCCCGCGTTTGACTCGTGCTGTAAATCTCTTCCTTGTTTTTAGTTCACGTGATTACGTAGGAGGCGTGATGACGCGATACGTAACTCCGCCTCCTCCATTAGAGTATATGGACAAAAAATATGTTCCAGTTATGACCATTACGCGTAGAATTTCGAAATGAAACCTGCCTAACTTTTGTAAGTAAACTGTAAGGAATGAGCCTGCCAAATTTCAGCCTTCCACCTACACGGGAAGTTCGAGAATTAGTGATGAGTGAGTCAGTCAGTCAGTCAGTCAGTCAGTCAGTGAGTCAGTGAGGGCTTTGCCTTTTATTAGTATAGATCTGCCACACATGTCCTCCCAATGAAACAGCAGGGTATGCTGAGCTCGCCAAGGTATAATGCAATGTTCTGTTTGTGATTATGTTTTGTGATGGTCTTTATTTGAAAAACATTTATATGTTACTTATATAAAAGCCACATTGAATGTTATTTACCTATATTTATTTACTTAGCTTCCTTTGTCAGCATACCCGTGTCGATAAAACACAGGAAGTTCTGCGTCGATCAAACACAGGAAGCTCTGCAGTCTACGTGTAACTTTATGCTATAGGAATACAGAAATATAGAAATAAATCTAGGTAAATAACATTTGATAAAATAAAGTCCAAGCTGAAAGTAAAGGCTAAAAGTGAAACCAATTTCCACATAGCTGAGAATCCAAAAAGAAAAATATATACTCCAAAAGTAAAATGCATTAAGATTAGGAAAAATTTAACTGACATGTGTAATACCCAGAAGATAATTACTTCTCCAAAGGGGGAAACACTAAAAGAGTCTTCCACTTAGGTAGATAACCTCATTCTGCTTTGTATGGTCAGTGGGTTATTTATAGAAGAATGGTCTCACTAGCTGCCTAGTCACTGTTCCTTGAGTTGAACAGTCACTGATAATCTTGTGAAACGTACCAAAAGTCAGTCCTATCTCTTTTTTTTTAAATTTTATTTATTAATTTTATTGTAATCATTCCATACAACTAGATCAATTTATAACAAAACAAAAATTGAAGACAAATCAAACTCCACCCCCGAGAAGGAGAGCTTAGCCAAAGGAGAATTGCTTAGGGCTTTTTAATAAGGCAACAATAAACAAAAGAAAGGAAGAAATATATATAGGTAAATAAAAAATGGAAAAGGGAATTAAATGCAGTAATAGTTATTTCTCTTATTCTAAAATAATATTGACTAGATCCCGCCAGGTTTTAAAAAAATTCTGTACAGATCCTCTAACTGAGAATTTGATTTTTTCCAATTTCAAATAATATAAAGCATTGGTTTCCCACTGACTTATCAGAGGAGAGTTAGGATTCTTCCAATTTAACAAAATAAGTCTGCCTGCCAAAAGTGTAGTAAATGCAATCACCGTTTGCTTGTCCTTCTCCACTTCAAGTCCATCTGGAAGAACACCAAACACAGCTGTTAATGTGTTAGGAGGGATTGTGACCCCAAGGCTGTCTGAAAGGCGCTTAAAAATTTTGGTCCAAAATGATGTTAGTTTGGTGCAGGCCCAAAACATGTGACCCAGTGAGGCAGGAGCTTGGTTGTAGCATTCGCAGGTTGGATCTTGCCCTGGAAACATTTTGGACAGTTTTAAGTGAGACAGATGAGCTCGATATTAGTCAGTCCTATCTCAATGTCACTGGAATCTCTTCAATTCATGATATTAAGCATGGTGATATGTTAATTACTTAGTTATCTGAACAACCTGTGATGTTCAGCAGCCCCTGCTTTATATGAGGTGGAACCTTTATTTTTTCAGAGCTCTGGCAGTTTTTTTGTGCCTGTATTTTATTTTATTTTATTTTTCATTTTCTCTTTTGTATTTTATTTTGAAAAATAAAATAAATTAAGTGTTTCAATGTTTATTTGGCTCTGAGTCAATATTGGATTCAGGTGTATATCATGATCAAGACCTATCACTATATATCAATTTATACAGAATAATATACCAAAATGTACAGTGCAAATGTGTGCACTTTTAAAATTGTAGTCTTTGTTCCCATTGAAATTTTGTAGTGCTATATTCTAGAGTGATGCTATACAACTAATGTGTACTACCTTTTATTGATGCATTATTCATCTTAGTGGAATAATGTTGTTATTGCAGTTCTCATTTGGCAAACATTAGCGATGTTAGATTAAAGAGATGGTTAGTAGCAAGGACAACTATCTGCAAACATCCTATACTCCAGCACAAAAACAGTCCTTTCGTTCAGATTACAAACTAGAGTTAAATAAAATCAATATTAAGCTCAGACCACTAAAAAAAATGCAACCAGCCATTAAAGGATTTGAATACCATTTTGGGTCTTATATTCATATAAGTGGAACCTCGGTTCACGAACGTCTCTGAACACGTACAAATCGGGTTACTACCAAAAAGTTTGCCAAACTTTTGCATCTGTTCATGACCATACACTCGGTATACGAATAAGCCAGTTTCCCTTTTTGGTTTGTGCGCGCCAATAATTTCCGCATGTGTTCAGTCTTTCCCTGTGCATTCCATGTGCAGCGAGAGAGCGAGAGAGACGGACACAGACACTAATTTTTCTATTGGATTTTAACCTCCACTTCACTTCTGTTTACAGCAATCAGTTCGTAGCGTGCATTGTTGCAATGTTACTTTTCTTGGTTGTTTATTAAATTATGGAATTTTCAAATGTTTATTTTTTTCCCTGTGCTTAAAACTCATTAAAAAAAAGTGTTTTTAGCGAGCGGTTCGTAGTGCTATAGCGCGAACTCTTGCAATGTTAGTTTTCTCTGTTGTTCAAGGTTTTCTGAGTGTTATTCAATTTTTTTGCATTTAGTTTACTACTAGCAAAATACCCGCGCTTCGCAGCGGAGAAGTAGTGTGTTAAAGAGGTTATGAAAAAGTAAAGGAAACATTTTAAAAATAACGTAACATGATTGTCAATATAATTGTGTTGTCATTGTTATGAGTGTTGCTGTCATATATATATATATATATATATATATATATATATATATACATACATATACACATATATTATATATATATATATATTTATATATTATATATATATATATATATATATATATATATACAAATATATTATATATATATATATATATACATATATTATATATATATGTTATGAGTGTTGCTGTCTTTTATATATATAATATGCACACACACACACATAAACATATATATACATATATATATACATATCTACATATACACATATGTACATATACATACGTATATACACATCCACATAAACATATATATACATATACAAATTTACATATCTACATATATATATATAGACATAGATATATACATACATACATTCACATAAATTGCGCGTCCCGTTTTGAATCAATACTGGACGGGATTTATCCCGTATTTTTTTTATAATTTTTTTTTTAAAGCAGCGTCTCATGCAAATCATCCCACACGCATTTTATGAAGATGCCTCCTTTCCTACTTTTGATTGGGTAATACTTGATGTCATCGTTAGTTTGATTGGTGTTTTTAACTGTCCAGTGAGGAGGGCGTGTCTTTTAAGTACAGTCTGCAAAGTGTTGGCACTGAGATGTGGCGTCAGCGCCATAGTTGAAGCCCCTAACGTTGCGGTCAGCAAGTCGGCTAACATCCGCCATGTGCCGTCTTTCAGTTGCGAGAAGCAGATCATAGAATGGTTGAAACTGTTGCCCCTAACGTTGCGCCACGGCGTGTGGTTCGTTTATACCTCGTGTCTTCTCATTAAACTTTTATCTCGCGAATATGTTATTGCAATCCGCAGCGGGAGCGTTTCTATAAACTTAATTTAAACTTACGTTTTACACCGTGCTTTGTTTCCCTTATGAACATGCTTGTATGCTTAACTCGCTCCGTTCTCAATTGTTTAATTAATTTTTTGCTCTTCGCTGTTTGCGGCTGTTCCTCCATTTCCCCCTACTTCGTTCTTTTATCTCGCGAATATGTTATTGCAATCCTTAACGGGAGCGTTTCAATAAACTGATTGAAAATAGTTTTGCATTTACCTTTTTAGTAAAAGGCGAGCTTTTAAGCCTGAGAAATCACCCCGTAAATGCACACGTTTAATTGCACATGTGTTAATATGTATGGTTACACAGTATTAAAAGACAGTGAACAACGTCAGTTACCTTTGTTCCCGCGTTTGATAAAAGGTGAGCTTTTAAGCCTGAGAAATCACCCCGTAAATGCACACGTTTAATTGCACATGTGTTAATATGTATGCTTACACAGTATTAAAAGACAGTCAAAAATTAACGTCATTTACCTTCGTTCCCGCGTGTGACTCGTGCTGTAAATCTCTTCCTTGTTTTTAGTTCACGTGATTACGTAGGAGGCGTGATGACGCGATACGTGACTCCGCCTCCTCCATTACAGTGTATGGACAAAAAATATGTTCCAGTTATGACCATTACGCTTTGAATTTCGAAATGAAACCTGCCTAACTTTTGTAAGTAAGCTGTAAGGAATGAGCCTGCCAAATTTCAGCCTTCCACCTACACGGGAAGTTGGAGAATTAGTGATGAGTCAGTCAGTCAGTCAGTGAGTGAGTGAGTCAGTCAGTGAGGGCTTTGCCTTTTATTATTATAGACTAGCAAAATACCCGCGCTTCGCAGCGGAGAAGTAGTGTGTTAAAGAGGTTATGAAAAAAAAAGGAAACATTTTAAAAATAACGTAACATGATTGTCAATGTAATTGTGTTGTCATTGTTATGAGTGTTGCTGTGTTTTATATATATAAAATACACACACACACATATAAACATATATATACATATACACATATATATACATATCTACATATATATATATATATATATATATATATATATATATATATATATATATATATACACATACACATCCACATATCAACATATATATATACACATATATACACACACACACGGTTTATGGGTGATGATTGTTTTACTCTTTTTATGTTTATTTTATTTTATTGTAGAATCAACTCCTATCTGCGCACAGCAGGGCAGCTGTGGGCGGATGCGTATGGTGTATTCACTCCATGTTATCGTGCATTCCGCTGTCAGTGGTATTTTGATAAAAGAATTTGAAAAACATATAAGAAGCGTATAAATTATTAAACAGTAAAACATTAAAATTTAAGAAGTAAAGTTACATTAAGTACTACTGCAGTGCCTTCGGGTATACCTCATTTTTTGTTTGCCCATTACATGCTTAAATGTATAAATTTTTTGGTGCACCTACCGGAGAACACGCGACATATAACAGAGCGTGGGAGAAGCATGGATTTTAAACACGCGTTGAGTTCATCTGCTGGTCTCCCTCGTGGAATAACTGGTAATGTTTGACTAAAATGTACAGCGAGTAAAACGACATTACCTCCTTTTTTTTTTTTTACGATCTCTGAGATCTTGCTTTTTTCGGTTCAAGGCTTCATAAGCTGTTTTATGTTGTATGGTGTACTTATCCCAAACCATCATCTTTGAATGTTGCAAGACTTTCGCCTTGTATGTAGATCGGGGTAATTACATTCATTGCATTCCTAGTCTGAATCACAATGTGATTGTATGGGTGGTTACTTGGCACTGTAGGGTTGCCACCCGTCCTTTAAAATACGGAATCGTGCCGCGTTTGAGAATGAAATTGCGCGTCCCGTTTTGAATCAATACTGGACGGGATTTATCCCGTATTTTTTTTATCATTTTTTTTTTAAAGCAGCGTCTCATGCAAATCATCCCACACGCATTTTATGAAGATGCCTCCTTTCCCAGTTTTGATTGGGTAATACTTGATGTCATCGTTAGTTTGATTGGTGTTTTTAACTGTCCAGTGAGGAGGGCGTGTCTTTTAAGTACAGTCTGCAAAGTGTTGGCACTGAGATGTGGCGTCAGCGCCATAGTTGAAGCCCCTAATGTTGCGGTCAGCAAGTCGGCTAACATCCGCCATGTGCCGTCTTTCAGTTGCGAGAAGCAGATCATAGAATGGTTGAAACTGTTGCCCCTAACGTTGCGCCACGGCGTGTGGTTCGTTTATATCTCGTGTCTTCTCATTAAACTTTTATCTCGCGAATATGTTATTGCAATCCGCAGCGGGAGTGTTTCTATAAAGTTAATTTAAACGTACGTTTTACACCGTGCTTTGTTTCCCTTATGAACATGCTTGTATGCTTAACTCGCTCTGTTCTCAATTGTTTAATAAATTTTTTGCTCTTCGCTGTTTGCGGCTGTTCCTCCATTTCCCCCTACTTTGTTGTTTTATCTCGCGAATATGTTATTGCAATCCTTAACGGGAGCGTTTCAATAAACTGATTGAAAATAGTTTTGCATTTACCTTTTTAGTAAAAGGCGAGCTTTTAAGCCTGAGAAATCACCGCGTAAATGCACACGTTTAATTGGACATGTGTTAATATGTATGGTTACACAGTATTAAAAGACAGTGAACAACGTCAGTTACCTTTGTTCCCGCGTTTGATAAAAGGCGAGCTTTTAAGCCTGAGAAATCACCCCGTAAATGCACACGTTTAATTGCACATGTGTTAATATGTATGCTTACACAGTATTTAAAGACAGTCAAAAATTAACGTCATTTACCTTCGTTCCCGCGTTTGACTCGTGCTGTAAATCTCTTCCTTGTTTTTAGTTCACGTGATTACGTAGGAGGCGTGATGACGCGATACGTGACTCCGCCTCCTCCATTACAGTGTATGGACAAAAAATATGTTCCAGTTATGACCATTACGCTTTGAATTTCGAAATGAAACCTGCCTAACTTTTGTAAGTAAGCTGTAAGGAATGAGCCTGCCAAATTTCTGCCTTCCACCTACACGGGAAGTTGGAGAATTAGTGATGAGTCAGTCAGTGAGTGAGTGAGTCAGTCAGTCAGTGAGGACTTTGCCTTTTATTATTATAGATTACGCTGTGCATTCTATGGTATAGTTAACTATATTTGTGCTTAAAAATCTTTTAAAAAAAATATATTTACATACAGTTCGTACAGTCTGGAATGGATTAATTGTATTTACATACAATCCTATGGGGGGAAATTACTTCGGGTCACAACCAAATCGGGTTACGACCAGAGTTTTGGAACAAATTACGGTCATGACCCGAGGTTCCACTGTATAGTATTAAACAAATATAGCAGACTATATTGCTTGCACACTCAACACCAGAATAGAGCATCGTCAAAGCAAACAGCCCATGTATGTATAAGCAAGTGCAGGACACACAGCTAAGCAACAAGAGAGACAAAAGTAATAACTCTCCTTACTTAGGCTTGTCTGAGCCCATGTCATCCACAGTGGTCAAATTCGGTGCCAGTGATTCAGTATAGCTCTGCTTGGCGCCTTCTTCACAGCTAATGCCAGATCAAACTTTGTTACTACCACTTTGTAGTTGAATTCTGTCAACAATGTGGGCATCGTACAGTGCACTATAGATAGATAGATAGATAGATAGATAGATAGATAGATAGATAGATAGATAGATAGATAGATAGATAGATAGATAGATAGATAGATAGATAGATAGATAGATAGATAGATCTTTTTTTTTGTTCCCAGGAGCTCAGAGAAATAGAGAATCAGGGTCCCTTCCAATCTTGTATGTAATTAAAGTAGTGGGGAGGGAGGCAATTTAAGACATTTTCTAATTTCCATAATATAATATTTAGAAAATAATGTGATCTTCTATATACTTTGGTTAATTAAGATAACGTTAAATTACTATAAGCGATGACTGACATGTCTGGGTGTAAAACACTTGCTTGAAAGGTGCCTGTTAATTGAAAAATCTCCTATTCAATTATTTATGAATCCACAAGTTTGTATATTTATATGAAAGAGTATTTTCTTTCTCATTAAAAAATTATTAATGGATGGACTTTGCAAGCTTGATGACCTACCACAATGACAGGTCTACCTGGAAAATGCATTTGTCTGGAACTGTTGGTATTTCTAAGTGAATTACAGTTTTTCTTGTTGTTTCAGAATACAGAGCATATAATGTACAACACTAAACTGTAGGTGGTGGGTTACATTCTCAATAGGTGCTACCTAGATAATAAGGAAAACCTAAATCAATTATAACCATTACTAAAACAAAGCATTAAAAATCAAAATCAGTGAGAAAAAAGAAGAATTGTTGAGGAGCCAGAAAAATTGTTTTTTATTTTAAGGTAGAAGGGATAAGACTTAGGTTATGCCACTCTGTTGGTAGGCATATAAATTTAGAGCCTTGTTGTTATTTGTTCTTCCACACAGGGTAAGGACTTTGTCCTACTGTATCTACCACCTGGGCCAATAGACTATTAGTGGAGCAGAACAGCAAGATGTCATTGAGGACCAAGGGGTGGAAACATTACAGATCTCAGGCACCTGTTAGGGAAACAAGAGGCCTGTTTATTTTTGGTGTAAGGCCCCACACCTTCATTTGTCTGTTTATTTTGGTCCTTTTTGCAGCAGACTGGTGATCACATTCCTAACATAACATAAACAGCACAACATTCTCAAATATTTTAATTGAATTTGAAGTGATTGACAGCCAGAGTCTATCCTGGCAGCACTGTGTGCAAGGCATGGAAACAGTGGCTGCAGTGTTTGTCCATTGTAGAACCTACTCATGCACATACCAACACTAACACTCACACATGGATAGATCTGGAATCGCCCCTCATCTGAAATGTTCAAGCCAAAAAAAAAGGCCTGGAAGTCTTTAGTGATTTTAAATGTTCCAACTGTAAAATGAGACAAAAGAAATTTCTAAATAAAATAGTGTTTATAATCCTGCCCATGTAATTTTATTACATTTAAAACAGGGTTTAACAAAACACCTGAAGTGTGAGAGTTCCAGTCTTGTGTGTTGGAGGCACTGGAGGCAGGAGTGGCACTAACGTTTAGGTTGTTTCAGTCGACATGCTGTGGCATATATCATAAACTTGACTTCAGGCAAGAAGTCTCTTGATACACAATTAATGTAGGTGTCAATAACCATATTACATGCAGTACTTTCTCTGTGAGTCAAAATTTTTTTGTGATGACTCTGATGAGCTCTAGAGGGCAAGGCAAATATTTCTATTTTGAGGGAATTTGTAGCATGAGTTTAATAATACACAAATTCAATAAGCCATAAAAGAGTTTAATTTGCACAGCTAACACATATTATTTAATGGAGGTGATTTTCCAAATTATGAAATCAAAGATGCTAAAAAAAATAAATAGTAAGAAGTCTCACTTTTTTAAAGAGTCAAATACTACTCTTATTTAGTAAAAGGTTACAATAAATGAGAAATTTCTGGAAAGTCAACAATGTTTTATATTTGCATGACTCAATATTAATTATATGTTTCCAGCCACTGATAAAAATTACAAAATATATGTTGCTCAATCAGAATGTCATCTTGAGTATATGGCCTATACCATCTATAGGTTGTAACCTATTAGTTGTTCCCTGAAGAATTTGTATTATTCTGATATTTACTTTTTTCAGTTTTTGCTAACTAAACCTCTGGCAGTTTACTGCTTACCTTTTCACCATTTTAGATCATTCATTGCACTTCAACTAATTAAATTTTAAGATAAACTGGAAAAACTGAGGATTTGTGTGTGTGTAATTCTTATTTTATAATATTTAAAGTTGTTAATAATCATTTTATTTATTTGTAGGCACCTTTCTAAAACAGTCAAGGACACTGAACAATAGATACAGCACAGATTATAAACAAAACTAAAATGCAAAAATTAAAATCAGACAGAGCAATTGTAATCAAAGAGAAAAAGCAGTCTTAAACAAATGAGTTTTAAGTTTAGATTTGAAAAGTGAAAATGATTCAATATTTCTAAGCTCCGATGGTAGTGAGTTCCAAAGCTGGGGATCAGAGCAACTGAATGCTCTGCTCCCCATAGTGGTAAGACGGACGAAGGGGACAGTCAAGTGGATGGAGGAAGAGGATCTAAGGGTACGGGAGGGAATGGCAACATGAAGGGGCAAGGTTGAGGATAGCCTTAAAAGTTAACAGAAGAATTTTGAATTGAATGCGGAACTTAACTGGAAGCCAGTGAAGCTACTGCAAAACGGGAGTGATATAGTGAATAGAGGGGGTTCTAGTTGTTCTATACAGGCAGCTGAATTCTGGACCAGTTGAAGCTTAAAAAGAGATTTGCGAGAAAGACCAAAGAAAAGGGAATTGCAATAATCCAGACAAGAAGTGACAAGGCTATGAACAAGGATAGCAGTGGTGTGGGGAGTGAGGGAGGGGCGAATACGATCAATGTTACGCAAGTGGAAATATGCAGACCGGGAGATGTTATTGATGTGGGACTGAAAGGATAAAGTACTATCAAGGATGACACCCAGACTCTTAACCTGTGGGGAAGGGGAGACAGAGGAATTATCAATAACAAATGAAAAATTGTCAGTTTTGGTTAATGTTGATTTTGTACCAATGAGGAGAACCTCAGTTTTGTCACTATTTAATTTAAGAAAATTTGAAGAAAACCAGGATTTGATTTCTGTTATGCAATCAATAAGCGAGGAGGGTGGAAAGGAAACAGTAGGTTTGCTAGTGAGATATAGCTGGGTGTCATCAGCCTAACAGTGGAAGCTAATGTTATATTTACGAAAGATATTTCCAAGAGGAAGGAGGTAAATAATGAAAAGGAGGGGCCTCAGGACAGAGCCCTGGAGCACACCTGAAGTAACAGCAGTGGGTTGGGATGTGAAAGTTTTAAGATGAACAAACTGAGTGCGGAACTGAGAGGCAGGATCTGAACCAATCTAGTGGAGTGTGGGTAATGCCAATCGAATATAATCTATTGAGAAGAGTAGTGTGACAAATAGTGTCAAAGGCCGCACTCAGATCAAGAAGGATGAGAATAGTAATTAAACCAGACTCAGCTGCCATAAGGAGGTTGTTAGTAATTTTTATAAGTGCCTTTCTATACTGTGGAGGGGACGAAAACCAGACTGGAACTGTTCATACAGATTATTTTGAGATAAATGAGAATGAAGTTGAATTTTGGAAATGAAGGGTAGATTAGTTCAGTTCACAGTAAATGGATTTTGGAGCATTTTTAATTTCAGTGATGTACAAATATCTTCCTCATATTTAAACAATATTTGTTAGTGAATTCTGGAAAGAAAGAAAGTCCTCTAAAACTGACCTGTGAAAGCAATGCCATTACTGTGTTACTTGATCTGGGGTTGCTGCACTATCTTGGAATTATGCATCTTTCTAAGTGTTTCAAAGTGCAAAATTGGAAATGTATTGTTCTTAGTTGTTATTATTACATCATTGAAATTAAAGTATTTTTGTCATTTAAAAACCTGTATTTTCATAACTATGCACTCAATTAATGCACACCTGTCACCAAATTGTTGCAGTAATCAATCAAAATAGATCAGATGATTATGGTGCAAATCAAAAATTTTATGCTGCTGTTGTAAGTTTGAAAATTCTTATCTAATGGGCAACTTGTATTCTTGTTTGCTCTACGGAAGTGATGACCATTTATTTATATTTTGTCAAGCTGCCTGACTCCACCTGAAAGTTACTTTGTTCTTTGTTGTTTTTTTCAGCCTAGTTATTCACTATCATGGAATGCCACATCTTTTTTAAGGACATCCTTAAATTATATAAAAATATATTGAGATAGTTGAGAGATATCTTGAGAGATAACTTTAAATACCTAGTGATGTTTTTCAAAATAAATAATAATTTAAATATTTTAAAGAAATATTAAAAGCAATTTAATATCTAAATGAATTAAATATATATTTCAAATACACTGCTGAATAAGACATCTGTAATCATTTCACTGTATCTTGAACTGATTTATAGTCATCCATCAATATTTTGAGGTATCTTTAAAGCATTATCAAAAAACTGTTATTGTTTAAATATCTCTTTATATCCCTTACTGCACATTTAAATATATCTTTAAATGATTCACAGATACCTTTTAATTTAAGAAAAAGTGATTTAAGTGTATCTATGAATGATTTATAGATACCTTTAAATCACTGCCTATTTAAACTTCCTCTGCATTCATTTACATATATCCACAAATTGTTACCTATGTATTTAAAGATGTCAGTAAATAAATTATAAATACATTTAAATTACTTTCCATCTGTTTAAAGATAAATATTGGATATGCACAAACATCTATTTCTTTATTGAAAACAATACAGGTCCTGAATATACTGGTTTATTATTATTATTATTATATTATGTAGTACAGCATTACTAAAAACACGAGACTTTAACTAAGTTGTCCCAATATGTCATCCAGATAATTTTTTTAAAGCTATCAAGGTTTCTGTTTCAACTACATAACTTTGTAGTTTGTTTCAGATTCCCTTGAGTTTTTGTGTAAAGAACTGCTTCCTGTCTACATTCTTAAGTCTATTTTCCCTTAATTTCCACTGGTATCTTCAAGTGCTTGCAACCTTTCTGAAAATGCATAAAAAGTGAAATGTGTATCCTGTCAGCCTGCATTTAATTTCTTTTGTGTAAAAAACTTGAAGAAGCACACACACACACTCACCAAAGAACATGCAAATTTATAATGTGCTTTCTACAACAGACCTGGCATTTGGGCAAAATGATCAGAACTGTGAATGCAGTTAAGGTAAATGTGATATTATTTAAGGCAGTAGCATACTTAAATACTTTATACAGAAAAAAAGCATTTTGTGAATGCATGAAAATGTACAGGGTTATGCTGCTTAAAGGGTGCCATTTTACTTTGTTACATTAATAATATTTACTCATGTAAGATAACCTTGAATGGGTGAAATTGGTAACATGTTTTCATAATAGTTTAGGATAAAATCTACAAAATCAAATTGCTATTTAGAGATAGCTCAAGTCATATATGATAAATTTTGTTCAGATATTTTATTTGCATATTTGATATGTTAAAATCCATTTAGAAACACCTCTAATTGGTGATTTTTGTGCTGTAGACTACCTTTATATTTTCTTCTAATTGTTAGAAGATAAAACTACAACAGAAATAAGCATCTTTCTGAATTTAAAAGTGAAGCTCAAAACTCACTATTGTCAAGATCTGCCTATAAAGTATGGGAAAAATATTCTAATTATTCAAAAGATTTACCTAATTATCATCAAAGATGGATATCAAATTAAGACACTGGTTGAAACAAATCCTGTAATCACTGTAACCCCTCTGAATCAGGGCTGACCACACCTGGATTTTACTGTGCTTTGCAGGATTTTCCTAGATAATTACAGTCCTTTGGCTTCATTGTGAAGTTTTATTTAGGAATCCTGTTGGCAAACTGTGGAAAATTTCAGACATAGATATATTTAACTTGAAACTCCTTCAAAATTCAAAGG
Source organism: Erpetoichthys calabaricus (assembly GCF_900747795.2). Lineage (NCBI taxonomy): Eukaryota > Metazoa > Chordata > Cladistia > Polypteriformes > Polypteridae > Erpetoichthys > Erpetoichthys calabaricus. The sequence continues at coordinate 192,011,024 of NC_041396.2, read as the reverse complement.
TGGACACCAGTCAAAAAATGGTATAAATATAAATGAATGGTATAGCAAAGTAGTCATTTCCTTTTTTTTCCAAATGTATGTTTCTGCTTTAAGGAGAAATTCTATGTTTACATTAAAATTATGAACTTCTTTGGCAAAAAGACTTAATTAATGAAAAATTCCTTTAAAATATTTTAGTAAGCACTTAATTTATTTATTTAATGCCCTGAAGTGGGGGGAAATTAATTGGCCAAGGTCTGTAAAACTGCAGCTGTATCTGACTTTGTCTTTGATTTTCTGTCTTCCAATTGACCATGAATCCCGGGAGAAATTTATTTTCTCCAGGGATGCTGGAGTTTTTTTTTTCCTCTCCTCCTTTGCAAACTAGCCATAGTTCAACAATTAATTAATTAACAGTTATTCTTAGTTAGTATGTTAAAAAGTTTCAACTACTTTCCTTTCCTGTGTGTTTAAACAATCCTGTGCCTTTATATGTACTAAGTCTGTATTTAGTCATTTTTAAAATTCATACTTGTACCTGAGAACTTGTCACAGTGCTACATAAAAATAAACTGAATTATTTTGAATTGAAACTGAATTTTCCTTGCTGTTTTTGTCAGTCATTCATGGAAAATAGTGTTTATTCAACAAACTTGAAAGTAGAAATATTTAATGATACTCAAACTGTACATTCATTTAATGTGTTTCGGAGAGAATTTAAATTCAAATATGATGTTGTTTTTCAGTTTTAATGGGTGCACCTTAAGTGATTCAAACTGTTATGTAAGATTTTAAAATGGTCTTCTGAAATCAATGATGATCATAAAGAGGTTTTTGGGATTTTAAAACTCAAAATTGAAGAGCATAGGAATTCCAATAAAGAAAAGAACTTAAAAGGAGAAGTATTAATCATTATTATAATTTGTTATCTGCAACACTATGCATATGCCAAACATATGCAGGTCAGGCTTACTAAAGACTGTGTTGGCTTGGTATAAGTGAAAAATCCTTGTGATCCTTCCAAGTTAATTCCTGGTTTCTTACAGATTATTTCCTGCCTTAAGCCTGATTCTGATGGGATATGCTACAACTCGCATCTCTTGCTTTATTACTGATATAATGAAACTATATAGTGCTAATCTGTAATGTGATCAATTTATAAATAACATAGTTAAAGCGTATTGTTTAGCCTAGAAGTAAAAATTTTTGAAGAAAGGATAAAGGAGATTTAGGGCAATGAGACATTGCCCAAAATCTTTGGGTTGTTTAGTTCAAACACTTCATTCCTAAAAGAAATGTGTATGTTTAGTACAGTTCTTGCTCTAGATATGACATGTTGGCAGTAGGATGTTTTACGTAATGTTGGAGACAGGTCTGCTCTGAGTATAAGAACAAGTATGTGTCAATCTATTGCTTTAGGCAAAAAGAGACATTGTTTTCTGCTCAGGCCTGGCACAAATTAAAGGTTTATTGAATTTATAAATTGCTGCTAGGCTAGGGTTGGTTTTTTTTTTGCTTCCTTAATTTTTTGGAAGAATAGAAAACTCTAAAATCATTTTCATTAAAAAGACAGACACCTGTCTGCATGCTTTTACTTGTGAGTTTTTGATTGCAGGGATAGAGCACCTTCACGAACTAGGCCAAGAAGATGCCGTTTTCAAAATGTGCTGTATGTAGTGTGATAGATAGAGGCCCTTGCCGTCCTCTTGAACCCTCTGACTTGACTCCAGACACCAGGTAAAAGTCCAAATATAAATATTTATTAGGACAATAACGTGCACAAAGCACCCTCTTCTCCACAATACTCAATAATAAAGCAATAAGCAATCAATAATCAATCCTCCACACTCCCAGACACTTTGCCACCCTTCCTCCCAGTTCAGCTCAGTGTACTGGGCTTCCCAGAGTCCTTTTAAACACCTTGACCCGGAGGTGTTCCCGTTCAACAGTCCACAGTTCCTTTTCCCTTCCGGGTCAGGGTAAACAGTCCTTTTCTTCAACCCGGGAGCACGTCGTTTCTTCCTGTCACGTGACCGTGACGTACTCCCGGGTTATAGGGCACATGCGAGCCTACGAGCCCCCCTACAGTGACGCCTGGTGGCCCCGAAGGTATCCAGCAGGGCTGTGTATAAAAACTACATAGTCCATGAGGCCCTGCTGGAACTCGGGGCATGTCCACGCTGCTGGGAGAGCTCCTCCTGGCGGCCTGGGGGTGAGGGCCGGAGAAAGAAGCCGGCAATCCACCACAGTAGTTTTCTAGAAACTATTTAAGGACAAGCAGGGGTGCAGCTCTAGAAAAGGGTACAGCTGAACCCTAAAGGAGAAGCAAAAGACACATAATGTTGTGTACATGTAAGCAGCTATAAGATACTGGTAGAAGTCCATTTAGTAAAGCAGGGTAACTCCAAAGTAAATAAATTGTGTGCAGAAGAAGAAAAACACCTTTAGAATATCTTAATGTGGAAAAGGCTTCATTGAAGTTAAACTTTCATTGCCATTGCCTTTTTGTAATTGTAAAGTGGCATAGTTACATTGATATTATTTTTTTTCATCATCAGTCAGCCAAAAATACCAGAAATTATGAAAAGTTAGACATGTAAAAAAAAAAAAAAAAAAAAAAAAAAAAAAAAACACGTTTCGATGGGAGGTTGGTTTTGTTTTTAAAGAGGCAACCTGTCATTCTATACTGTTTTGCAGATCTGTTAATTCAAAATGATATGTGTACAGTATAAATCACAAATATGTTCAGTAAACCATTATTACCGTTATTGCATCAGCTGACAATTGCTGTGCTTTTACAAAGAAGAGTCCTCTTTTTAGAAACAAAATACTGAAGGTGAACTGACCTCTTTCCTTATAAAATTCTGGGCACAATTGCCAAATTAAATCCTTCAATATGACTTCATTTTAGAGAAGAAAAAATATTTTATTAGGTGTTTTGTAAAATTTTAGTGATGTTAGAGATTCAGAAGATAACAATATGTATCCACCTAGGAAACATATATTATAAGGGATTGTGGATAAGTTCATAAAATATTATATTATATTATTAGCATTTTTAAGGAGTTAATTTACATATTTTGCTATACAAAAGTGTTACATTTGATTTTTGTTTAATGTAAATTTCTTTCTAAAGAGTTTCACAAAAGGAGCAGACATTAAACATGGACCAGTCATGTCCTAACATGTCAATTGCAATTACTAGTCTGCTGTGTTTTGTGTTTCTTTAATGACTCAAGATTAGCACCTTCCATTTCTAACAAGCCCCTTAAATGCCTTCTCAGTCATTCATCTCAGCTGTTCATTCATGGTTTTACAGAATTTGATCTCATCATCTACCTTCTCACTTCTGTCTTTAAGAGATTTAAAAAAAAAGCTTAAAAATACTTTTCTAAAATATTGCAGTGTCAAAACAGTGTCTATCTGTCCATCTATTCCTGATGGTCATTTATCTTGATAAATGTTGCTCAATGAGTCAGAGGTTTAAGGGCAGTACTGTATTAGGCATAAGGCTGATGATATTGTATTATTCTATAATATTGTCCAAATAAGCACTTGGTTGACCTGTGTACATCTAATACAATAGCTAGATAGCTGTCAATACTTAACATATTCACTTGCGATTCCAATAACATAGAATATATTTTTTCAAGCCAATGTGGTGCAAAGTTAATTTCCATTTGTTCAATAGGAAAAATTCTAATTGTAATCTACTTACATAATCTGCACGATACATGGTATTGCTGATGATAACTTTTCCTTTGAAGCAAGATGTTAAAAGTTCACACTGCCTTTAATTTGCATCACAAAAAAATCAAACAATAGTCACTTGAAAGGACACTGTCTTTTAATCCCCAAGGCAGAAATGAAAAGTTCAGGGTGCTGCAAATGCCCAAAATTATTGTAAAACACCGTGTGGCTGAAGGGTCTGCCCAAGCAACACTGAAACAGGCCAGTGGCACCAGGCACAAAGAGAATTTCTCAATCTCCAAAAATAAATATTTTCTAGATAATGAAATTTAATTGAGCATATCATAGAAATTGAAAAAATAAAATATTATGACAACTAAGTAAAGTTAATAAGTTAATAAAAAATTTAACAATATGTTGAATTACTGAAACAATTTTAATATTAATTACATTTTTGCAAAACAGTGTCATCTACTGGAAATGGCAGTATACAAGTTACATCTAATTTAGATATGCCAGAGAGAGAGAGAGAGAGAGAGAGAGAGAGAGAGAGAGAGAGAGAGAGAGGCTGCATCCTAATAAATGAAACGGGAAGGTTTCTCTTACAGCCTATATGCTGATACCATGCTGTCACCAATATGTATTACTTTAGAATGCCTAGCTATGAATTATTTAAATGTCTTCAAGTGGATGAAATGCGGTTGGTAATAGATTAGATCATTACTGACTTAAACTTATCTGTAACCGCAAGAGGATCAAAATATTTTACAGTATAACCCAGAGCTGTAAATTACAGCTCTGTCAGTTTAATCCTGTCTTTAGTGTGTATAGTGCAGTATACAAGAAAGAAAAATAAGACACAGAACTAAAAAGCTAAGGAACTAGATTCGCTAAAGGGGGTGCAGTCTGAAACCCAGAAAATGTCAACATTCAAAACGAAGAAAATCTCCAATTAGTTTTCTCAAGCACCATTCTTTCAGCAGCATATAGCTACAGTGATGCCAGTAGCTTATGAGAATTCATGATAAATAAACTAAACATGCTGCCAAATAAGGAAGTAATGAATAATGCATGTTCGAATTTCAGAGCTAGAATTGCTCAACAGCTGCCATACCTGTACTGATCGACCCTTCCCCGAATGCTGGAGGGCAGCTACACCCATCTGACACACCCAGCCGGTTAATTCTATCCGACAAGCGTTCTGCAGTTGCCGTGCCCCTTAATCACTGCGTTTATGTAAATGCATTTATATAACAATGGTAGCGAATTGGCTATTTCAAAAATATTTTGCTGTATGCAAATATTTCTTTGGACCTATAATAAAAAGCCGATTGAATACTGCGCAGCGATGTGGAGCATTCTTCGCGTTTATTTTTAGACAATTATGTACACTTGTGTTTAATTTTTAAATATTCGCTGTCATAGAAGAAAAACAAACAAATAAAATTATATTCGGATGTTCTTTTCCGCGGAGTTATTATTGAGAAAGTGGTCAGTTTCTGGTGAAGCAAAGGGGTGGAGCCGGGCGCTTTGAATATCTCCCATCGGTAATTTGAAGGCGCCCAGCTATCCTGTGCACCACGACAATGTTTTAGTACAAATTTGGTCAGAGACTTAATCATGGTAAGCACATTTCTTCTTATACTACGAGTGTATTTTAAGTATTACTTGTTTTGATATTCGTTTACTTTGACTTTAACGCGTAAATGGTGCAGAGTTCAAGACGCAGCATGTATTTCAACACCTAACTTGCCCCCTGCCACGATCGAAATTCCTGAGCGAGGGAGGATGGACCCACCAGTGAGGCAGTCACTCACCTAAAGGAAATGTTTAGTTCTGATTGTTTTTATAATTATTTATTACATTGCCATCTGACACATGCATTGATGTGTCACTCACACCTGGAGAAGGAACATTTTTTGTAGGATAATTCCAAATAGTGTACAGATTTAGAATTTTTGCCAATATGTATGGTCTATGAGAAGAATATGCGTTTTTTCTGTGGTTAATATACTCCCACACCACCTAGGAAATGATATAAATGATATAAAGTTATGGATGCACACAGAGTAAGATGGAAAGATACATTTTCTAAAGAATAAAGTCTAATAGTGTACCATTTTTGTAAATAACATACTTCATATGCATTCTACTACATGTATAGATTTGTAGACATTAATGTTATTTGGTGTTGTGACTTCAGTCCGTGTGATTAGGCAGCACAGAAGTGCAGTGGGTAGCATTTACACCTCTGTGTTTGAAACCCAGTCAGATCCTGGTATGTGTGCCTTTCCTTTTGTGTGGCGTTTAGATGATCTCATGTTGTTTTTGTGGGAGTCTTTACAGTGTAGAAAGAACAAACTGTTGATTTTACTGGAAAATTTAAACTGACCAAAAGTTGGTGAGGGCACCCTGCGATACTACCAGTCTGTTCAAGTTTGGTTCCACCGTAGTGCCAGATGCTACAGAACCAGGCTTGGCACACCGCACCTTTGTACTGCATAAATCAATTTCAATAAATGGTAGACCTTTACACAATTTACCTTCTTATACATTATTTATTTTTTCTTTTTAAAGTTGTCATATTCTTTTTTAATTTTTTGTAATCATTTTGAGCAAACATGAATAAGAGTTCAAGTATTTTCATTACAAAATGTCAAATTAAACTTGAGCTCAAACCCTAAATTTGTGTTCCTAACATGGAAACTGACAGTAGAATTATTTATAGTATTAATTAAATTAAATGTTGAAATCAGCTTCTCACTGAGAGACTTGTTGGATCAAAATTAGTATTAAATAATTTTTAGGGAACTATATGAGGAACCTGAAGCACAGCCATTGTTGTACATTATAAAATCATGTATTTTATGTTAACAGTCAAAAAGGCATGTTATAGCAATCGTGTCATCATTTTCTAACCCCCTTCAGCCAGACCAGAGTCATGGGGGAGCTGAAACCTATCCCAGCAAGGCTAGGGCACAAGGCAGGAACAAACCCAGGACAGGGTGCCAGTCCATTTCAGGCAAACACACACACACATCCACACACCAAACACACACTTGAGCCGTTAGTGTTACACCTAACCTGCGTGTCTTTGGACAGTAGGAGGAAACTAAAGCATCCAGAGGATACCTACACAGACACAGGTAGAAAATGCAACCTGGAACTCTAAACCTGGTCTCCTTATTGTGAGCAGCAGCACTACAATTGCACCTCTGTACAAGCCTATATATTGTAGCAGGTCTTTGATGATAATGATTTTTCAGTGACATTTAGGAGATGACCTAAAAATGTAATATACCTCAGTTACGACACATTACTTTTTATTTTATACGCACTTATCCAGTTTAGCGTTGTTGGAGGCTAGAAGCTACTCTGACGGCACAAAGGTACAAGGCAAGAACCAACAACAGATCTGGGAAAACCCAGTACGGTCATGACTTTGCCTTTTAAAAAATGTTTATCCGATGGAAGTTTTCTCATTTTATTGTTATGCTACATTGAATCATAGTGGATTAAATTATTTTGTGTTTTATATTTATAATTAATTCAGACTACTTTGCAGATATCTGTTTTGACTTTGACATTCTGTTAATCAGTCAGAAAAATTAAATCCACAGTAATTTAATGTTGTATAATAATAGAATTTGAAAACGTTCAAAGGAGAGAATACTTTTTATAGTCACTATAGCTCATATATGTGTAAAAAAATCATCTGGACACTGGGATAACATGCAGACTATATACAGATAGTGATCAGACTGAAGATTAGGTTCAGGGGTCAGATTTATAAAATTTGGGTATGCACAAAAATTAGGATAGAAACGTTCATAGGCAATTTTCCTCGCAAAAGATAGGATTTATAAAAGAAAACTTGATTGGAGAACATGCATATATTTACGACAACTCTGACCCATACGTATGCTGCATTTAGAAGAAACTGGGAAATGACAACACCGCTGATCAAGTAGTGAAATGCAGCCAAGCCAGGTAAATTGCCTCTCACACACACAATAATTTATATTACCGCACTGTTATTATAATGTGCTTTACATTTATTTTCTTGGCAGACGATTTTATTCAAAGCAACTTACAAAAGAGGTAAACATAATTAGGTAACATTAGGCTAGGGCCGGTTTGCTCTGCAAGTGTTGTAGGATAGGTAAGAAAAGTTGATTGCCACAAGTGAGAAGATATAATGACTAATAAAATTTATATTTAATGGAAAATGACACACTGTAGGATCAAGCCCAAGACTTAGGACTCAGCCCATCTGACAGCAGACCTACTAATGCCCAGGTTATTGAGGGTGGCAAGATGGATGTTGTGGTTGACTGTGTCGAAGGCAGAGGAGAGATTCAGATGGATGAGGACTGATATGATGGTAGCTCTAGCAAGTCATAGCTGGTTGACCACAGTCAATCACAGTTGAGTGGTTCCTCTTGAAGCCAGACTGGTTGACATTGAGCAATCTATTCTGTATAAGGAAGGAAGAGGCCTGGTTAGAAGCAGCAAATTCAAGTGTTTTGGAAAGAAAAGAAAGGAGAGAGATAGGCCTGTAATTGTTAAATTGGGATGGATCGCATGTTTTTTTTTTTTGAGAAGTGGGGTTATCAGAGAGCATTTGAAGATGGTAGGAAATGTGCATGAGTTGAGTGAGGTGTCAATGATGTGTGTAATTGAAGAAATGAATGAGGGAGAGATGGCCTGAAGGAGATGTGAGGTGATAAGGTCAAGTGGACAGGTAGTGGTTGATTGAAGTAGAGTTTGGAAACATCAGTAGCAGAGAGTGAAGAGAATGTGGAGAATGTTGGGTGATGCTCACGAGGAGGCATAATAGGTGGCAATGACAGTGAGAACTGACTGCTGATAGCAGCCACCCTATCCTGAAAAAAGGTGGAAAAGTCATCAGCAGACAAGGAAGTTGGGCGAGGAGGTGGAAGAGGGTTAAGAAAGGATGTGAAAACAGAGAACAGAAAGAATGTGTCAGTGGTGCTGTTAACTCTGGTCTGGTAGAACCTTACCTTAGTGCTGATGGTGGCAGAAGAAAAGGATGCAAGAAGAGACTGGTACTTAGCCAGGTCTGTTGAAAACTTTGACATCCTCCACTTACTTTTGACTGTCCTGAGCTCGGTCTGCTGATTGTGGAGTACTTCAGAAAGCCAGGGACAGGAGGGTCTTTTGCATGCAGGCCTAGAAGAGAGAGGACAAACATTGTCAAGACAAGAGGACAGAGTTGGGCGTAGGGTGTCTATGGCAGTATTGGTGTCAAGAGAGGAGAAGTGATCAGGAGGAGGGAGGGCAGAGGAGACTATGGAAGAGAAATGGGTGGGAGAGAAGGAGTGGTGATAACAGAAGGAGAAGAGTGAGAAGAGGGAAGCAGCTGAAAGCACTGAATGAAAAAAGTGGTCAGACGTGTGTAGAGGAGTGACAGATGCATTTGTGGAAGTGCAGTTGCATGAGAGAACGAGGTCAAGCAGTTTGCTAGCCTTGTGAGATGGTGGGGATGTGGAGCTGTATGATGTGAAGGTATGAAAGAAGAGCGAGAAAGTCATCAGCAGGAGGGCTGTCCAGGTGGATGTTCAGGTCCCCGAGGATCTGGGAAGGAAGAGACCAACCAGTCCATTCAGCTCATCAAGGAAGTTCCCGAGCAAACCGGGAGGGTGATAAATAACAACAATGTTTATGTTAATTGGGAAAGAGACAGTAATTGCATGGTACTCAAAGTAGTGAAGTTGCATTCATTACCCTAGGGGGTGAATCACCAGCTCTTACACATAAGGATACCTGTCCCACCACCCCTACCATTGGAGTGGCAAGAATTGGAGAAGTTGAAGGCAGAGGAAATGGTGTTGGTGTTACTGTATTTTCCGGGTGAATCATACAGAAAAGTAGCTCAAAGTGCTTTACATAATGAAGAAAATAAAAATAAAAGACAAAGTAAGAAATTAAAATAAGACAACATTAGTTATTATAGAATAAGAGTAAGGTCCAATAATAATAATAATAATAATAATAATAATAATAAATTTTATTTATATTGCACTTTATATTTTAGCAATCCCTAAGTGCTACAGAGTAAAAATAGAAAATAAAATAAAAAAAGAACAGAAGAGTCTATAAAATACTTTAACAAAATGACTTTCTAAAAAGATGAGTTTTTAGGTTTCGCTTAAAGGCCTCAGTTGACTGTGGGGCTCTCAGGTAATCAGGGAGGGCATTCCACAGCCTTGGCGCCACCGATGAAAACGCCCTGTCACCCATGCTGCTGAGCTTAGTTCTGGGGACTTGAAGGGTGTTAGTGTGTACAGAGCGGAGGGAACGTAAGGAGTTATGAGGGGTAAGGAGTTCCTGTAGATAAAGAGGGGCATGTCCATAAATGCACTGGCGGGTAAGAAGGGAGACCTTATACTCTATTCTGAATGAAACAGGGAGCCAGTGAAAGGTTTTCAGGATTGGGGTAATGTGATCATACTTTCGCACCCTCATCAGGATCCTGGCAGCGCTGTTCTGAATATACTGGAGTCTCTGGATACTCTTGCCAGGAATCCCAATGAGGAGTGCATTACAGTAATCCAGCCTGGAAGAGACAAAGGCATGGACGAGTTTCTCTGCATCTGCCAGGGTGAGTAATGGGCGGAGTTTGGCGATGTTCTTGAGATGGAAAAAAGATGACTTACAGAGATATTTGATGTGGGTGTCAAAAGTAAGTTGGGAGTCCATTCTAACGCCCAAATTAGTAACAGATGTGGAAAGAGGAATATTTTGGCCAGAGAAAGTAATACTGGTGATGGTAGAAGAGCGAAGATGATGTGATGTACCAACTAAGATGGCTTCTGTTTTGGATCTGTTCAACTGATGAAAATTGAGCCTCATCCATGCCTCTATCTCCTCCAGGCAGGTAGACAATGTAGATGTTGGCAGAGGAGCAGTAGAGGAGGTGGGAGTAGTCCTGAGGTAAAGCTGAGTGTCATCGGCATAGCAATGGAACGATAAACCATGTCTGCCAATGACAGTTCCAAGGGGGAGCATGTAGATAGTAAAAAGGATAGGGCCCAGCACAGAGCCCTGTGGAACACCACAGGTGACGTTGTGGGTGTGGGACTTTGCACTGCCAAGGGCGACATGCTCAGTTCTGCCAGTCAGGTATGATGTAAACCAATTTAGAACATTTCCTGAGAGTCCAATAGTGTATTGCAGGCGGTAAAGAAGGATGTTATGGTCTATTGTGTCAAATATTATTATTATTATTATTATTATTAAAAGCAGCTGTCAGGTCAAGGAGGATAAGTAGTGAAGGTGAACCAGTATCTGCCGTCATCAGAAGATCATTGGTGACCCTGACCAGGGCTGTTTCGGTGCTATGGCCATGGCGAAAACCAGACTGAAACTTTTCAAACAGATTGTTCAGTTTGAGATGATCGTGAAGTTGTGCTGCAACTATTTTTTCCAGGACTTTGGAGAGAAATGGAAGATTGGAGATGGGCCTATAATAATTTGAGTAGATGGTGGTGGCGAAACCGGAAAAAGAAACAGAAGAGAGAATAGGGGTTAGTACAGATTTTAGAGCCACCATGAATAGTTATTATAATTAATTGGATATACAGAGTATCAGGATTAAATTAAAGTGCAGTTATGAGAAAGCCATGTTAAAATAATGTGTTTTTAGCAGTTTTTTAAAATGCTCCACTGTATTAGCCTGGCGAATTCCTATTGGCAGGCTATTCCAGATCTTAGGTGCATAACAGCAGAAGGCCGCCTCACCACTTCTTTTAAGTTTTGCTCTTGGAATTCTAAGGAGACACTCATTTGAGGATCTAAGGTTACGATCTGAAATATGTCAGACATTCCGATATATAAGATGGGGCAAGATTACTTAAGGCTTTATAAACCATAAGCAGAAATTTAAAGTCAATCCTGAATGATACAGGTAACCAGTGTAGTGACATCAAAACTGGAGAAATGTGCTCGGATTTTCTTTTCCTAGTTAAGATTCTAGCAGCTACATTCTGCACTAGTTGCAAGTGATTTAGGTTTTTTTTGGGTAGTCCTGAGAGGAGTGCGTTACAGTAATCTAGTCAACTGAAAACAAACACGTGAACTAATTTCTCAGCATCTTTCAATGATATAAGAGGTCTAACTTTTGCTATGAATACTTCTTGGTGCTTTTACCCTGTGTCTGCGTCTACCTATTGGGTTTAACGGGGCAACAGTGCCCCCAAGCGTCTTACACCAGGTTTTAAGAAAAGTTGGCTTTCTGGTAACCGGCATCTACCAGAAGGGGACTGGCTGAGAGGTCAGGAATATCTCAGCCAAACTTTAGCTCCATCACGCCCACTGTGCTGGAAGCCATAAATGACTGACGAGGCACTACATTTAATTTAAGTATGTTGTGGGTGTATAAGCCAACATAAAAAGGTGTTATGCAGCAGTGTCTGGTTTTCTTAACATTTTCATGGCAATTGACTGCACTTACATAGCAATAAGGGCAACTAGCAGGAATGAAGTTGCTTTTGTTAACTGTAAGCAGTTACGTTCCCATTAATGCACAAGATGAGCTCTGTGGCCTAGATCAACCCATGATTCATTTATTTTGTGACAGAATTGAAGCTGCAGACAACATTCCGATGGCGATGGTGCTGAATGTGATTGCTGGCATGTTGGTAAGGTCACTGATTGAATACTCAGTTTTTCATATGGCCTTTACTGCTCATTATAACAGCAATAATGTCATGAACATGTTCCAGGTAATAGCAGCTAGCTGCACAGATGCTGGTGCTAATTACACCTTCTCCAACCACCAGAGTGCAAAGGAGAGTCGCTACAATTTCGTGTATGCTCTTAACATGCTCAGTTGTGCAGCACCCAAAGGATTCCTCAAATGCAGGTAGAGGTGTTTAGAGACATCAGATGGGAGGCTGTTCTACCAGCCAGTGCAGGTCTGCAGCGTTGTGATTGCTTATGTACAGGCTTGCATAGCATACCCCATGTATGGTTGTTTCATGGTGCCAACTGGGCAGTGTGTAAAGCACATTCATGTATGTAAATTTATGATTATGATTTATAAAGGTTAAATTGCATATAAATGTGTGTATGCCAGTTTTTATTAATTGAGTTTTTTTCTGGCATACACATATTCTTGTTTTTTGGCATGCACATACTTTCACACTCAGATCCATGTAAAGTTTTATAAATGAGGCCCCAGGTCCCAGCAAGAGAGCAGTGGGACAGCAGTAGTACCAACTCTTGCTATTTTGCCATGTTGGTTAATGGTATGTATCAAACTGAGCATATAAATTAGTAAGCTACCAATCACTCATAAGACCTTTAGCAGATATATTCAAAAATGATGCCATGTCACAGTTTCAGGAGAAATGATTCCAGGCACTTCCTGTTTGCAACTTACATATTCTTTCTGAGAGTGATTGTTTTTATTCCAGATACCCTGGTTGTTATCCTACGTTTAAATAATATTTGTCTTATATTAATTGAATATGGTAAATAGGGACCAGCATGATTGAGTACGAGGATAGACTTGCATTCAGAGTTCATTCCCCCCATATACTCACCTTCCTGTGACTTTGAACTGCAGAAATGGGTTACAAATTAATGGGTGTATAGATTTCACAAATTAATTGATTTAATCAAACAACTTTTGGCTAAATGAGTTAGTGATTTGATCGTAATGCCTATGTATGGTATTAAAATAAATTACTTTTGCAATAGTATTAATTTAGTATGACTTAACTCGGGTTAAAGTTTTTTTTTTTTTTTCTAACATCACAATGTATTTGCAAGTTAACATACTCCAACTCTACTTATGCTTGTAGGGGGTTGGACTTATCTAGGTAACTTCAGAGACAAAGCAGGAACAAACCATGAATAGGGTGGCACGCTAGTCATCTATGCTCATTCTGGTCATCTGGCATCTCCACTGGTAGCAAAAAGCAGTAATGAAATAATTTTACTTGGTATCATGTACTTTACTGTACTTTACTAAAGTAATTAAATAATGGGTCATCTCACACTAGTGTTCCAGAATATATTTATGTATATATTTTCTATTTATAATACCATGACTTATCTTTCCCAAAGGGAAAAGGAAGAATCCTTACCTCAAGAGGGTGAGAAGCACTGACATCTGGGAGAGGCTCAGAGTAGTGTCACTGACCCTCCGCATCAAGAGGAGCAAACTGGGGTGATTCACACATTTAATATGGATGCCACTCAGATACCTCCAGGCAGAAATTTTACAGGTGCATCCAGCTGGCAGGAGACCCCGGGAAAGACCCAGGGTCCATTGGAAGGATACTGTATACATTTGCAATATTCTTTTGAAATTATTGTACAGTACCACATACCGCCATATTATAAAAAATACTTTGTTTGCAAGCTCTGTAGCTGATGATGATGATTATGGTGGTCTATACTGCTTTTGATCATCTGTCACTTAGACTAGATGGTTTGCCTACTTGCTCATTTTAATAGTACATTACAATAAAGTGCTCCTTTATCTTACCCCAGGGTGACTTTCATCCAAGTCTCAGACCCACTTCTGAGTACAGATGCAGCACTATTTTTGCTACAGGAATACTAGAGCTTCTTTTAGGCATCCAAGTGTTACTGCACCCTATAGCCTTCAATTATTATCCAAGAAAGGCTACATTTCCATTGGTTCCCTATGTCTGTCTAAATCAGTTCCTGCTTCATCAGCCAAGGGCCATATAATAAATGGGAAGTCAATCAAGCTCTTTCCAACCCTTCTAGGCCTCACTTTCTTTCTGTCTCTTTCTCTCTCACTTACACACACTCATGGTTAGACACTTGTTAGATTACCTGCTCTCAAGCTTCTTGAGGGAATATTACATGCTTCCCCACAGGCTGCAACTCTTCTACATACTGGAGTTATGTGCATCTATTACATATACATATCCTGGTCGTTACATTCCTCCAACCATGGCATGCCATTTCTAGTGCACTCTTCCCCATTTCCTGTGGTGTTACTCCTCATCTGTGGGACACTTTTCTACCAGTATATCTCTTGTCTTCTGGGCCGTTATCATTACATACAGCATATAGTATGTATGTTTATATACATTAAGTAGACACATTCATACTTTTTATATGCACACTAATTGTGTTGTGTATATGTAGTATTTACAGTTTATGCATATAATAAGATTTAGCCACCATTTCAGCATTATAATCCCAAATAATTGTGCAGATAACAGCTTAGGATAATTGGTTTGTTAATAAATACTGTATTATGAACAGAACAGCAAAGGTAGAAAAAATAAAATTAAAAAGAAATTAAATTGAGCTACTCTAACTGAGCCATAATAAACTCGTTTTTCTATTTCTGTCTTATAGATTGACTTATCAGTGTGACAATTAAGCTGTGGAAGTCAACTTTTAAATACAGGGTTTTCAATTTCATCTCCACAAACCTGCCTATAAACTATGCTACTGGATAGAGATCCTGTGGATCTGTACCTGTAAAGTGCCTTAGGATTGTGTTCACTATGATAAAATAAGAGTATTTACTTATTTAAAGGTTTGTCTAGTTTTACTGTTCTAAAGACATTTCCAATATTACACCCACCTCAAATCATGGTCTCAGAGATTCTGCTCTCTCCATTTTGCTATTTCCAGATAGCCCTTGTCTCCATCCTCCAGTAATCAACCAGTTCTCCCTTGATTTCCAGGTACACAGCACTGTCTAAATAACATGGCCTCTGCATCTTGTCAGTACTCTCAGGGCAGAGATTATCTGTTTTCCTGCTGCAAGCAGACCACAATCCTAGCTGAAATATCTGTTGATCTTTGAGATTAAATGAGCCTAGATCAGGGGTAGGCAAAGTCGGTCCTGGTGAGCCGCAGTGGCTACAGGTTTTCATTCCAACCCAATTGCTTAATTAGAAACCAATCATTGTCAATCTCAGACCTTATATAATTTTATGGCTTGTTAGTCTGTGCAATGTAAGGCTCTTATATCGTAGATTTTTTTCCTTTCCAAGGATATCATCCAAATGATATGAAGCCTAAAACAGATCATTTTCAGTCTGTCACATTTTTCTATTAAGTGTTTTATTAAATCAAACAGTGCATGATGAACACACACAGATGTAATTGGAAAAAAGCTAGCTGGAGAACTGCTGACTGCTTTGTCTTTTACATCTTATTGCTAATAAGGACCAATTAAAACACTGAATGCAGCAGTTTAAGATTGAAATAAGCAATTAAGGTTGGAGAACCTTAACAAGCGAGACCACTAAAATGAAGCATCAAAATGTCACTTAAGCAATATGTGCTTCATCAGCAATAATTGAGTTCTCGTTAAGGAACTGGGTTGGAACAAAAACCTGCACATACTGCGGCTCACAAGGACCGACGTTGCCTACCCCTGGCCTAGATGACTTCTGGCAGTATGCACTGATCAATGTTGCTACAGTTACATCTGACAATGTGGAAGACAGCGAGGTGAAACCAGCATGCTAAAGTCTACAATCTTTTGGGATAAGAACAAAGTGGAACATGCAAGAAGATAGTTAAAAACTGTCAAACATTCAAAAACACGAAATAATCCAAAAACATGAACCTATTATAAAAATAGCCTAGAGTCTAAAAAATAAGCGTAGTAAAGCTTGAGCAAAAAGTAACAAGGAAATGAGCTCAATGATAAAAGTAGTGCTCATTTTAAGAAGACTGTGTACTTAAAGGATATGGTAGGATGTGATGCATACTTTTCGCTGTAATATTGAATGTCAAGGCAAACTAAACTCTTTTATGGTCATAGTGCAGCTGGGTTTTTCACGTCTGTTTGTTAGATATGCTCAGCTTTGCACACCTTAGACCGCACTTCAACACCAGCCCGTGCCTTTTAACGCTTACTTTAGATAGATAGATAGATAGATAGATAGATAGATAGATAGATAGATAGATAGATAGATAGATAGATAGATAGATAGATAGATAGATAGATAGATAGATAGATAGATACTTTATTAATCCCAATGGGAAATTCACATTCTTCAGCAGCAGCATACTGATACAATAAATAATATTAAATTAAAGAATGATAATAATGCAGGTGAAAAACAGACAATAACTATGTATAATGTTAAATGTTAACGTTTACCCCCCCCCCCCCCCCGGATGGAATTAAAGAGTCGCATAGTTTGGGGGAGGAACGATCTCCTCAATCTGTCAGTGGAGCAGGACAATGACAGCAGTCTGTCGCTGAAGCTGCTCTTCTGTCTGGAGATGATACTATTAAGTGGATGCAGTGGATTCTCCATAATTGATAGGAGCCTGCTGAGCGCCCTTCGCTCTGCCACAGATGTTAAACTGTCCAGCTCCATGCCAACAATAGAGCTTGCCTTCCTCACCAGTTTGTCCAGACGTGAGGCGTCTTTCCTCTTAATGCTGCCTCCCCAGCACACCACTGCGTAGAAGAGGGCGCTCGCCACAACTGTCTGATAGAACAGACTACTAAGCACTGTTGTAAGTCGCTCTGGATAAGAGCGTCTGCTAAATGATGTTAATGTAGAACATCTGCAGCATCTTATTGCAGATGTTGAAGGACGCCAGCCTTCTAAGGTAGTATAACCGGCACTGTCCTTTCTTGCACAGCGCATCAGTATTGGCAGTCCAGTCTAATTTATCATCCAGCTGCACTCCCAGATATTTATAGGTCTGCACCATCTGCACACAGTCACCTTTGATGATCACTGGGTGTATGAGGGGTCTGGGCCTCCTGAAATCCACCACCAGCTCTTTGGTTTTGCTGGTGTTCAGGTGTAGGTGGTTTGAGTCGCACCATTTAACAAAGTCATTGATTAGGTCCCTATACTCCTCCTCCAGCCCATTCGTGATGCAGCCCACGATAGCAGTGTCGTCAGTGAACTTTTGCACATGGCAGGACTCCGAGTTGTATTGGAAGTCCGATGTATATAGGCTGAACAGGACCGGAGAAAGTACAGTCCCCTGTGGCGCTCCTGTGTTGCTGACCACAATTTCAGACGTGCAGTTCCCAAGACGCACATACTGAGGTCTGTCTTTAAGATAGTCCACGAGCCATGCCACTAGGTATGAATCTAATCTCATCTCTGTCACCTTGTCCCTAAGGAGCAGAGGTTGGATTGTGTTTAGAGTTGAACCTTGCAACGCAGACTTGCATGCGCGCTCCAGGTAGAGGCGAAGGCGGTGACGCGCTCTGCTCTTTTTTCGCGCCACCTTTGACACGCGCCTACCAGTCAGACGCCGACGTCACGGCTCAGGTAGACAGTCGGATGCTTCAGGAATGAGAGTTCAGTCCCTGCGGCGCATTTCGTGTCGGTAATAGGTGCGTGCAGCGCTCCCACCTCAAGTTTCATACTTCAAGAATTCCATTTTTTCTTTCTTGACTGGCTTTCGTTTGTGTCTTTTCCGAGCACCGTGGGGGATCGAGCCGAAGGGCATCCTAGCTGGATTTTAGTGGTGTTTAGTGAAAGATAATACTTAAGAAACGTTTTTGTGGGTATTTTAAAATAAGTGGTAAAGAAAGTCAAAATATTTCACGTTGGGGAGGATATTTAGTTCACTATTATCACGGTGGAGCGCTCGATCGACTTAATCCGCTAGAGGTGTCACCACACTGTAAGTAAGAGGAGGTAGGTGCATTTTTAAATAAATAAGTAAAATAGACGTAGTCTCCTTGGGACGTATATGTTGTTGTCGAATGTTAAACCCCGTCCCATTGCAGTTGGCTGGCGTTTTGCAGTGTTCCAGGCTAGCTGCAATGGAAGTGGATATTTTTCAGATAGCATAAGCTCCTTGCAGCCCTTGTAGCTCTTTTGCAGCGAGATTGTTTTCCTTTCCAGATACTGTGGCTCATATTGCAGAAAACCTTGGCCGTCTACAATGAGGTGGATTTTCCAGCTCAACAATGACAAATTTCATATGTCTGTAGACCTATACTGGTAATCCGGCGCCTTAATACACTGAATGATATTTAGAAGACTTGAATATGTTTACCTGTACTGACACCAAAAATGACTACTCTTACTAGAAACTTTTATATTGCAAAAATGAAAGTTCGCAGTAGCAGATCTGTCAGCCAGAGAAGGTGAAAATGTAAAGGCAGCCATCTGCCCAAATACAGTTTTGAATGTTATACTTTATTTGCACTGTTTCAGATGAATAAAAGGTTTTATAGATTTTTAAAAGGGCTTAGTGAAGTTTTGGAGACGAAATTAGTGACCTTCACGTTTAAACCTTTTTTGTTTCGTTGCATATTTTAAGGCCGCACCCAGCTTTCTTTTTACATTATTTTCAGAAACCTACTTTCTATTTTTGTCCTGTTGTTAAAGGAAAGCTCTTGCATTCCTGTTTCACTTCTAAACTTAATAAAAATTCTACAGTTAGTAAAGCATTTACTTTTTTTTTTTGTTGCCTAGGTAAGGTAGTACATTTTAAGCAACAAGCTTGAGAAAATATTTTAAATTTAAAAAGTCAGTCAGCACACATTTTGCTTTTCTTTATAAGGTAAAGGTTTCACCCCTAATTTACATATTAAACATAATACAGTATTAGTCACTTATAATGAAGTTTATGTGAAGTGGTGCCATGCTTTGAAATGTAGAGAAAAGTTGAATTTAACTATCGGAATACATTTGAAATCTTCACATATATACAGTAGTGTATCTTTGATAGTGTTTGTGAAAGGGAACTTCAATGAGATAAAAAAAGTGTCATGTCAGACCCAAACCAGTTCTGATGGAGCATTTTGACTTCAGGAAGTAAATGGTAGAAGTAAATTTCATTTTAAATTTTCAATATGTCGACCATATCCACTTAACAAATAAATATATGTTATGAATACAACCCTTAGTTTTATTTTTTTTTATTTTTTAATGTAAGGAAACATTGCCAAAGATAGTGCTGCTACTTCAGAGACCTGGTTTTTAATCCTGAAAAGCTATAGGCTTTGTTTAGGTATATATACATGAATGTCAAATTATGTATTTTACTGTTACTGTTTTGTTCAGTCCTTCAGAGTTATGGGTTTAAATCCCAGCCCAGGTACTGCCTATGTGGAATTTGCATAGTTTCTTCTTCGCTGTGGGTTTTTTTTCCGTGTTTACACCAATGTTTCTCCCCCATGCCAAAGGTGTTTGTTATTTGGTGACTCTTAAGTTGGCATTTTATGAATGAGTGCAAGTATTTAAGTTCCCGTTTTCCCAGAGATGAACATAATGCTTTGCCCAGGTATGAGTCTCACCTTCTACCATTTGATTCCTGGAGGTGCCAGTTTCTTGTAGCCCTCAGATGGATAGATAATATGTGGATGTTACTGTATTATATTTGTAAATCCGTGTATGCTCTATAGACTTTAGTGAAGAGTGCTATATAAAAATAAACTGAAATGAATTTAAGTATGATGTTTTAAGATATGTTCAATTCTTTATCCTATGTTGCCTTATTTTAATTTCTTATTTTGTCTTTTATTTTTCTTTTCTTCATTATATAAAGCACTTTGAGCTACTTTTTGTATGAAAATGTGCTATATAAATAAATGTTGTTGTTGTTGTTGTAGTACTCTGGATACTTATTCTTCATGATTATTCATCACCTGCAATGAACATGGAAAATAAGAAGCAATCCTTTTCATTTGGTTAATTTAAAATATGAAATACTACATGTCTAGTGAAGATAATAGTACTTAACTGGAAAGCATAAAGAACTATACAAGAACTATACAAATAGAGATCATATCAAAATTGGAAAATACTTAATTTTTACATAAGAATTTTGTGGCATTGAAATTATATCAAATTTAGTATACAGAAAATAGAAAGTTTATATTTGGCTTTTTTATTCTCTAGTGCAGAAATGTAATAGTAATAAATTGTGATTTACTTAACTACATGGCCATAATCAAAGCTTCTAGCAATTTCAGTTTTTTCTTTTTTTTGGGTTCGTTCAAAACCATTCATGCTCAAAAAAAATTAAAGCATTATTTTAATTTGAATCCTCTAGCTGTTCCTTTTACTGTTGGCAAGATTAAAGATACTGATGGATGCTGCATGTTTTCAGTGTCTACTGTGCAGAATGGGGAATACTCTACTCTATTTTTGATGAAAAATAGCTAGGTCCCTTACATTGCAAAAGATGCTACAAGACTATTTTTAAAATGTTGAATAAAATATCACTAACAAGTAGTTTGTATTGTTATACCTTAACAGAACAACCAAAAAAAATTCTTAATGATTTTATATGGGTATTTGAATATAGAATACCAGTAACAGCACAAATACACTCAACTTAAGCATTCATAGTTTTCATACTCTTTTTCTGTATGTTTAGCATTCGTTTGCTCAGAGGTTGATGCGCTTGCTGCTTCCTGAGCAGTCTCTTCTTTTCTCCACCCTAGTGGCCCGCTTCTTCTCTTCTTTCGTCAGCATCTTTTCGTGTTAAAACTGATTAAGTCAGTGTTTGTGTTGCAATTATTTAGTACATTTTCTTTAATTTTTCACTTAAGCTGGCACTTAAGTCTTCAATCTACCTCAAGAATAATTTAAGATATGAAGAGGTAGAGGAAGTGAGAGCGAAGGTGGTAGGGATGAGAACGGCGCCTATGTGCATGCCCCATATGCCCGCCCTGCTCCCGAGAGTTGATTCTACAATAACATAAAATAAAACTAAAAAGAGAATTAACCTTGGAGGTCAATCATCACCCTGAAAGCAGATAGTAGACATCACATAGTATATGTGTATGATATTTGGTTAATTCCTAAACTGAGGCAATTTTAAATTTACAGTCCACCAAGTGTAAATTCTTAATTTCTATAATTCTATGTGCTTCAGTGTGTTATGTCTATGTTGCACATTCTGTTGTGATTAAGTGCAGTGCTAAAATGGAAACAAACGGGTAGGTGAGTCCTAAACATGTGACAGATTTAATAGCGGGAAACATACATGTGTCATTGAAGAAATTATAGTATTTATAAAATAATATATAAATGTATGTATTATTGATTTGCCAGACCAATTTTGTTTTTCAGTTGTCTGGCTGGGTACCACCCTAGCACATTACATTCTGGGCAAATTAACAAATGCAAAGTTTACTATAGGCTTTAGGCAAATATATGTGTGACATATACTGTGATGTTATCAACAAAAATCTGAGATGATTATAAAAAAACCCAGCAATTATATGCGCACCCTTGCAAGCACTTGGGTTTTTCCTTAACTTGATTTAAAAGATAACTTTGACTTGAGGAATACCAAACTTATTTCTCCATAATCATTATATATGTTAATTTACCACATGAAATTACATTGTAAAGTGAAGCATTTTTTACAAATGTAAAACATGCCTACCCCGATTTTGCTTTTTAAAATGGAGGTGAAAAAACATGAAAAAAGCCTTAAAGCTTACCAAATGCGTCCACTTTGAAACAGCTATGGTTTTGATACAAGATAATGTGTTTTCTGTCGTTCTAAAGTGTGCTTGTATCAAAAAAGGTAAATTGGAAATAAAAAATTTTATGATTCCTGTTTGTTTGTCCACTTACAGCAGGCATCATAGGTGACGTTTTGACAGCTGCCCCGCCCCAATTTGGCAAATTTCCAAAGCTTCCAAGGCTTTGTGTCTGCAATTCTATTTTTTCAATGGTTATGTTCTGTCATGGCTTGTAACAAGCAGATGCCTGCATAGTTAAATTATATGATTATTTTTTCCTAAATGGTGCTATCTTTTCACCTATTACTTTCTGTGTTGTTATTTTCCATAGTTTGTGAAGGAAGATTAACGCTGAGTGACAGCATGGTGATGAGGAGTGCTGATAAGAGTTTCAATGTATTTTGCACACATAACAATAAAATTGAACTGAACTGATTACACTACATTGTATTTTTGTAAAATCTTTAGATTTTGGAAAGAGCTAAGCCACCTGCATGTCATTACTAAGTCTACAGGGCCAATCGACACTCTCAACTATGCACTTTCCACAGTGTTTTTGTGCACAAATGATAAAATACTAAGAAAGTGAAAAAGACAGCGCGTGATAGTGTGGAACCACTATGAAACAGAAGGAATCTCCACAAACTAATTTACTAATTTTATAGGGCATGTCGAGTCACTCTTGCTAAGGAGGTAATAACAGAAGACTATGTTTTTGAGTGGGCAAACTAACTGATACTAATCAGTCAATTAATATGTGGGTATAGCATGCAAATTCTGTACACACTCCAGCAGTGTGAGGCAGGAATGACAGCTCTGCACTTCTGCTTTGCCTATGCCAAAACACATGTACAGTATTAAACCTTCTAAACTTCAACATGATTAAAACTAAATATATGCCTATAATGTCTGTTCTTTTCTTGTCACTTGATTACACGCTAGGCGCATACTCCGTCTTCTAATGCTAGACCTTTGAAGCACAAGCGTGCATGATAATATAGGGTGGCATCAGGCAATATGTTTGTGATATTACAGAATAAGATACCATATAATGAAAGACTATGAGCAATCACAAGACAGGCTTTTTTCGGTGATTAGTGTCTAGTTGTATGCAGAATGGAGACAGCGATTCACATCTGGGTATAAACAATGTGTACTCGCCAGCCATGGCGCAATACATCAGAAAAAGTTTGGCCTGGAAAATAGTATTTGGTAGGTTTTAATGATTTTGTTTTCATATTGGGATCCCGGTACCCTTTACCTCCACAAAGGTAAATAAATAAATGATAAAAAAGTGCTTTACTTTAGAACACAATTTGACACGAGAAATTAATATATACTGTACCTTTATTGGGGGGAAAAAGCTTTGAGTTGAGAAATATTGAATTTATCTTTTAAGATGTGTGGAGGCATGTGGATGCATATCATAAGATACATGCAATTATTTCTTTATTTAAATATATTAATGTGTGATTTACTGCCCCTTCTTTGACATATTTTAGTTTCTCTGCCTATGTTGTTGCTTGGCAATGAGTGAATGTCATGTCAGTCATTTATATTGCTTGTTAAAAGAAATGTACTAGTAGCCATCATTCCATTGAATCTGTGTTGTTCCTAAAACTAAATCCTCATCTGTTCCAGCCTTTGGTTTTAATTTTTGATCCCTTGATCCATGGTTTGACCAAGGGCAAAAAACCTGCCTGTCCATCCAGAAATCCATCTCTATCAAGAAAAAGAGAAAACATTATAGAAGAATGTGAAAAAAGACCTGGGTGTACTCTTTTGTTGAGAGCTAAACTTGATACTGGTTAAAAGACTGGAATTTCTAGGGGTGTTTTAATGAAATGTTCCCAAAAATGAGCAACACTTGGCACTTTTTCTTTAAGCTTTTGCCTTGTTTCATTCCTGCAAATGTGTTTTAACATGTCATACCCCATTTTCTTTTTAGAATCGATCTTCATCTGATGAAAAACCTAAAGTTTTTGAAAGATTTGGCAACTTCTTTGGATCAGGAAGAAAAAAAAAGAGCAAGGGTTCTTCTGATGGCTTCTCTGAAGAGAATACTTCAAGTACTGAGCCTGCAGTCCTTGGGCAGAAGAATGAAAAGTCATCTATACCTGACGATTTAAGCTATGAGCAAGAGTTTCCAGTGCTGTCAGTGTCATCTTCAGGTGAAGCTGGTGCAAAGGATCATCAAGTTAAACAGTCTGTCGAAGTATTACAGGTCACAGAATTAAAAGGAAACACCATTGACAAAAGCACACTTAGCAGTTCTACTCCAGTCACTTCATTTTTTCAGGAAAACGCATCTTTTTTGTTAGAGCAACCTGAGACCCATGGAACAATCCTCACAAGTCTACAAAAGGCTGGAGAAAACACAACAGTTGAGAAGAACGTGAAACATATTCGGACATTGCCTGTCAGGCTTGGATCTGCTTCTGATTCTGATTCAGAAAAGACAAATTGTTCGCCAAAGAGACTTCATGTTTTTGTAGAAGAGACAAGTATAAGTAGCAGCACAGAAAGCTTAAGGGGTCAAATTGGAGAAAATGCAGTAACTAAGGAGTTTGATAAAGGATCCACTTTAGAATCTGACCTCCAGAAATTTAAAACTACAGCAGAGTCTGGATTTTCAGAGCTGTGTGTAGCTAAGCAATTGTCTGCACCAGAGCAATTAGCTGATCTTCAACATATAGACAAAGCACCATTAGATAGCCATTGTTTGAAAAGTGACATCACTCAGTCTAATGAGCAAGACACTGTTCATTTTGCTCACTCCTTTGGATACAATGAACAACTGCAACAGGGCTGTATAGATTCTTCAGAAATAAAGTTAAAAAAAGAAGCAAGACAAGTACTCACTGTGGAGGTATTCCTGCAGCCTGATAACGAGAGTGTCCCAATTGAGGAGAGTTGTACTGCTGAACAAGCAGAAATGGGCAAAAAAGGATTAAATGACAAAAACAGGCGAAGTGAGAAACGAGGTTCCATAAAACACCAGGAAAACCAACAGTCTACTCAGGGAAAAACAGATACAATACCACAGTCTGTGGGCAATGATGTTGAACCTGCTGCACAGGCACCTGAAGTAGAAAATGGCACGTTATCTGCTATAGAAATAGAGATGGGAATTAACGGAAATGAATCACGAGAAATAATGGGTCAGCAGCTTCCAGAACAAAAGCTAGAATTACAAAGTGAAGACAGTTGTTTCCCCACAGCGTCAGCTTCAATGAATAGCTTAGCCCAGCAGAATGAATTGGCTATCTTGGCTGTTCACTCTGAAGCTGAGCCTCAGGGTGACACACCTGTATCTACAACAAATAGTATGCAGGGAAGTAAAGTAAACACAGGCACACATCAGGAAGAGTGTCAGACTTCCGTCACAGTAGAACTTCAGTGCCGTAAAGGAGAACCTTCAAAACAGACCTTGGAATGCTCCACATTCTCATTTAATGCTCCACAAGGGGATGAGATCATCTGTGGAAAAGATGGCGATCTACAGCTTCATGGTTATCAAATTGAACATAAAAATATCAGAAAGGATTCCAGTGAAAGTCATATGAAAGGAGTAGCCAAAGCACATGTGTCTTCACAGAAGTCTGAAATAAAAATGTAAGTATTTCAATTTATTTTTTGGGCACTTGGTGGTGATGTGAAAAACTAAATCAGAAAAATGTTCTTCCAAATTACAATGCATTTTAATTAGTATTTTAGGCCCACTAAAAAAGTTACAAGTATAACCACTCCTACAAAGCTTCTGAATGAGTCATTCTTTTTGTCTTTAGGCCTGAACAAATGCTTGCTGTTAAAAAGGAAAGATTAAAGTTAAATTAATAGTAACCATCAAAAGAGTAAGAGATTACATAGGGAGGTCCAACCTGTAAGATGAAAATAAAATGTTTTCTGGTATATTTGCCAGACTTTGTTGTGCAAGATGTTTAAATGTGTAGAAGTAAAACATAATGGATTTTTGGACACATTTCCTTTTACTTTAGGTTACATCGAATATTAAATGCAGTTACCTCAGATATCACCAGTTAACACAGAAATAATAAAATACATAATTAGCACATTAATGATCTTAGGCCATGTTGCAACAGAGGAGGCTGAGGCAAAAAATCAATGTGCTTTGAAGGCACTAAATATCAGTGTTCATCCAAGTAGCAGCATGTAATAGTAGAATGTCCAAAAGCAAAGCCCATAGGTTTGGGGCCAGATCTTCTTTTTAAGCTGTGAAGTTGCTTCAGCACTTACTTTAAACTGCTTGTTAAAGCGAAAAAATTATATTGTATCTATGCAATTAGGAATGTTAGCAGTTGTGAACCATTTTGCACTTCTTTATGTTTAAACAATATTTTAAGATATTAAACACTATAAACCAGAAGATTTCAGCAATTATTTAAAATTCCATTACTTGAGATTGAAAGATGTGGACCACATCGTTTCAGGAAACAATGTATCATCAGTGAATGGTTTTATTGTACACAGCAGCATAGTTTTTATTATAGCCAGCAAACACTACATCAATCAATACTTCAAAATCAAATATACCTCAGAGTGCACACAGTAAAATGTATGAGTATTTTACTGCAAAAAAGGTACATGTAAAGTAGCTCTCTAAGACAGCAAAACCACTGAACCCTTCCTGCACTTTTCCTATCCACTGATATTGGGCATTGTTAAATGAAATATTTTGCTGAGAGTAATGTGTAGAAACCAGATGTTTTGGGTTGCTACAAGCATTTAAAAGGAAATTATTACAGATTTTCACATGATTTAAGCATAACATTTAGATTTGTAATGTGAAGACAAAAGGTTTATATATCTAATTTGGAAGATCATTTTAAATCACAGAAAGGAAATTTATTTAGTGTCTTTTAAAGACATAAAATAGTTTTAATAGTGTTCATGCCTAAGTTAGCACTTTTTGAAAACTGAACAGGACATACAATTAGAAAATGAAGTGATACAGAAGGAATATTTGATCAAAAATATGTAACTGGATTTATTACTTTAAATCAGTTGTAATAATGATAAAGGTTTGTCGTCTTAGCCTTTTCACCTATGTAAAATTCTGTTCAATTATCAATGATTTAGTGAATTTAATTTCAGTTACATTTTTTGCATGTGTTCTTTCTGTTTTGTTTGATGATTGTATATATCACTTTGTTGTAGCCATGTTCCTTGTGAGTAGATCCTGTAAAGTTACACTATTATGTCCTTTGCCATTTATGATTTTATATGTCTTGACTAGGTTTTATATGTGGGGAAATGGTTTCGTCCTAACCAATATTCTGTGTTCTTTAGCTGGCTTATAGACATGCATTTCATAAGAACATCTTGTCCCTCCCTACCTCCAGGCTCTTCTGACCCCAGGGAATAGATGAGAGCTGTGTAATTAGCAGTTTCCTTTCCTCTGTTTAAAAAACAGAGCCCTGAAATGATAATTCTTTGAAGTGGAGAATGGTTCTTGCATAGTTGTAGAAAAGGAGAAGAAAAAGAAAAATAGCCTATTTAGCAGGTTGCTGGAATGCAGAATAATTGAAAGCCATGCACCCTTTCATTCATTTTCTGAAGTAACGTTTTCAATTTTATGGTTACTTGGGGGGACAGAAGCGTTTTATCCAGGATGCATCAGGTACATGCAAGAATATACTGTACATACTGAAACCATCACAGACCAGTTTAGAGTCTCCTGTTAACCTATTATGCAAGTTTTGTTTTGGGCAGCTTTTTAAAAGGCGATCATTACTTCTTATAACTTACAGGGATATATCATGTAAAAAATTTTAAATACTCTTAAATAGATTTTTGAGAGCTAAATTGTATTTGTTGAAAATAACACACAGTCTGTAGTACTCATTTATTGAAATGTCAACTGGGGACAACACTTACAATGTCAGGCAGAGAAGACAGAGAGCACTTACATTTTATAT
Source organism: Erpetoichthys calabaricus (assembly GCF_900747795.2). Lineage (NCBI taxonomy): Eukaryota > Metazoa > Chordata > Cladistia > Polypteriformes > Polypteridae > Erpetoichthys > Erpetoichthys calabaricus. The sequence continues at coordinate 191,982,971 of NC_041396.2, read as the reverse complement.
TGCTATATTTTGACTGTTACTGATAAATAATAAATGAATGTTCCAGGCCTTAAAAAATATATATCTTCTAATTTTATTGTTATTTTAAGGTCTCCGTTTTTGATTTATTTTTAAAACATTGATATAAGACTTATTTCTGATCTTCTCTCTCAGAAAGCATTTGTCAATATTGTTAAATCGCTTATCCTAAATATTTTTACTTGTACAGAATATTTGGTAGGTACACGTTAAAAATATCACATTTTAATTAGGCAGGACTGGCCAGACTTCTCATTCTGTGGCCCTGCTTATGAAAACAAGCTGCCCTCTGAAATATGGTTATACCCTCTGGATAGACCAGCACAAAATAGCCATATACAATTACAATTTAAGGAATGCTTTTAATATAGACTTTTAGTGCTGTTTTCCAGGTGGCTTTTCAACAGCATGTGAATAATAAATTGATTTTTTTTCTTCATTTTGTAAGAACTTTGGAAGGATTACTATTTATATAATAGACTAAGGAACTCCAGCTAGAGATTTCATATGTGGACTGCTTAAGGAATTTTGTGAGTATCTGAATGCAACATGTTAGTTGTGTTGTGTCATCTGACACTCTGGTGCAATAAAAAGCTGAAATGTGTGCTGCACCCAGACAAAAACAAAGACCACCAAGATAAGGAAAAACTATAGTACAGTATTTTCATCACAGATAACAAGTATTCACCTTGTGGAAGGTTTAGACTTTTTGCACACTTTGTCATGGTAGGCTGTATGCCATTTGTGATTTTTAGCCAGAACTAATTCAACTGAAGTAAAATAATACATGCTGAAACTATCTTGCTTTTAGCTGTGGTCACTTGTTACACACAAGGATGAGGCTATTCATTACCTGTATACAAAAAAAGAAAAACGTCAGAGGAAAATGACTTGAATATGCAAATACAAGTTTTAGGAATTCAGTCTGGGTGGGAGGTAGGGTGGATGGGAAACTGCCAGCAAGACACAATAGTCCTTAATTACATCTGAGTACAATTCAGTACATGTTATCTCTTGCCTGGTTTCCACTGGATTGTACTATTCATAAAAGGAAGTATTTTTAAAAAATGACCAACATTAAGTCACACAGTGAAAGTTTCTGAAAAATTCTGAAACGTTTTGGGGAAAAAAATGTCTGTTAAAACTGTTAAGTTGAGATCTTTAATGTGAAAGCAAAGCAGGATGTTTGTTGCAAACCAAATACAGCTCAAACCTCACGTATCACGATCCTGCCATCAAGTATGGTATTGTCGGCATTATACATTGATGTTGTTTTTCAGGAAGAGAAACTGACTCGCAAATCTAGGGCACTACGAATGGAGCCAAACATAGGCAAATTGTTGATAAGAACCTAAAGATCTGTGTTTATAGTGAATAATCATAGTAATGAGCCTAAGCATGCAATAATACTACTAAGGAATGGCTTGAAATAAGGCTAGCATTCTGAAATGTCCCAGGCACATGTTAAGACTTAAATTCATGTGGAAAACCTGTTGTATGACCTGAAAATTGCAGTCCACGGATCCACCAGTTGGAGAATATTTGCATAGTAGAATTGCCAGAAATTCCAAAAGGTGAAATGCAAACCTCATTAAAACGTGTCCAAGAAGACTTGCAGTATAGCTAGTGGGCAGATAATTTTATAAATAGGAAATGTACATTTTTCATTCAGAAGAAACAAATATTCTTGACAAAATATTTTTTGATTTGTAAATGTGTCACAGTTGTTTATTTTTAGTAAAGGAAGAGAAAATTATTCAGTGCATTAAGACCTGGAAGTGTAACAGAAATAATTTTTTAAAAATTCAAGGGGTTAAGTATTTTCTGAAGTATCACATTTTGGCCTTGAATGGATTCCTAGGTGGATTACAATTTGTGTTTCTGCCTGGGTTTTTTCAGTTACTCTTGCTGTCTTTTTTTCTTACAAATTCTAAAGATGTCAATGTTTGGTAATTTGTTGATTTTAAACGTACCCATTATGAATACATGCATGTTTGTGTTTCCTTTGTAATTGACCTGCCCCTTCAAATGCTGATTCTTGCCTTGTGTTTGATGTTGGCCGAATATTCACTAGCAATTTATGATGCCATTACACAAATAGAGGTTTTAGAAAATAAATAAATTGATGGATGTCCCCAAGAGTGGCTGCTTGTAACAAATGAGTGTTGATGCTATTAAAGTCAAAGGTATGGAAATGTAAACAACATCATAATGTAGAAATGTATTTTAATCTTAAAATACCATCTTGATCACAAAAACATTATTGGATTTTAAATATGAAGATATTGACTTAACAAGTTAAACATAGCATAAGAAAGGTTAACAAGAGAAGAAAAATATCAGTAAGCCAAAAAAAATCATTGCTTTTCACAGGTATGTGTTTGCAAGTCGAAGTAGTTATTTGTCCTCATCACTTCCAAAAATAAGTATACATTTTTAATTTTTTTGCAGGTTTTAGAACTTTATATCTTACTTTCTTGACAAATACTTGAGCATTTCAACACCACCTTGTAATAACTTCTACAGTTAAGGATTGCACTCAAACCAGTGCATCCTTCAGGAATTTTCCTTTTGGAGATTATATGGACATATTGCACCAGGGCAAATATTGTAAAAAGAAGAGAAACTCTTACCTGCATTTGAGTTTCCTGTCATATTCCACACTTCATAGTATTTGTTATATAATGCAGTTTAAAATTTACATTGTAGAAATATGCAGAAAAAAGATATTTTCAAAGAAGTGTCCCAAAATAATATTTGATGATACTAGCTTTAGGGGAGTGACAGTGTGTTGTGTGCTACTCACGCACTAAAGTAAAAATTACACATGATAATAAACATTAACATTGAAGGGCTACGGTACTCTCTTCCTGAATACCACTTGAGAAATTAGGCAGGAAGTGTACTATAACACAACTTGACTGTACATCTCTAAAGACATTTTTATGTTAAGGTAAAGTATGAAAGTTTGTAACTGAAAAAATGGAGCTAAACACTTCACTTTTTCTGTTTTTGTTTCTAAGCTTCAAATCCTGCCTAAAAAAGGTGGTGAAGCACAGCTAGTGAAATACGAGTAACAGATTCTTTATCAAAACAGAGTAAACTTTATGGAGTATCAAAAAACAAATAGATAAAACACACAAGCATGTTTATTGGTATTCTGGCTCAAAGCTCAACACATGAGAATTCTTCAAGCCAGCATACTATTCTTGTTAGTAAATGCTGTTTTGGCCACAGTTTGCAGGATTTGAGTAATATATTTTAACACACTATGCATTTTATACTTTAAAATGTTAATAACTTTCATGGAGCTTGAATTGCTGTGCCAATTAGTACCAAACATATAAAAATGGAACAGATATGTAACACCTAGTTTGAAAGCCTAGACTAAGAATTTTCTATGTGTCACTTGGCAAATGCAAGAGATTTCAATAACATTGGACATGCTGCAGATCCATTGTATGTGCATCCTTACCAAGGAATGTTAATGTGGTGCCATTTATACATGATTTCAAAGCTCCTGTACTGTCAAGTTTTCATTTAATGAGATAAATATATTTGTAGTAAAGCTGTTTCTTTTTGGAGCCGTGACTCGTTTGGTTCTGGTGTTTCAGAAGCGCGTTGTAGGCGCCTTCGTTCATTGTTTTTATCCATGCAGTCTTGTTTTTGTTTTTCTGTGGGTGTGTTGTTAACTAGAAGTCGTTTGCTGTTAGGAATCATAATTGAACCCCTGACCGCAGGCACTGTGTAGTAGCTGACTGCTGACACTGTCAGTAGTCACCACTACCTCAAGTTTAAATACATAGACATATATAGATAGACGCCGCATTCACTGTGTTTCCCAGTAGACACGATACGTCAGCCTTATTGCGAGTGGCAAAAGTGCCATTTAAACTAATACAGGTAGACGTGGAAACCGGGTTTTCTGATGGAAAAAACAATAACGTTTAAAACAGTATCGTTTACATACAACAGATTTTGACGAATCGTTTAAATGCAATTATTTATATCCATTTATACACTAATAATGGCAATTATTAAATAATAATAATAATTATTATTATTAACCATTCCTCCCATATAAGTAACATTTCGGGGACTGACTTCTTGTATCTTCGAAACATTTCCAGACTTTGTCCTTTTCTTACGCAACACAGTACTGAAGTATTGTTTAATGCCCAAGTTACGTCACGTATAGATTACTGTAATGGTATTCTGGTATCTGGCATCCCACAAAAACTTATCCATCGCTTACAGCTTCTTCAAAATTCTGCTGCCAGGATAATATCCTGCTGTTGTAAATCCACTGAACATATTACACCTATTCTCTCTCAACTTCACTGGCTCCCTGTTAACTACAGAATACAATACTAAATACCGCTCTTAACATTTAAAGCTCTCCACAACCTCACTGATCTCCTCCAGACTTACACTCCTCTCGCTCACTCAGATCTTGTAATTTGAGAGTATTCAGTCTGGCAATATTATGCAGCCTTAGTTTGTGGAAGACAGACACAACTAAAGACATGAACATAAAATGATGGTTGTCAATTTCAAACTGTGTTTCCTCAATGTGCTCCTTGAGAAAAAACATCATCAAGTTTGAGAAATGTTAACAGGTAACAACAATCTACATAGTGACTAAATATGTTTAGCCAAAACGTTGTTTGGAGGCTCACTTGAGCACATAAATGCATAGCTTTGCTAGCTTTGCCTGGCTTAGCTAAAGTAAAGATTATAAAACGGGATTTTCTAACGGCCAAATATAACCAAAACAATTGTTCAGCCTTACCTATGAAATGTAATCCCCCAGGATCTGGTTTGGAGTGTACAGCGGTTTGTACAATCCCAAGCAGCATATTATTCATTACTTCACTGCACAGCAGTGCCACTCACAATATGGCGGCGACGTTGACGTATGATTCTGCTAGTCATGAGGCGTCTAGTTATTCTATGTCTATGTATAAATATGTCACCATGGCAACTTGTTGGCGTGCATGCTTTACCTCAAGTTTAGTTTACAGGTTGTGTTGTGTTGTTTGGGCGCCACTTACTGACTTTGGGAAGCCGCTGGGTTTGACTCTTGGGCGCTGTACACGTGCGCTTTTGGCACAGGTTGCGTCTGGCATCTGTGCATATATACAACCTTCGTAAACATTACTAAACGAAGGTTTTATATGCGGTGGTGTGCACGTTCGGGCGGCGGTTGTATTGTGACCTGAAGTTTAGTTTACAGGTTGTGTTGTGTTGTTTGGGAGCTACCTACTGAGTCTGGGAAGCCGCTGGGTTTGACTCTGGGGCGCTGAGTCGCAGTGCGCTACCTACTGAGTCTGGGAAGCCGCTGGGTTTGACTCTGGGGCGCTGAGTTGCAGTGCGCATGTGTTTCGATTCGTCCTACGTCCGTCGTCCTGCATCCGTGCATATATACAACTGTCGTTTAGTAATATAGATTATTATTATTATTACTGTATTGTAATATAGTAAAAATCCTCAAACAAAATATAAAATGACATAATACTATCACAAAATGAGAAAAAGTTATTATACAAATCCTTTAACAGATTTGAAAAAATTGTGTTTTAGATTTTACTTAGAAATAGCTAATGAGGTAAAAGTTCATTGCAAAACCGATGACCAATAACAGAAAAGGCATTATCACTCATAGTATTTAATCTTGTCTGCGAAATAACCAAAAGTTTAGCCAGAGTAGCAAATAAAGAATACAGCACAGATTTATACACCCCAATAATAACATATTATTTTCATTCAGTAAAATAGCTGTTGAGCCACTTTAATACAATGCCAAAAATTCCAATATCTTTTAATCAATACAATAAATTATTATGATCAACGATGTCAAAGGCTGCAGTTAAATCAAGTAAAACGAAAAGACTTGCATGATCCTGCATCTGCTGCCTTACAAAGATTATTAATGACTTCAACCAGTGCAGTCTTAATGCTATGAAAAGCTCAAAAGCCAGCCTGGAATACTTCATATAACTAATTGTAAGCTATGTGAGACCAAAACTGCAAAGCAAACCTTTTCCAACACCTTTGAAATAAAATATGGATCTAATATAATTAGACAATACCCCTGGATCAAGACTTAACCTTTTCAGAGTTAGTCTAATAGCAGCCAGCTTAAGGGAAGTAGGATCTTTACAATGCCAAAGACATATTTATGATTTTAGTTAGGTATGGATGAACTTCTATAAAACAAGCTTTTTAATAAAGAGGTAGGGATAAGATCCAAAGATCTAGTCCAAAAGTAAGTTGATATGTCAGGTGGTCCACCCTGTATACTGTTGAGAGCAAACTTGAAGATTAACCGGCCCTTAAAAACCAAGAAGACTGTGAACTGTGTTTTATGCCAGTACTGATTTATAACTCGGAGCAAATTGTTGGCAGAGCTAATCATTACCAAATCTAATTACAAATTATATAAAAAAGCATTATTATAAAGCTTTAGTGAGTCCCTTATTAAATACAGTGTAAAAATGTTTTAATTCCCATTTTTTCATAATTTCTAGTTGATATTTTTAGCTAAGTGTTATTGTGTAGTTAGTATAGCTGTCAGTGAGAGTAAAAATGTCATCTGATCATAAATTGTCTTTTTTGTTTAATATTAAATATAATATCTGAAATTTAAATTTGTTTATTATATGCAAAGATAATTAAATGAGTTTCACTTTCTGTTTAGATATAAGGAAAACTATCACTAGCAGATGGAACAAAGAAACTGATTACAAATGTTGATGCCCTAAACTTGGAAAAACAGTTGCTCATAAAAAGCATGTGTATAATATGCATCCATACCACACTTTTAGAAACAGCTTAAAATATAAATAAACAAAACCTGGAATTGTAAAAATGCCATCGAACACAAAACAAAGTTTCTCATTCCAGTCATGTCATGGCTAATACAAAGGACCAATTGACTGTAGAATTGAAGTTTATAACATACAAACATCGATCACATAATATGGCTGTAAAATACCATTGAGCAAGTAAAGTATCATACCTCAATTAAAATGAATAGATTCTATGATGCAGTACTCTAAAACAAGTCAGTTTTAACTACTAATTTTGCAAGTAGAGTACTAGTAAAACTACTGTTTATATTCAGTAGAAGTACCTGGAGTCTACTTGGGATCCAGAAATGTTTTGAAGTAGTTTTATTTAAAACTGCAGGGAAAGGTTTATGCCAGTATTGCCAAAGTTTATTTCAACACATTACACTTGTAACAGCAATTGACAAAGGAACATAATTAATATTTTGTTCTATAGCATTTTTATATAATGTTCTCTGTTATCCTACTACAGTATTTGAGTCTTAAGTTTGTGTGTTCTTGTCTATTAACCAGACCTGTTTTAGCAAAAAGTGTCTATGTACTGTTTGGTAGTTGCCAGCTTTTAATATAGAATGAGTTCTTCAACAAGGACACACAGATATGAATTGAAGTTGGTTAAGGGTAGATTGTGTACAAACATTTGAAAGAATTTCACATAAAGAACCAATAAAGAGGTGGAATGTATTATCAATCATCATATTTATGTATTTAAATCTCATCTTGAAGGTTTTTTGAAAGTATAAGGTGAACAGAGATTAACAGTCTAATTTGGGTTGATGGTGGTGTTCTTTTTGTGTTCTTAAAATAAATCCAAAGTGTAAGTCACTTAATGATAACATTTGAAATAAAATTCTATGGTTACAGAGAAGGAAAGGGTATTGGACAAAACCATATAGTAAAGACATGTTTAGTAATGTGCATAGAATTCAGGAAATTGTACTCAGACCTCACCAATTTAAACTAAGTGAAGCAAATCTTGGGTTTCCATTGGCTGAACAATGACATTTTTCTCTGGTACTATGGCATGTATAATAAAATAGATATGGAGAATTTTATCAATTAGGATAAGCATATCTTAATGTAGGTAGACAAATTGCAGTATATATTCAGTCTACAAACAAAAATTACACCAGCATCATACAAAAAAAAAACACTTTTAATGACATACAGTATATGCATGGAGATTCTTTTTGCCAAAAACTGGTAATTTCCCTCTGAACATTAACTCCCCTTAAAACTTAAAACCCATCTTCTGGTGGCCCCTACAACACTCCTACTGATTGCTAGGAAGTGAAGTCCTGTCCTCTACAACTGCCATTGTTTGCTGACCGACAATATACAGCAATACTGTACTCTAAAAGCCTAATGAGATTAATAATTTCACTTTCCCATTTATATGGGTCACAAAGGAAACCATTCTAAAACTGATTCAAATTAGGAGTAAGAAGTGGCTGGCTTATACTGTTCCTAGCCTGAACACCATCAGTATCACGTTATCAGTAATTCCCATTAAAATCTTCATCATCACTTTGATGGTGCCTCATACAGGCAAGTACTAACACCTGTGTGGGGTTATGACTGATTTGTTTCATAAGAAAGTTGATATCCTCTTTGTGCAATCCTTCATATATAACGGATGTGCTCTCTTATCTTGCATCTGAGATGCTACCATTCAAACTTCTAGCTTATCTCAGCCTGTTGCCATACACTCATCTGACCCAGTCTGGCCTGTGAAGCACTTGCAGACTGCTGCATTCCAGTCCTGTCTGTGAAGACCTCTCAGAATTCAGTAATGGGCACGGAGTAATTTGTAACACTAACTGGCTTATTTTTTTTTAGTTCACACAATTTTGATTCTCTTGTTTTCAGGTAGGCCACTGGATTTATTAGAGGTTCCCAGAACCCCAGTATTTTGCACTTTGCATGCACCCATTAATTTTGGAAGGTTGTAGAAATACAAACGTTTTTAATTGTGCCTTATGATTGTACACTGCCAAGATGTAATAGATACATAAATTTGGCATTCAGAAGTGTCATGCATATTAATTAATGTATCTCTTAATGACATACGTTACAGATTTGAATCCTGAAACCTTTTTTTTTTTTTTTTTTTTTAATTTTTATTGAAATCACACAACACTTCATATAATTAGATCAATTTTACAAGAATAGGATTGAAAACAAATCAACCCCCACCCCTGAGAAAGAGGGCATGGGCAGCAGAATAAAACTTAAACCTAGTAAAAATAAGTAAATAGATAAACTAATAAGTGAATATAGATAAATGGAGAAGAAAAAGAAAAAAAAAGAGAATAGGGAGAGAATCTGCTTCCTCAGTGTTTTAAAAGCTTATTCTAAAATGTTATTGATTAGATCCTGCCAGGTTTTGAAAAATTTCTGCACAGATCCTCTAAGTCAGAATTTTATTTTTTCCAATTTCAAATAATATATAACATCAGTTACCCACTGACTTAAAAGTGGAGAGTTAGGATTCTTCCATTTGAGCAAGATAAGTCTATGTGCCAATAGTGTAGTAAAGGCAATTACAGTTTGTTTGTCCTTCTCCACTTTAAGCCCATCTGGAAGTACACCAAACACAGCTGTTAGTGGATTAGAAGGGATTGTGACACCAAGGCTGTCTGAAAGGCATTTAAAAATTTTGGTCAAAAATGATGTTAATTTGGTGTGGGCCCAAAACACGTGACCCAGTGAGGCTGGAACTTGATTGCTGCGTTCGCAGGTTGGATCTTGCCCTAGAAACATTTTGGACAATTTTAAGCGAGACAGATGTGCTCGACATATAATTTTTTGTTGAATAATTGTATGCTTTGCGCATATGGAGCTCGAGTGAATTCTCTGCATTGCTACTTTCCACTCATTTTCTGATATGTTGAGGGAGAGATCCTTTTCCCATTGTCCTCTTGGATCTTTGAAAGGGAGGGACTGTAAAATGGTTTTATATACAGTAATCCCTCCTCCATCGCGGGGGTTGCGTTCCAGAGCCACCCGCGAAATAAGAAAATCCGTGAAGTAGAAACCATATGTTTATATGGTCATTTTTATATTGTCATGCTTGGGTCACAGATTTGCGCAGAAACACAGGAGGTTGTAGAGAGACAGGAACGTTATTCAAACACTGCAAACAAACATTTGTCTCTTTTTCAAAAGTTTAAACTGTGCTCCATGACAAGACAGAGATGACAGTTCTGTCTCACAATTAAAAGAATGCAAACATATCTTCCTCTTCAAAGGAGTGCGTGTCAGGAGCACAGAATGTCACATAGATAGAGAAAACAATCTCTAGCAAACAAATCAATAGGGCTGTTTGGCTTTTAAGTATGCGAAGCACCGCGGCACAAAGCTGTTGAAGGCGGCAGCTCACACCCCCTCCGTCAGGAGCAGGGAGAGGGAGAGGGAGAGGGAGAGAGAGAGAGAGAGAGAGAGAGAGAGTTTGTTTTTCAGTCAAAAATCAATACGTGCCCCTCGAGCTTTTAAGTATGCGAAGCACCGTGCAGCATGTCGTTTCAGGAAGCAGCTGCACAAAAGATAGCAACGTGAAGATAATCTTTCAGCATTTTTAGACTAGCGTCCGTATCATCTAGGTGTGCGAACAGCCCCCCTGCTCAATCCCCATACGTCAGGATCAGAGAAAGTCAGAGCAAGAGAGAGAAGAGTAAGCAATCTAGCTTCTCAGCCATCTGCCAATAGCGTCCCTTGTATGAAATCAACTGGGCAAACTAACTGAGGAAGCATGTACCAGAAATTAAAAGACCCATTGTCCGCAGAAATCCACGAACCAGCAAAAAATCCACGATATATATTTAAATATGCTTACATATAAAATCCGCGATGGAGTGAAGCCGCGAAAGGCGAAGCGCGATATAGCGAGGGATCACTGTATTGCAGAGAAGTCCTTGAAACTGATGAATATATTTTCCAGCATAGAGGGAGGTGGTAGGTGAAGAAAATTGGGCAGGTTATGTTTAACAAAGTTTCTAATTTGAAGATAGTGAAAGAAATGTGTTGCTGGGAAGTTAAATTTAGAATGTAATTGTTCGTAGGATGCACAGATGTTGTCTATGTACAGATCTCTAAGTGATTTAATTCCAAATGTTTTCCAGACATTACAAACTGCATATGTTTGCGAGGGTTGAAAAAGGTGGTTCTCGTGCAGAGGTGCCACCAATAAAAGATTTTCTATCTTAAAATGCTTACTGCATTGGTTCCATATTCTGAGTGAGTGAAGCACAATTGGGTTATTAGTATATTGGCGATAATTTGCATTTATTGCAAGCACAAAGCAAGGAGTATAAAGAGGACCTGCAAGATTTTATTTCTATTGCAGACCAAGCCTGCATATGTTCATCTATTTGTGTCAATGTCCACTTTTAATATGTTGTATGTTTGCTGCCCAGTAGTAAAATTGAAAGTTAGGTAGAGCCATGCCACCTTTGGCCTTTGTAGGGTCGCTCTTTGGATTCGTGGATGTTTTGAATTCCAAATAAATGTGGTTATGGTTGAATGAAATTTCTTAAAGAATGATTTATTGATGTATATTGGAATATTTTGAAATAAAAAGAGAAGCTTAGGAAGGATATTCATCTTAATAATGTTAATTCTTCCAGCTAAAGTGAGATGAAGGGTTGACCATCTAGGCAAGTCTTGCTTGATTTTTTCCATACAGACAGCGATATTTTGTTGATAAAGAACTTTATGTTTACTTGTGATGTTTACCCCTAGATATTTGAACTGATCTGCGATGATAAAAGGGAAGGTGTACAATCTAATATTGTGTGCTTGAGAATTCACTGGAAAGAGCACACTTTTAGCCAAATTAATTCTGAGACCAGAAATCTTTTGAAATTCTGTTAGTGCTGTTAGGACTGCAGGCACAGTATTTTGTGGGTCTGATATATACAGTACCATATCATCTGCATATAGAGAAATTTTCTGTTCAATTCCTTCTGTGATAATCCCCTTTATCTCATAAGCATTTCGACAGTGAACTGCCAGTGGCTCAAAAAGCAGTGGTGACAAGGGGCATCCTTGTCTGGTACCACGTTCTAGTTTAAAGTAGTCTGAATTAATATTGTTAATACAAACTGAAGCTTCAGGATTGGTATACAGTAGTTTGATCCATGCACAAAATGTAATGACTTCAAAAACAAATGAAATTACAGTGGAACCAAAGACACATATTTTAAATAAATTTAGAATAAGGATTGGAGATTGATCAATAAAATTTAAAGAGCTAGTAAATGGAAATGTTATTTCATGTTAATAACAATCATGACGGAGATGTATATTTATGGGCTGGCAGGATGGGGGAAGGAAAAAAGAAAAGATAGAACACAAGGAGGTTAAAGAAGGGAAAATGCAGTCATGGGAGACGATCCAGACACCAGGAAGGAGAAGGCAGCACGAGCTGGGGCTCCGTGAGGGAGTGCAGGCTTAGGCGATCTAGGGGCTGGTTCACCCCACTGAGTAAGCGTGTGGAGTGGGGTGAGCGAAATGTAAGACCTCCAAATGGATCTGAAGAGTGACTGAGTGAGCACGAAGGAAGACAGGAGGTGTGCCGACCTCGGACGGTCTGGCTGCACAGTGTGGCGGCAGCCAAAACAGGGGTTGGAAGAAAGCAGTTCGTGCTGCAAAGGCTCCGTCAGCAACGTCAGTGAAGGGTGAGCCGTGGAGACAGAAGGTGGTGTGCTGCGATCGGGCGAGGAGAGAGACTGCATTTTAACGGATATATTTATTATGGATTTTATCCCCTCATTTCACTGTCTTTATGGATTTGCTATTTATTTGGGTACTGTATTTTTCTGAACACTGTCCAACGGACACTTTTGGTTTTACTTTGACTGTATTTAACAAAAGCACTTGAGCACTTTCCAACATCCCCTGGCTTCAATAAGATTTCTCAGCTCATCTCGGTCATAACTATCGACAGTGTTGGTTCAACAGACTCCCATGTGGGAAGAGGGAGTCTGTTGGGGACCAGCACCGTCACTGTATTACACAGTAACCAGATACATTACACAGTATTGAAAAAATAAAATAAAATAAAACAAGTACAACTTGGCTTGCAGTATTATCCAGTAGTATAGAAACAGTATTCATACATTTGAACATAATGCTCCACATCCGACCTTTTAAAACCAAAGGATCTACAGATAACAGACACAGCACCTTTTTTTGTCAAAAGTTCTTCCGTGTTATCATGTTCAACTTTGTCGTCTGCTACAGCTTCAGTTTCAGAATGTTCCCTGTCCATTTTCACCGCTCAATACCTCCACTAACACATGTACTCTGTTGGATGCGTATTTTGCGGTGCACCAGTGCAAAAGGTCCCCCTTAAACAGTTTCCCGCTGCGCCACGTTCCGAATGTTGTTTAGGCTATTTAAACCGGTGTTCCGGTATAAGAAAAATCCATATCATAACAAAAATAAAAAACGGTTTTTGGTATGAACCGGTATACCGCCCAGCACTAACCTGAGAGTAATAATATTGTACAGTATGCAGATATTACACAGTTATTATCAGTACCATTTAGATATTGGATATTGCACAGTTGATGGATAGAAGGAAGTCCAGGGGTTGGGGGGTTAGACTGTGTAGTCAGTGCATGTGTGAGTTTAGAATGGTTATGGCTTTTGGGAAAAAACTGTTCTCGAGTCTGTTTGTCCTTGTTGTGATGCACCTGTAGCGCCTCCCTGAGGGCAGCAGGTCAAACAGATCAGAGCCAGGGTGGGAGCTGTCCTTAATGATGTTTTTTGCTCTGCTGAGGCAGCGGGAGATGTAAATGTCCATCAAGGAGGGGAGAGGGCAGCCGATGATCTTCTGTGCTGCCTTTACTACTCGCTGAAGCCTCTCCCTGTCTGCCATGGTGCAGCTGCCGTACCATACTGTGATACAGTACGTCAGCAGGCTCTCGATGGACGAGCGGTAGAAGGTCAGTAGCAGGTTGGAGTCCAGGTTGTGCTTTCTGAGGACCCTCAGAAAGTGTAACCGCTGCTGCGCCTTCTTGATGACTGCTGTGATGTTGTCTGTCCAGGAGATGTCAGCGGAGATAAGGACGCCAAGAAACTGGAAGATATGGACCCTCTCCACACACTCGCCGTTGATGTAGAGGGGAGCTAGGTCGTTGCTGTGCCTCCTGAAGTCGACAATGATCTCCTTGGTTTTTCTGGTGTTCAGAGCCAGATTGTTCTTTGAACACCAGGCTGCCAACTTCAGGACCTCCTCTCTGTAAGCTGCCTCGTCTCCCTTTGAGATGAGTCCGACCACTGTGGTGTCATCAGCAAACTTGACGATGAGGTTGTTGTTGTGGGCCGGACTGCAGTCGTGGGTGTAGAGACAGTACAGAAGGGGGCTCAACACACAGCCTTGCGGGGTACCGGTGTTTAGTGTGCGAATGGAGGAGTGGTGGGCGCCAAGTCTCACAGTCTGGAGCCGGTTGGTAAGAAAGTCTCTTATCCAGACACATGTGAGAGGGGGGAGGCCAAGAGTGACCAGTTTGGTGATGAGAATGTCAGGAATGATTGTATTAAAAGCTGAGCTGTAATCTACAAACAGCATCCGGACATAGCTCTGCTGCTGCTCCAGATGGCTCAGCACAGAGTGGAGAGCTACGGCAATGGCGTCTTCTGTGGATCTGTTCGTGCGATATGCGAATTGGTAGGGATCGAAGTCTTGGGGGAGATAGTCCTTGATGTGCTGGAGAACCAGTCTCTCGAAGCACTTTATGATTACCGGAGTGAGGGCCACAGGGCGATAATCATTTAGGCTGGTGATGGGAGACTTCTTCGGCACTGGAATGATTGTGGCTGATTTAAGGCAGGATGGAATGACTGCCTGGGCTAGGGAGAGGTTGAAGATTTTGGTAAAGATAAAGGTGAGCTGGTGGGCACACGCTCTGAGCACCCTACCAGGCACTCCATCTGGGCCGGCAGCCTTCTTGGGGTTCACTGCCAGGAGCACTCGTCTGACATCATGCTCCTTTACAGTGAGTGGAGTAGTGCAGGAACCCGGTGAGGGTGGGAGCAGGGCTGGATCAGGTGAGTGCTGCTGTTGCGATGATTCAAAGCGAGCAAAGAAGCAGTTTAGCTCCTCTGCTAGCGGTGCACTCAGATCTCCTGTTGTTGCATCACAGCCTCTGTAGTTTGTGATGTTTTGTATTCCCTGCCACACCTCCCGTGTATTGTGGCTGGACAGGTGGGACTCTATGCTCCTTTTGTGGTCCGTCTTGGCTTTTTTAATTCCTCTTTTCAGAGCGGCTCGGGCAGCCCTGTACAGAGCTCTGTCACCTGACCTGAAGGCAGCGTCGCGGTCTCTGAGGAGTGTACGGACCTGGCTGGTCATCCAGGGTTTCTGGTTTGGGAAAACCCAATGTTTTTGTCCACAGTCACATTCCCAATGCAGAACCTGATATAGTCCAGTACCGTTCCTGTGAATGTTTCCAGCTCTTGGTGTTCAAATATGTCCCAGTCCATCTGTTCGAAGCAGTCCTGTAATTTGGAGAGTACATTTTCAGGCCAGGTTGTAACAGTCTGTATGGTGGGCCTGGCACTGCGTCTGAGGGGGGTGTAGGCTGGAGAGTGCAGGAGAGAAAGATGGTCGGACTGTCTGAGTTCGGGGAGGGGTATGGCTCTGTACACGTGCTTGATGTTGGAGTAAACATGGTCCAGAGTGTTCTCCCCTCTAGTAGAACACTTAACATGTTGATAAAATTTTGGGAGTACAGTCTTCAAGTTGGCCTTGTTAAAGTCTCCTGCAATTATATGAGCACTGTCAGGGTGGGCTTGCTGTTGTTCGTTAATGGTATTCTGCAGGAGAGAGAGTGCCGTGTTTACATTGGCGTCGGGTGGAATGTACACAGCCATGACAATCACTACTGTTAGCTCTCATGCTGGATATATTTTTTTTTTTTTTCCTTTATTTCACCTTATACAATCTCTTGTATTAGGAATTTGTTAGTTTTCTCATACCCCTTGGGGTCAGAGCGCAGGGTCAGCCAGTGTATAGCGCCCCTGGAGCAATTACAGGTTAAGGGTCTTGCTCATGGTCCCAGCAGAGTAGGATCTCTTTTGGCAGTGACGGGGATTCAAACCGGCAACCTTCAGGATACCAGCAAAGATCCTTAGCCTCAGAGCCTCCACTCCACCTAACTATACTGATATGGACTGGGTAATGTGTTAGGAATGAAAATGAAAATGAAAAACCTACAGAGGGCTGAATTCAAAGACGCCCTGAAAGTCAAAGTGAAAAAATTATGCGGCAGGCTAGTCCATTTTGCGGAAATTTAATTGCAGCAACTCAAAATTGTACTCGGTAGTTTGTATGGCCCCCACGTTCTTGTATGCATGCCTGACAATGTCGGGGCATGCTCCTAATGAGACGACGAATGGTGTCATGGGGGATCTCCTCCCAGATCTGGACCAGGGCATCACTAATGCTCCTGGACAGTCTGAGGTGCAACCTTGTGACGTTGGATGGACCAAAACATATTGGATTTAAGGTGCTGTTGTCTAGCCTGTAGAGGTCTGTGCGTCCCTCCATGGATATGCCTCCCCAGACCATCACTGACCCACCACCAAACCGGCCATGATGAACAATGTTACAGGCAGCATAACGTTCTCCATGGCTTCTCCAGACCCTTTAACATCTGTCACATGTGCTTAGGGTGAACATGCTCTCATCTGTGAAAAGCACAGAGCACCAGTGGTGGACCTGCCAATTCTGGTATTCTATGGCAAATGCCAATCGAGCTCCACGGTGCCGGGCACTGAGCACAGGGCCCACTAGAGGATGTCGGGCCCTCAGGCCACCCTCATGAAGTCTTTTTCTGATTGTTTGGTCAGAGACATTCACCCCAGTGGCATACTGGAGGTCATTTTGTAGAGCTCAGGCAACGCTCATCCTGTTCCTCCATACCCACAGGAGCAGATACCGGTCCTGATGATGGGTTAAGGACCTTCTATAGCCCTGTCCAGCTCTTCTAGTGTAACTGCCTGTCTCCTGGAATCTCCCCCATGCCCTTGAGACTGTGCTGGGCGACACAACAAACCTTCTGGCAATGGCACGTATTGATGTTCCATCCTGGAGAAGTTGGACTACCTGTGCAACCTCTGTAGCATCCAGGTATCGCCTTATGCTACCAGTAGTGACACTGACCGTAGCCAAATGCAAAACTAGTGAAAATTCAGTCAGAAAAGATGAGGAGGGAAAAATGTCAGTGGCCTCCACCTGTTAAACCATTCCTGTTTTGGGGGTCGTCTCATTGTTGCCCCTCAGTGCACCCTTTTGTTAATTTCATTAACACCAAAGTAGGTGAAACTGATTAACAACCCCCTCTGCTACTTAACTGACAAGATCAATATCCTAGGAGTTTCACTGACTTGGTGCTATACTCTGATTAAAAAGTGTTCCTTTAATTTTTTGAGCGGTATATTTTTGGTAACCATTCTTATAGGTAGATTCAGATGTATTTAATCCAAAACTACTATATGACAAAATTGTATTTTTTCCCTTGTGGTGTGGAAGATGCAAGTGTAAACTGTTTGGAGAAAAAAGTTACAAATGGACTGATTTTGTTTGATTTAGAAGAGCATTTCTTTTTTTCTCAAGACTTAATGTTGCCCATCCATAATCAGAACCAAGGGGTTGGACAGCCATCGATTGTTTTATCTGCGTGTGGTTGTCACATTTCAGAAACCATTCATGACCCATTCCCAATAAAATCAGTGGTGACTTGCAACCCTTTGTAGAGGTCTAAGGTCATGACACATAGTTTAAGAAACCCTGCTTTAGAGGAACCTTGTGATAGACTACAGGCATGATGGACAGAGCAGCTGCATACAAGCTATTTAATTCAAGGAACATTCTTTATGTTACTTACCCCATGTAATTTGTGGTGGTGGCCAAGAAAATGTTTAATCTCATGTTTTCATGCAGAATGAGAGAAAACAGTTTGTTTATATAATGTAACGTAAAGGTTACCAGTTTTGTCCAATGGCAAACAATGTGAAAAACATCCATGGAAAAAAGAAAAGAAAAATTCTCATGTAACTCATGTTGCATATTCCACATGTCCGCTATCCATTCATGTACTCAAAACATGAAAAATGCATGCACCAGCTGTCTACAGTATGTGTATATTCTGGCATCTGAGAAAAAAACTTTCTGAGGTTGCTCTGTTCACCTCCTACATCTCTTCCATAATATCCCAAGCAGGGTTGTGAAGTTGGAGTCAGAGGTGGAGCAAATTTTTGGTTAGTTGGAGTTGTTGAAAATGTACTAACTCTTTCAATCAACATAAATAAAATAAGTAAGTAAATATATTAGTCTAATTATACATAGAGGAATTGGACTCAGTGGTACCATAAGTTGAAGGTTTTGCATACCAACTCTTCGGCCCGGGTCTCAGGCATATGTCCCACAAAGCCAACAGGTAAGATTTTATGACCCAGAGTGCTTTAAGCCTCTTTACAGGCATGAAGTATAGATCCACTAGCTTGTACACATGAGATGGGTAGATAGTGCCTCCTCTTCCTTTAATATTCATAAAACAGCGCAAATTATTGACCCCAGGCAATGGTACAAGCAAGTATAAAAATTCTTTTAAGACTAGTCAAATGAATTTTGTGTAGTTAATAGTTCTAAACTTAAACATTGAGCTGAGGAGAGCAACAGTCAAATAGAAGAAGGAAATATGTACAAATTTACAAACCATTCCTGCAGGGACACAGAATTGCACCTTATTATGAGGTGCAATTGAGTGACTAAGAATCCAGATTTTTTCCAATGTAATGCAAATTTTGTAAAGCCTGGATGAATAACATCTGATCTAAAAATTGATGTACAAATCCCCTCAGATCCTTGGCTACCGTCCAGGTTTTAGTCTATTTATGACAACTTTTGCTTCAGCTTATGGTATTTATCTTTTCTACCATGTTTAATTAAAATAAGTGCTTGGATACAGCATTGAAATGGACTGTGTAGATCCTTTCTGTGGGGAATAAGAGAATCATTGCACATACTTGCAGTCAGTAGAGAATGAGCAGACAGAACGTCTCTAAATAGTCTCCATATAGTACCATCCTGTGATGTCTCTACAATGAGTAATAGTATCTTGACTTTGTAAATCAGGGTTAATACTGATCTTTCAATGTATCAGTACTGTTGATGCAAAATACTATAAACTTGTTTTAGATGTAAATCATAGATATTTATTGTTAAATAAGATTAACAAAATATAACATTTTCACATAATGCTTTACACTGTGTAGGTTTCTTGCTTTCGTTGATCAAAAAACTTACTCTCTGTTCCCTTTGCCCAGAGTTCTCATAGACTGCTATCACAAAAAGTTGTGTTGTTCAAACCATTATTGCCATCTTGACAAAGAGATCTGTAAGTTGCAGCCAAACCAGTACTCACTGTATCTCTTTATTTATAGTATAAGGTTTTGCCCATCCCAATTAGTATGTAGAATATGTATGTAATAATCTATAGCTTCAAATAGAAATGTACTTTAGTACCCTTGGATGCACTGTACCCATAGAAAGTAAAAGTAATATTTTTCAGTAGATTCAGGCTCAATACAGAAAGCTACAGTTCAGTCAGACATTTCACCTTCTATAAGTAAAATATAACCAGAGTTACAACAGAGTGCTATTAAAATCAAAATTGTCCATGTGATAAATAAACATGAGAAGATATGTAAGTTGATTAATACATGCTGTGGATGGTAAGATGGAATGTAATGTGGCTTGCTCTTTGTTTTACCACCACTATATGAAGTTGTTGTTTTGAGAGAGTTGGGAATACAGCATGTTATATCTTCCATCTCATTGGATTAAAAGAGAGAGTACTTGAAATGTGACTTTCTTCCACTACTTCACGCCACAATGACTGAGAGGAACTGAGAGTATGAGTAGCCCCTCTTGTGCCTTCATCTAACAAGTGCCTCAATGCACACTGAGCTTGTTTTACCGTATTTTTCGCACCATAAGACGCACTTTTTTTTCCCCAAAAGAAGGTTGGAAATGTCTGTGCGTCTTATGGAGCAAATATTGCGTCACAGACCATGATGTGTAGTACCTGACAAAAGTCGACATCCAGGGGTAGAGGGCGACAAAACTCACTGTTACATTACAGGCATTCCCTCTGTGCTTGGAGGAATGTTAGACTCATTGACTCGGCATCTAATCCTTGCGTGTGCGTGAGTTGCGAAATGTAAACAAATGTAAGCAAAGGCAGGATGGCATCGACATCTCACGAGGGAGCGAAGCGAGTGCAGAAAACAAAATACTCAGCAGACGATGTTTTGCGCATTATCACTGAGTCGGACTCTGATTTTTCAGAATCTGATTTTGTTGAGAGTGATCAGGAGATCGAACAAGAGAGTAAGGAACTGGCATCAGCTGATTGGGACACCAGCCGATGCCGCCCCAGCTGAGCATATTCGTGCAGCCGATGCATCTATGGCAAGGTTCGTGTGGGAGTAATACCTAGACATTGATCCTTGGGAGCCAAACTGGCTACCAGACTTCACAAGACAGTATGGCTTGCTGTTGGACTCAACAGATTACCAGCCGCTGGACTACTTCAGGCTGTTCTTTCCTGAAGCTGCCTTTCAGCTACTGTCAGACGAGACAAACAGGTATGCAGAGCAATTTTTTGAATCGAGGGCTGTGCTTGCACCGCATTCTCGTTTTTCAAACTGGAAACCCACAGCAAAACACGAGATGAAGGGCTTTGTGGCATTACAAATATAGATGGGACTAGACTGGCGATATAACTTCAGGCAGCATTGGTCCAAACGTGAGCTGATATTAAAGTCTTTTTAAATCCTGAAATGCAGTCTCCTCTTCAGAGATCCATACCACAGACTTAAGTTATTTTAGATTTGTTAGAAGCAGTGTCCTTAAAAAATGGGGTACAGACCTCCAGTAATATTCTACAAGTCTAGAAAGGCTTGGATTTACCAATTATTCCATGGTTTAGGACAGCTGTTGATTGCCTCTGTTTTAAATATTTGTAGTTTAATCTTCCATTGATGCAAAACAAAACAGATATTTGGCTTCAGACAGTATGAAAAATATTTAGATTAAATTGTAAGTCAGTCCTTCCAGATCATTTCAGTGTATTATGTATGGCTGCAGGATGGCATTGGTTGATATTCGCATTTGCTGAACTGAAAAAATATATAGGTAGACACTTGAAGGTCACTGGAAGGACACTGTAATGCTAGCATCCAGAAGGTCTATTAACACGTTTTTTTTTCCTTTGCAGACTTTTTCTTTGCAACCTTAGTCATATCTATGGTATTAGTTCCCACCGTACCTATTGACAAATTTGTGTAATATCTACCCTGAGGTATAATTGAAGCTTTCAACTAAGTTAACACACAGGGACTGATATATATCTAGATTCTTAATTCTAAGCAACTTGGGGGTTTGTTTAGAGATTGTGGTTATAAATTTGTCCTGTGATCTGTGAGAATGTCTACCTGTGAAAACACCACCAAAAGTTTGCATACAGTTGTTTTGGCATTAGCAACTCTCATGGGCATGGCTTTTGGGTAATATGTGATGTAATCTGTGATTACTAGTGGGTATTTATGGTTTTTCATCAGTTTTTCAAGTGACCCCACAGTGTCTTTGGTAATGCTTTCAACTGCTGGCAAGATGGACATTAAGTGAATTAGGTATGTTTAGCTAGTGGCACATTACATAACTTCTAGTCAGATGGGATGTCAAACTTCAATCCTCTTGTCACCTGAGGATGTCAGATAAGAAATTGCAGGACATGACCAATTATATGACTCCCTTTTCCGAAGGATTGGGAGCTCACCCCTTTATTCAACAGCCCAATAACATGCTACATGACAGATTTGGCCCTGTACACATGCTTTCCTGGTCAGATGAGATTACCTGCAATCTCTGACCTTTTTTAGTATATAAAACACAAGACTTTAAACAGACAAGTCTTTCTTCTGTTGCAAAGTTAAAATTCCTATGTTGGTTATTAGTCGTAGCTGCATTATATGCATTGTGCTTTCGACTGAGTGCTGGTTAGTTCTCGACTTTTATGCATAACAAGTCTGCTCTTACAACTTAAGACAAAATGAAGCCTTTTTGATTTTGTCGAACTGAGTCCCAAGCTAGCTCAACCGCGTCTCTGGGTATGGGAGTGAGCTGTGACTGGTTTTTACTTTCTGAGATTTTGAAATTGAAGTTTGTGACTTAATATCACTGTTAAAGTTATGTAATGTAACAGGGTCTTTACTTGCAAGATAATTTCAAGGCTTTGGAGGCAGAGCACGTTTCTACTTCACAATCCCTCGCTGCTGTCAGAGAGAGCTTCACACTGCATGCTTCGATTTTCTTATTAATAAATTAGGTGTTAGAAGCTTCACTTCCCTACGCCTTCCATTGCCAACAGGCTCAGATTTTCAGGTGACCTTGTTCTATGGGAGGCCTTTTTTCTCTCCGTGATCTTGGTTAGATAGATAGGTAGCACATTATTTGTCCCAAGAGGCAAATTTGATTGCCTTATGCTTCATTCTTTTCTCCCAGAGCACCTCCCAAGCTAACTTGGTAAGGTCTTCTTCAGGAATGAGTAGACTCTGTAATATGTTTTTACCTAATTACATTTTCATTGTCTTTTCCCAGGAATTAACCCTATTAGTATTTATGATAAGACACCACAGATAAAAAAAAGAGCTTTTACCACTTTGTAACAGACATATTTAAACTCATTCTTTCTTTTTTGAACTTAATAATTAGTACCAATATTTGTTTATAGGCCATAAAATAACTGGAGGGCCTCAGAGCAAAGATTTGAGCCTGTTTTCTGTCCATCCATCCATCCATCCATTGTCTCCCGCTTATCCGAGGTCGGGTCGCGGGGGCAGCAGCTTGAGCAGAGATGCCCAGACTTCCCTCTCCCCAGCCACTTCTTCTAGCTCTTCCGGGAGAATCCCAAGGCGTTCCCAGGCCAGTCGAGAGACATAGTCCCTCCAGTGTGTCCTGGGTCTTCCCCGGGGCCTCCTCCCGGTTAGACATGCCCGGAACACCTCACCAGGGAGGTGTCCAGGAGGCATCCTGATCAGATGCCCGAGCCACCTCATCTGACTCCTCTCGATGCGGAGGAGCAGCGGCTCTACTCTGAGCCCCTCCCGGATGACTGAGCTTTTCACCCTATCTTTAAGGGAAAGCCCAGACACCCTGCGGAGAAAACTCATTTCAGCCGCTTGTATTCGCGATCTTGTTCTTTCGGTCACTACCCATATCTCATGACCATAGGTGAGGGTAGGAACATAGATCGACTGGTAAATTGAGAGCTTCGCCTTGCGGCTCAGCTCCTTTTTCACCACGACAGACCGATGCAGCGCCCGCATTACTGCGGATGCCGCACCGATCCGCCTGTCGATCTCACGCTCCATTCTTCCCTCACTCGTGAACAAGACCCCGAGATACTTGAACTCCTCCACTTGGGACAGGATCTCGCTACCTGTTTTCTGTAGGTCTACTATATCTGATTGCAGTTAACCTCAAAAATGGAAACATAGCTTGAATCCTCTTCAGGCAGTTTTCTGTTTCTGGATTCCACAAGGAAAGTTTAATCGTTTGCCAGCTATAGATGTTCTGCCAGTTGTTATATCACCTCCATCTGTAGACTTTATTATCCTAAAAGGGACATTTGTTTGAGGTAGGAAAGTACAAAAAACATAGGACACTGTTACCAAGGTTCAAGAAAATAAGCCAAAATACACCCAATAATAGTAATTGTTACAATCATTACACACACCTACAGTGTGGTGTCGACATCTGTTTATTGTAGGTGGTTTGATGTTATTTGTAATGAGAATATCCCTTGGGACTTGCACTGGTGTCAGCCATTGGCAACAGTCTCTTCACAAATTTGTTTAACAGTACAGACAAATTGAAAATGATGAGTCAGATCTCTTTCATGTTCAGGGAACCCATAAATGAAAAATGCTTTGGAAAAAAAGTACTCAGTGTTAGTGTGTCAGACAGAGGATGTACAGCATTGTTCATAATGTTTTCGTTTTGTCCTTCACTACTACTGGGGGTCCAAAGTGCATCCCATGACTGAGCCTGCCCTTTTAATTTGCTTGTTCTATCAAGCTTTGTATTCTTATACAGACAATTACTGCGAAATATAAAAACGTACCAATGCACACTATGCATGTTTAGGAAATTAAACTGAATTTCTAGTATGCATTATGCACAGAAGGGAATCATCATTTTAAAAATGATGCTGTGTGTTTTCCTAGCTTATCCATTTGTACAACTGGGCTTGGTTGGCTTCATTCACAACAATAAGTGGTTAACAGAAATTTACTGTAGTATTTTTCTAGTACAATTAACTATGATTTTTTTATTATGTAAACTATATTTTAAAAACCCTTCTGGTATAAAAATCAACTTACTTCCATGGGTTTTTGTAAATTTTAGTAAGAGTTCTTTTATGCAGATAACCCCGCAGTTTTTGCTACTGAACAGCTTTTCTAAATGTAACCAGAGATAAATTGTACTTTCTTTTCTTTTTTTTATAAAGAATTTTGTTTCACTGTTACCATTATACTGAGAACTTTCTGCTGCATATTGCACCGGTATCTCCATATTAAGCAGAAACATCAAATCACTGCACAGATTTAAGGCAGGAACTTCTATAGTGCGTAACAAGTTCTCAGCTAATGCACTGGACTATTCCGTAATATGCTGAGATGTATTCAGTGAGCAAGTCAGAAAAAGCAGAATGAGCATTATTATATTGTTAACTAAAATACTTTGTGATTCCAGATCATGACCTACGATCCACAAAATTGTTGTATGTAGTTTTATTTTAATTGGCCACTGTGAGCTCTGGATTTAGAAATTTCCCAATTCATTAACTTTGTGATGACTCAGCTTGAAAATGTAATGAAGTAAGAACATTAAATAAAAAAAAAAATTAAAAGTAGTTGCATGTGAAAATAGTTTAGTATAATTACCTACAAAATCTACTTAAGTACAGTAACAAAAGTAAATTAAATTCTGTACTTTCCACCACTGTTAATTAGACAAGTCAAAGAATTAAATTTATGTTAGTAATGTACCGGAATTTATGTCTTAGTAATGTAATGTACCGGAATACAAAGGATTTCAATTTGAATTCACTGTATGCATAGATAAACCATGTGCACCAACACCAACTCTTGGCTGGCTATTTTCTAGTGTTGATCAGCGAATTTCACGAAAGCATTATTCTCAGTGAATTTGTTGCATTTGCGTTTAGTCGGTTTGGAAGAACTTTTTTTTTGCGTCCCATAATGCTTTGCGAGGCCAGCGTGACATCCCCCAGAGCTGTAATAACCAAAATTGGATGGGGCCGCCCTCCTGGGTATATAATGCTGATCATTTGCATTACAGGCTGATTATGAAGCTTGCACATTTCTCGCTATTGGAGCTATACGCTCATGGAGGCACGGTCGCGTGGTGGTTGGCAATATGAAGAGCACACAATTGCACTCATAGCATCACTACTCTACTGGCTGACACACTGCAGATTTTAACACAGGGGAAACTGTATTATCAGAGAAAACTCATGCAGATATAAACAGAACATGCAGACTTCATGGAAACCAAAGGTGTTAAGGCAGCTGGTGAACTACTATAGCATTAGTATTCATTCCAGTTTTTTTACATTTTCCATAAAAACAAATGCTATGAAATGTAAAGACATAAAGGCACATTAATACTGTATATAGTAGATGAACTCAATTTCAGGAGCTTAAAAGATAAGTAAATAATGCAGGTTCTCAAATTTTATTTTTATGAAACATATACAGTGGAACCTCGGTTCACGACCGTAATTCATTCCAAAACTCTGGTTGTAAACCGATTTGGTCGTGAACCGAAGCAATTTCCCCCATAGGATTGTATGTAAATACAATTAATCCGTTCCAGACCGTACGAACTGTATGTAAATATATATTTTTTTTAATTTTTAAGCACAAATATAGTTAATTATACCATACAATGCACAGCGTAATAGTAAACTAAATGTAAAAACATTGAATAACACTGAGAAAACCTTGAACAACAGGGAAAACTAACACTGCAATAGTTCGCGCTATAGTGCTAGGAACCGCTCACTAAAAACACATTTTTTTAATGAGTTTTAAGCACAGGGGAAAAAATGAACATTTGAAAAATCCATAATTTAATAAACCACCAAGAAAAGTAACATTGCAACAATGCAGGCTACGAACCGATCACTGTAAACAACTGAAAACAAAAACAAGCCTTCTCTGCCTTATGCGTCCCTCCCTCCCTCCCTCCCTCTCTCTGTTGCAAGCCTGGAGCGCCTGTGTGTGTGTGTGTGTCTCTCTAGCGCGCTCCTGTGTGTGTGCGCGCCTCTCTCTCCCACTGCCTGTGTGTGTGCGCATCTGTCTCTCTCTGGTGCTGCCTGTGTGTGTGCGCGGCTCTCTCTCTGCCTGTGTGTGTGTGCGGCTCTATCTCTCTCTCGCTGCCTGTGCGTGTGTGCGCGGCTCTCTCTCGCGCGCTGCCTGTGTGTGTGTGCGGCTCTCTCTCGCGCGCTGCCTGTGTGTGTGTGTGCGCAGCTCTCTCTCACGCTGCCTGTGTGTGTGCACGGCTCTGTCGCGCTGCCTGTGTGTGTGTCTCGCGCTCTCTCTCTCTCGCTCTCTCTTGCTCGCTGCACAGGAAATGCACAGGGAGAGACTGAACATGTACAAACCGAAAGGGAACCTGGCTTGTTCATATACGAGTGTGTGGTCGTGAACCGAGGCAAAAATTTGGCGAACTTTTTGGTCGTAAACCGATTTGTACGTGTACTGAGACGTTCGTGAACCGAGGTTCCACTGTACAGTAATTGTCGCCAAATGTGCAGGTCGTTCTTTGAGTTCCATGTCAGTTTAAGAGAAAGAGGTGCGTGCCCTATGCATGAGTAACTAGCCACATGGAGAATGAAAATAAACCTTGAAAGTGCCTGATGCCAAACCAAGCACAAGAGACTCTAAGAAATAAAGAAAATAACAAAAGATTTATTACTATTTACAAGATGTTTTGTATTTTTGATAGAAGAAAAAGCACAAAGCATCAGCACAGAGAGTTTGGAGAGCCTTCAGTGTGACTTCAAAAAATAGAACGAGCCAGTGGCTTCAGTCATGCCATGCCACTTTGAATTTTCTGCCTTTAAATCTTTTAGGGCTGATTTGTTTTTCCAATACTTAATAATGTTTTTAAGTGCTTATAAATACAAATAACTGTATTTCTGCAACCGAGTAATCTACAGGTTCTATAAATATGAAATATGTAGTTTATGCCTGCAGAAACATCACATTGGCTGAGGTGTCACACGCTGCACTTTCTTTACATGTTTTAAAAATCTATGAAAATTAAATCACTCTCAACGAATATTACTGTCTTATGAGCATGACATTAATGATTCTATTTAATGTGTCTTTCAAAATGAATTGTTTATGAAACCTGTTTGCCACTGCAGGGAAAATTATTTGATCTGCCAAAGCACCTCTTCATTTTCCTCCCGAAATGATCGGTCCATAAAATAATAAGCTCTGTAATATTAAGTTATTATACATTTGTTTTGTCTTGGTAGAGTAATATATATTGCTCTACTTTCCCCTATCGTATTATTAATATGTAGCCTTAGAATGCCTAATCTCACAGACTTACCACTGTTTATAAGGTATTATTGTATATAACTTATCCCCACCTTCCCTTCTATATCTAGAACCTCAGGCAATTAGATGTGGTAAAAAGACAAGCAGAAGTTAAGTTACAGTTTAAACAATGTATTATTGATAATATTCATAAATAATAACAAAATGCAAAGTATATTTGAATATTGGCAACCATACAACCTGATTAAATGGTGATATGTAGTTCAGGTGGCACACAGACTTATAGGTACTTAAATGTCTCTAGTTAAGGCATCATTGGTGCTCAGCTTTCAGCCACATATCTGTTCAAAATGACTGCTGAGCTGTGCTCTTCATTGTGTTGTCTTCATCATCACAGGTTAGCAAGAGAGATGCTTCTTTCAGATGTTGGTTAGTAAGAGAGAGATACTTCTACATCATCACAGGTTAGCAAGAGAGAGATTGTGAGGTTAAGCACGTACATTTATAAATTCTCTGTCCAACCCCTACAGCCAATAGGACATCATGATACTTAAAAGCGTCTGACACAAGCCAATTCCAAACAGCCATACCTCAGACCAATGAGGGAATAGAACATCTTAACACCTGCCCCCAAACCATATGTTAAAGTACACCTTATCCTACTTGCGGGGATAGAAATGACTTTAGCAAAGAAACACTGCCAAACTGGTTTAAGGCACATCCCCCAAATCCTGTCGTAAAATTCAAACAGACCCATTCCTAAGGTTGGGGGGGTAAACACTAAATTACATTGGTTTGCATAAATTATAAATAAAGACATACAAAACATTTATCAAGTTATATGCAGAATCTTACATCACAAAAACATTTTATAATGAGTTTCTTACTGCTGTCTTTGTTTAAATGAACTGTTAACGTGTCATTATATCATTGCAATTTGTGGCCTTTGAACTAGGGTAACACCTAAGTAATAAAAAAGCAGCAAAAAAGTTGTAGCATGACGTGTTTTTTAAAATTTTCTCTACTTGAAAACACATGTTCTGATATAGGTTTCTGTATGTGGCCTGCTTTTTATTCTTTCATTTCTATTGATATATCTAATCTACTAAATTAGATCTAATCTATCTAAAGTGTTTTGCATTCATGTGTCACTTGTTCGTACAAGTTATTCTTGTGAATTGACTTTGCAAAAAACAAATAAATAAATAACATTGCACATCCTGCTATGCGACTATTGCACATGCACACATCGTAATGATGATGTTGAAACGATATATTTTGCAGCCCAAGTATAAGGTGTACTAATAAAAACTTTAGTACATGGATTTTGTTTTTTCTTTCATAGTAGATACAGCATTCAATATACAGTACTTGCAGTAAGAAGAAATATAATTTGAAATTGTGAGGAATTTAAAAAGTCACACTGAGGTGCTGAGAATGTTAAAGAACAAACAAATTATTGATACTACAGCACAA
Organism: Erpetoichthys calabaricus; assembly: GCF_900747795.2. Lineage (NCBI taxonomy): Eukaryota > Metazoa > Chordata > Cladistia > Polypteriformes > Polypteridae > Erpetoichthys > Erpetoichthys calabaricus. Next base: position 191,953,953 of record NC_041396.2, on the reverse strand, counting down.
AAAAAACTTGTCAAAGATTTTGCAGTTTTTTTATATGCACTTCTGTGCTGTGTCATGCTTATTTAAGGCACAAAATTGTATGCTATGTGTCATTTTTTTATGTTGATTTTTCCCCTAATTGTATACATCATTTTTATAGAAGAAAAGTTGTGTTTACGTAAAAGCAAAAAAATGTTTTTACTAATTCATGTGGCAACAGACACAGACTTAAATATTAAGAATCCTATATTGTCATCATCGAGTCTAGATCAGGCTGCACTCGTTAACAGGCCTACTCATTTTACTTACGCTTTAGAGTGTGTAGGTAACCTAATAAAACATGGGGAGGATGTGCAAGTACCATAGAGTGAATCAATTCAGGAATCAGTATATTTTACAGTCATTTCTAAGAACAAATTGTAATACTTTGTTCTGTTTTTCATTTTAACAGACAAATAGAACAACAGCATCATCAAGCATCATCATCACAGCCAGATAAGCACAGTAGTGTTGCTGACAGAATCAGCTTATTTGAAAACAAAGTAACCAGCTCACAAAAAATAGATTTTCTTGTCACAAAGAGCATCCCCTGTACTTCAAAACAGTCAAAAAAATTTACAGGTAGAGCAACTTTGAAGATAAACAGTAGTACTGAGAATAATGAGATGGATTCAAAAACGCCTATTGCAAAGGTTCCTGAAACAACTGATTTTTCTGTTTTTGAAGAGAATTGCCAAGAAGCATTTGCTTCACAATCAGAAAAGATAAGTAGTAGACATTTTCAGACGCACAAACAATCCGTATCAGATGTTCAGTTACAATCTATAACCTTAAAATCAACAAAAGATACAAAGATAAGCAGGACACTCGGCAATAGCTCAGAGTCTTCTCAGCATGATGAGACATCTGAATTGAGCTCACCCCAGGATACCACAAATGATGGCTTGAAGAAGAGACCTGAACCAAGGGAAAATGCAGATTGTGGGTTAAAAGAAACAATGGTTCCTACATCTAGCAAAGAAACTAAACACTCTGTAGCCAATGATGAAATTGCTGCATCTCATGTTTCAAAAACTGCTACTTCTAAAGGTCAGTTATCAGCAACACATCAGGGTGTGACTACAGCAAATGAAAGCATGAAACCAAAGAAGACTGAGGATGATGTGATAATAACTTTGAAAAGCAGTGACATGCCGCCATCCTTGCAGCCTGAACAAATAACAGAGTTTGTTTCAGCAATGGAAGGGGCAATTAACCAGTCACAGATGAAAAGTAATAATTCAGAAGAAAATTCTGTTGTTGTGATTCAAGGTTTGGAGGACCCCCTTAACAGGTTGCCAGTAGTGCATAAGGTTCCTGAGGAACAGGTTGATGGAACACCAATACCATCAAATGAACAGACATGTTGGTCTTCCTCTCCGATTTCCACAGCAAAACCGTCAGATGACACTAAAGTACCAAATACAACAGATTTGCCTGGGACTTTGACAACAAATATTGAATTAAAACCAGAAGCAAGTACAATGCATTCTCCATTACCCAATTGTAGAGTGGATAGCTCAACTGAAGAAAAAACAGAACTTACTAAATCGGGAACAACTAAAAAAAAGACCATTAACAAAATTACAAAGGTTACAAGTGAATCACCTAAATCTGGACCAAAACGTGCAGTTAAGGAACCAGTTAATCTTTCACCAACAGGAAGCAAGCTGCCTAGACCAATTGGTAAAGGCATCACTAGGCAAATCTCAAATGATGCAGTAGAAGTCACTGGTGAACAGCAAACTACAATGGAGAATTCAGAAGGCAACATTCACCAACAAAATAGTGAGTCTACTGCATCAGCAGATCAAAACACCACAAAACTTCAAACAGAAAGCACAAAGGCTCTGTGTGAATCACCTACCTCTCCCAGTAAACTGCCTAGGCCCGTTCAGAAGAATATTTTTAGGCAGGTATCAAATGAAGGTTCAGAAAATGTGGCTGAACCATTGGCATCACCTCAAAAGACGGTTCCAGATAAAAAAGGTAACATTTCTTTTCATGGAACAAAAGAAACGGTTGCACCTGCACAACGGAGTCCCACCAGCATTTCACAAACAGATAAAAAGAAGAGCATTGTATCTAAAAAAGAAAGGACCAAAGAGCAACCAGCATTTAATATAAAAAGTGATAAGTCACCATCTGCAGTAAAATGTGCCACTGGAAAACACTTGGAAATAGAGGAAAAAAGCTGTGTTATTTTAATACAACAGGGTTCAGTTAAGGATCATGTAACAGACAATGGAGAAAAAGTGGTATACACTTTAACAAAAACTGACTGTGAACCTGTTAGCCAAGAGCTACCAAAGAGTCCTACCATGGAAAATGAAAACACTGTGATTAAATCATTGATTTGCAGTGCTGCAAAAACAAAATCTGACAATGTGGGACAGCCCGAGCTGACTACAGTCATACAAGTTACTGAGGTGAAAACTGAGATGGAAAGCAACATGTTACAAGACACAAAGTCTATGCAGATGATTGGTGATGCTCTTCCATCAAAAGGGCAACATTCTCTCCAAGAAAATAAATGTGAAAGTAAGAAAGAAAAGGAAATCAGCAAGGTGAACTGTGAACACTCTGAGAGCTACCATGAATGTACAGAAAAGGAACCCAAGAATGTTGCTATTAAGGATGGTGTTAGATCACCTTCTAATTCACGGCCTCAAAAGAAGGAAAGTAACAAAAAGTCAATGAATGTAGTTGCTTTTGTAGAAGAGTGTGATAGTTCTGAAAAGGTCACTGTGTTGCCTTCAAATGCAACTTTACTAGCTGAGGAATGTAGCAATGTATCTTTCAATGGTAAACTTCAGACAGAAACACTAAATGGAAAAGAACCACAACCACAGCACACTGTCATTAAGGATGAAGATATCTTGAATAATTCTTTACAGTGCAATCATGCCAAAATAAATACTGAGAATACAGGTCAATCAGTAACAATTTCAGATGCTGTCTTTAATACTGCTAAAACTGAACTGGGAAAAAAGACATTGCAAGGTGGAAGTTCTAGGCAGATGGAAAGTGCCTCTGTTCCTGCCATAGTTCATCTTACTACCCAAACAGAAGAACTTGAAACAAAGGGAGACAGGGGCATTAGTAGTGTGAAAGATTTGCCACGATTCTGCAATGTCCAAGTAGAGCAGCCATTAGAGAATAATGTCATCCTGCAGGTTGTGGCGTCATCTTTACCTGTACAAATAAGCAAGGAGAAAACGTATGGTGAGTCTGTGAAATCAGAGACTTTTATAGAACAATTACATGAATCTGAAACAGCAAAGGACATTTTGAAGAGCGAGTCCAACTTTGAAAGCAACAAGCTCGGCACAGAACAACCAGAGCATATTAGTGTATACATAACGAGTGAATTAACTTCAGCTGCACATGGGGGTGCTACAGATTTGAAAGGAAAAGTAAACGAAGCAGAATTGCAAAAAAGTGCTACATTTAAAGAGAAAAACTTTGAATTGGAAATGAAAACGCATCACACATTGAAATTAGACCAGTTTGAAAATAAGAGGAACAATGTAGCCAGTATGGTGGAAGATGTTTTTCCCAAAAGTCATATCAGTGCTTCATTAGGACTATCAGACAATAATGAGAAAGAGAGAATAACTGAGTTACCTTCAGATAATCAGTTATGTGCTCAAGAAAGAAAAAATGATTCAGTGGTAGCTGAAATATTATTAGAAGGGAAAAGTAAAGTAGTGGCACAAGAAATGTCATCATTAAAACAGGTCCATATTGAATCACAAACACCGAAAAAACAACAAGAAGCTTTGAGCATTTTGGAGGCAGAGCAGATTATAATCAGTGTAGATTCAGTAGGTAATTTGGCAAATAAAATGTGTCTCAAAAGTGATAACAGTACATTGGAAGAATTATCTGAAGGTAGCAGCCTTCACAGTGTCACTGATTTAACTTCAGATTCACGATTGGGTTCTGAGAACTGTAATATGCCTTTAAATATACAAACTGTTACTGAAAGACTAACTGAAACAAAAAATAGCAATCATGGAACTGCAGCTTCTAATGTATTAGAATCAGGGAAGTTAGAAACAAATACAGTAAAAGACTCTAACTATGCTTCTTCCTTGGGAGGAATATTAAGTAATGACAGTGGCTTATCTTCAGCTACCCCACTAAGTGTGGAGCAAAACAGCAGTAGTTTTAAAAACACAAGCAGTTTCATAGAAAAGCAAAATATAACTGACTTGAAAGGAAAGGTCATGTCCGAACAAGGCGAATTTAATTTAGAAAAGATACAGAATCAGACAGCATCTTCTAAAACTTTGCAAGGCTCAACTCTTCAGAAGCTACAGAAACCAGTTGAAGAAACTAATAAAATCAATATGCATTCTTCAAATAAAGGTATACAAAGTGGGCAGTATTCTGAAAAATCTGAAAATTTCACTATGAAAAATGATAAACTCAAAAATCTACATTCAGTAAAAGGCACAATAGAACAGCCAGAAAATGTAAATGCAGTCCATAATGTTACAGGAACAAAACGTCCCTTCCCATCTGAGACTCTGAGGCAGGGTGGTAATATATTTGACAGCAGCAATACACCTTCAGGGTGGTTAGATCTGGAACATAAATTTGTGGAAAAAAAGCACACTAAAGCTAACAAGTTAGGTAGTTTTGAAACTGAGGACAGTGACAATATATTAGACAAATCTGATGATTTTGAAGAATTTCTGAAAAACATCAAAAACTGTGGAAGCCCGTTTTCCATTCCCCAAAAGCAAAGATGTTTGAGACCAACAGCACCCCCACCATTTGCATTGCCATCTATAAAAGAAGACCGGTTTGAAAAAGTATTTGATCCTAATAGCTTTACTTTTGGCTTAGGAAAAACAGAACCAAAGGAGCCACCTCCAACAACTTTGTTTAAGATGCAAAGTGCAGAGATGAAAAGCAAACTTCTGCCAAAACGTGTAACAGCAGAACAGAGTGTGCTGTTTAAGTCACTACAGCCATCAGGCAAAAATTCGGATGCTCAGGATATAAGCAGTACAACATCCGATGGGATTTCTGCTGCTGGCAATAAAATATCTCGTCTTGAGAAAAGCTCTGTTCTTTCAAGTCTGACGAATCATAAAGCAGTGCCACAGAAAAATTCTTTTACAAAAAATACATCTATTCAGAGCAGCATATCTTCCACCTCTGAAGGTCAGGCTGCATGTATTCTTAATGGCGCAAATAAAGTGTCTGAAAGCATGCAAGAAGCCATCCAAAACTCAGTTTTTAGTGATGTTCTTGGCACAGGTGATTTAGAACTATCAAGACAAGCATTTTCTGAAGTTAAACTCCCAGAATATATGCAGAAATATGTTGATCCAAACACTTCAGATACAAACTTTTTTTCACAAAGTACCTTTCAGATGCCTCAGTATCCTAACATGAGTACTGATTTGGGAATTAACAGTGGTGTTGATACTAGCAAGGAATTCTCGGTATTCAGCAAACCTGGCCAGCTAAATACCACTCCATCATTTTCAGGAAGCTCACTATCACACTTTCAAGTAAGTGCAAATCTTTCATAATTTATTTATCTTGTATTATATTTTCTTTTATAATAATATATTCACTTTCATTATATTTCAGTTTTACCTTTAAGATGGTGCAGGTAAATTAGCACAATATTTCTAAAATGAACTCAAATAAAATTATGTACTGATAGTTATGAGTAAGTTAACATCTGTATTATCTTCAGTATCAAGAATGCTGAGGGTGAGATGATTCTGAAGTTTGCTGATGCAACAGAAATAAATGGTTGTGTGTGACAGTATTTTATGAAGTAGAAAGACAAGATGGTGACATTTGAATTATGATAGACTGCTGAGGAGGAAGGCTGATCAGGATATACTGAAAAATGTGAAGGTGATGCCAGGAGAAGTTTTTTTTTTTGTCAGCATCACTTCCTTATAGAAGATCTTTTAGTCAGAGGCAGACTAAGTACAGTATGTAACAAGGATGTAGGTTTGGAAGCTGAAGGAGGAGAATGTGAGTTTGTTGAAACGTTCATAGCAAAAGCAAATTTTGTTTCAGAAGGTTCAGTCATGAATGATAAGTGAGAAGTGATGTGGAGTGTCTGATTTAAAATGGCAGAAGTCTGAAATTGAACAAAGGGACTGCACAGAACAAAGGTAATGTGGTACTGGAATGTTGATGTAGACATAGCAAATCCATGAAAAGAGGAGACACTATAAGGAGTGGCAGAACACAGATGCAGAAAGTGAGTGATCTTTGAGGAAAGAAAGTGAAAAGCCAGAAAGGCAGTTGTAAGTTTGAAAGAAGCCAAGAGAAGGGAATAGATAGATAGATAGATAGATAGATAGATAGATAGATAGATAGATAGATAGATAGATAGATAGATAGATAGATAGATAGATAGATAGATACTTTATTAATCCCAATGGGAAATTCATAAACTCCAGCAGCACCTTACTGATACAAAAAACAATATTAAATTAAAGATTGATAATAATACAGGTTAAAAACAGACAATAACTGTATATAATGTTAACGTTTAACCCCCCAACGGGGGTGTAATTGAAGAGTCGCATAGTTTTGGGGAGGAACGATCTTCTCAGTCTGTCAGTGGAGCAGGACAGAATATGTACAGTAAATGAGCTGCAGATGAGAAAAAAAAGGATTGTATTCAGGATCATAGAAGGAGGTGGCCAAAGAAAGACAGTATATAGTATGTATGAACTGCATGAAAAATTCTGAAGAGAACATCATGATTGATGGTAATGGGTTTGAGGATACTTGGTAGAAGTTTCTGAATGAGGAGGTAATGGAATGAGGTCATAGGATATTAATGTTCATTGTTACAAAATGAAAGCTACTTTCAAAAATGGAGAATGAAAATGTGCTGAAAGGATGGTAAAGCAGTGGCCCCAAGAACATTATCTGATATACTGAAAGCGGCTGGAGTTACTGGAGTTGAATGGTTAACAGGCCAGTGCTACAAGATTGTGTGTGATGGGAGGATTCATGAAGATGAGAAAAGATGTGTGCTTTTTCATGTATATAAACGAAAGGATGAACCATCGAAATGAGGATTGTATCGTGCAGTCAGGCTTTAAAAAAATCAATGAAGGAACTTTAAAAAGTCCTAAATTAAAGACTCAGAGATCAAATAAAAGGTAGCGAAATGCAGTTAGGTTTCATACCAGGAAAGGGAAAAACATACACAATCTTTGTTGTTGGGTAAATACAAGAAAGCATCAGATGAAAGGAAAGAAGCTGCGTTATGCATCTGTAGATTTAACAGGTTGACATGAGAGGCACAGAGAGAGTTAGGTGGCAGTGAATGGCTAAAATCTGCAGTGATGTCAAAGTATGAAGAAGCACTCAGAACAGCAGATGGGGATACAGAGATTTGTGAGGTGAAGGGGGGCTGCACCAGGAATTATTTCTGTCGCTGCTTTTAGTGATGGTTATCAAGATGGTGACCAGGAAAGTGCATAAATATACACCCGTGATCTTGTATTGTTGTCGAAAAGCTAAATAGAAATGTAAGGGAGATGCTGAAATGAAGTTTTGAAACTGTACCTCATTCTCATATCTAAAGGCGTCTCTCTGGCATTGAAAGAGAAAACTTTATGAAAGCTATTTGAGGAGTAGTATCCTCAATGAGAATGACATATAGCCATGCAATGTTACTGTCTGTTGTACCTGCATTTTTATCACTGTTTAATATTGTTTTTTGTCAATATGCTGCTGCTGGAGTATGTGAATTTCCCCTTGGGATTAATCAATCGATCGATCGATCAATCTATCTATCGATCTATCGATCTATCAATCTATCTATCTTTTTTAAACTCCTTCAAATTTCCTATAAAGCACATTGAACCAAGCTGTAAAGCATTGCATGTAATACACAGATTCTTGCATAGTGCTTTAATGTGAGAAATTGTATGCAAAAGAATTCCACAGTGTCTCTTTAACACTAAAATCCCTGAAGCCTACAAAATTATTTGTAATGCTGGGCCACCTTAAATACCCTCACACCTCCTCATTAGGGCCTTTGTTTTGCAAATGTGTCAGTCAGCAGTGGCAGCAGGCGGCCTGCTCACCCATCCCTCATTGAGGCAGCTGAAATTGGACACACAATTCTCATAGCTGTAGTTTGTGTATCTAGGATTTAGGAGCTAGGGTAGGGGATGCTCGCCCAAAGGCAAATGCTTGGGCACACTGATTTCATAAATAAAATCTTATTTAAAGATATATACCCCTTTACTATTAGATGTATAAAATACCTTTTAAAACAATCTAGGAGTTAGGTGTCTGGAATTGTATAGGGTAAATAAAAAAAAGAATACATACATTACATGTGTGTTCCGTGTCTACAATGATCTGTGTAAATGTAGGATGACAGGAAATGCGAGGCAAGAAATGTTGAACATATAACTAAAACAGAATTTTTTTTCATGTTATAGTATAAGAACCAATCTTTGAAAGTTTCATTTGACACATTTGTGTTTGCAAAACAAAGGCTCTGATAAGAGGTGTGAGGGAATTTAAGGTGGCCCGGCATTACAAATATTTTTGTAGGCTCCAGGGATTCTAGTGTTATGTAATATTAGCACAAAAACTATGCATCAGGCACTTCATGACATGTGTTTCCATGGCCTTGCAGCTACACACAAGCCTAAGACCATCATGCGCAATGCCTAGTGTTACCTGGAGTAGTGTAAAGCATGCCACCGTTGAACTCAACCTTGCAGCATGATTATGCTCCTATGCACAAAGCCAGGTCCATAAAGACATGGTTTAATACTGTAAGTTTGTTGTGGAGTTTGTTGTTCAGGTCCAGCAGCCTGCACAGATCCCTGACCTCAACTCATGTGAATACATTTGGGATTAATAGGAATGCAACCTGCGAGCCATCATCCAGTGTCAGTAGCTGACCTCACCAATACAGTTTTGGCTGAATGGGCACAAATTGCCACAGACACACTCCAAAATTTTGTAGAAAATGTTTTGCTCATGTCGGTGTGTGATCTGATGTCCACATACATTTAGCCATATTTTGTATTTCATATTTCTCAAGGCATTTTAAAAGGAAATTCAATCTTAACAGTTTGTAAATTAAACAAATACCCAACTATTAGGCATACTATGAAACATGGAACATTTGATCATTTTCATTGTTTAATATTTAAATACAGCAATGTGTAAAATACTAATGTGACTTTAATCCCAATTCAAGAATGTTAGAATTAAAACGTGTATGTATGTATGTATGTATGTGTGTGTGTGTGTGTGTGTGTGCGTGTGTGTGTGTGTGTGTATATATATATATATATATATATATATCTCTATACTAATAAAAGGCAAAGCCCTCACTGACTGACTGACTGACTCACTCACTCACTCACTCACTCATCACTAATTCTCCAACTTCCCATGTAGGTAGAAAGCTGAAATTTGGCAGGCTCATTCCTTACAGCTTACTTACAAAAGTTAGGCAGGTTTCATTTCGAAATTCTACACGTAATGGTCATAACTGGAACTTGTTTTTTGTCCATATATTCTAATGGAGGAGGCGGAGTCACGTATCGTGTCATCACGCCTCCTACGTAATCATGTGAACTGAAAACAAGGAAGAGATTTACAGCACGAGTCAAACGCGGGAACGAAGGTAAATGACGTTAATTGTTGAGTGTCTTTTAATACTGTGTAAGCATACATATTAACACGTGCAATTAAACGTGTGCATTTACGGGGTGATTTCTCAGGCTTAAAAGCTCGCCTTTTATCAAACGCAGGAACAAAGGTAAATGACGTTAATTGTTGAGTGTCTTTTAATACTGTGTAAGCATACATATTAACACATGTGCAATTAAACGTGTGCATTTACGGGGT